>NC_036242.1:20731116-20753653 GCF_002742605.1 Olea europaea var. sylvestris | reverse complement strand
CTAACACCTCAACTTGTATTTATTGGTCCAACAATTGTGTTAATATTTTGAGTTTACGATACAATTGTGAATACAATAAAGATTAGAAAGTTGAGTATTTTTTTGATTAATTAAGGAGTCAGAAATACTCGAGCTGGTGTTACAAAATATTTCTGAGGTTAGCGTGAAATATATTTCCTGTGTAGAGATGCTATATATCCCTAATAGGTGTATAGTGCTATGTGCTCTTAAATTAACTTCTTGGTCACACGATCCATTTATTTGTCTTAACTTGGAGATGTGTGTGTGTGTGTGTACATACTTGGGAGAAAACGAGTTGGCCATGTGGGCCGACCCAAATTACATGACAACAAGTTGATGGAGGGAGTTGATTTTTGAATGAAAACTAACTTCCCCACCACCAATAACTCTCATGCAATAGCCATTAATCAATGATTATGAAAAGAAAACATGAAAATTCGGGTATAGAGAGGAGTATGAATATACGTGAGTGGAAATGTTTGATTTTGGAAATATAACATCTTATAGTTGATTCTTGGATTGTGGACATTAAACTCATTTCATAGTGATTGAGTTTCTGACCAGAAGAGGGATACTTGGTGAACAACAAGTAACAAGAAGACAAGTAATTCAACCTCTTATTTTCTAGGGATTTCAAGTAAGTTTCAATACTCTAAACTCTGTTATAAGCATGCAAACACGTTTTACAATTTCTTTACTTAAACTTTCTCGCCAATTACTGTTCATGTATTTGACAAGTCGAATAACAATGACTTAATTCTTCGACTATTTACTTGGATATACTCTAAACCTATTTACTGAATTAGTCATGGAAAGTTGTGCTCTTGCTAAATCTTAATAGTATATTTGATATGTTGGCTATTAATTGATAGGTTCGATTGGAGAATGGTTGTCAAGAATATGAAAGAGATTTTAAATCTTGTTTCATGTAGTGTTAAGTGCGGTCTGATATTGAGTATCAAGTATATGCCCTAATCATGTTAAAACTTGGGTACAATGTAAGTGGCATTGACACATGTTGGTTTAAGTCCAGTAGTTATTTCTGTGTTATATAAGAATATATAACTAAGCCCCCGTTTGATCCCATTAAATTCAATTACATTACATTCCATTTTTCTCTCTCCTATTTTCAACCACACAATCTTCCATAAAATAATATTACATGTAAATCGAAAACTTTTTCTTCTTATTTTTCTAAAAAATACTATTCCCTCTATTTTCATTTTCGGGTAATGAGGGTCAAACGGGGGCTAAGTAAGCACTCTAAGAAAAAAATAAAAATAAAAAACATGCGCGGAATCAAAGTAAGCTAAAAGCACTCATTTGGGAAATACCTCGCAAGCAATACTAAACAATGCAAATCAACATAACTTGAGCAAAATTGATTAAATTGATAATTAAAATGTGAATGATAACATCAACGACAGGATAATTTTCTTCCCATTTATATGACCTAGAGCGAAGACCTTATAGGTTCGCCATAGTCTTTGATAGGTTAGAAGATGGAACACCCAGAAATAGGCCCTAGGATGATGCACCTAGAAATAGGAGAGAGAAGAGGTTTGTTAAAGCGACGAGAACGGAACAATCTGTTTTATTTTTATTTTGTTTTATTATATGCATTCGGCTTTTCTTGTATTTTATCTTCATTTTCTCAGTTTTTCAAACAAGTCTGTAGAAATTGAGTGGGCTACTCAGTCGAGGTCAAGGTCTTTACCTTTTAATTGAATTTTCCAAATCAAGTTCATAGAAATTGAGTGGGCTACTTGATCGCGGTCAAGGTCTTTGCCTTTTGCTTGATTTTTATAAACAAGTTTGTAGAAATTGAGTGGACTACTCGATAACAGTTGAGATCTCATTTTACTTGTTGAGATACTCCTATTGGACCATAAATTTCATAGATGGTCGGAATCATGGGATGCACCAGATCAATTTAGGGATTCACCAAAGATTCATCATCTATCCTCCATTTATTATTGTTATTATTACATCAAATTTGTTGAGTGAGCAGAATCAAGGGATGCACATGGTTGTCCTAGCTATCTACTAATCATCCCTTAACGTTTTCATCATCTTCCCAACTACTTACTTTTTGGGTCACATTTATTTCATTTAGTTCAAAAATAAAAGACCCCCTAGCCAAGATAAGAAAAATACGACTAAAGTAGCGAATAAAAGTAAACATGAACTAAAAGCATGACATGTTGAGTAGTTACTTTACTGATAATATTTCTTAAGATCGTTAACATTTCAAGAGCAACAGATCAGTGTTCTAGATTGATCTTTAAATCTATATACTATCTTTTTTACTTTCCTGACGACGTAAATAGCCTTTCGCACTTTGCTTCTAGCTTTCCTATTTGTTTGCAAATGCTTTTCTTTATCCTTCTGAGAATGTAGAGTTCGAACCTGTGGAAGTCAATGTCAGCATTCTAAACGCTTATGTGGGAAATTGAGATAAAATAGTAGCTAAGTTGTATATTAGAAAGTTTGTTACCACAATTACAATTTGAACAACATACAATATATAAACACTTCTTGGATTAATGAGAAAGAAAAGAATAGCTCAACAAGTGCTAACTGTACACGTGAGAATCAATATAGTCATAACAACCCAATCAAGGTCCCACAGGTGTACATTATCAACTCACAGATTTCATGTGCACACTACTAGCTTCTAGATGTTGTCACGGGTGGACAATTTATATAGATTTCAAAATCTCCCTTAAGCTGGAGGTTACTCCTTTACTCCAAGCTTGTGTTTGAGAAATAGAAGTCTGGTTTGTGCAAGAGGCCTGGTTAACAAATCTACAATTTGGTATTCAGATTTAGTGCTAGATCTAGCCACAACCTATTCTCTTTTTTATTTATTTTTTTATGACCAGGAAACCAATGTATCTCCCAAATAAACATAATAATCTGATGTTGACCTTTTGTCGTCAGGGCATATGCCAATCTGCATCAGCAAATCCAGTAATATATATTTTGTCACTCTTTTAGATCCATTAACATTGTTCAATTGTGCCTCATAGTTATCTGAAAATCCTTTTTATTGCCTTCTAATGTAAATCTAAAGTTGCCTGCAGAAACTAACTCACCTTGTTCATTGCAAATGTTATATCAGGTCGAGTATGTGATAAATATTGCAATCCACCTATACCACTTCTGTATAAAGAAGGATCTGCTACCTTCTCAACTTCATTTTTGGAATTACACTTGCTTGCTGACATAGGTGTTTTTAAGATGCTCAAAATTGAACCTTTTCAGCACGTCTCTTTTGTACTTAACCTAAGTGAGATGCATAATTGATTCACAACTCCTTAATTTGATTCCCAAAAGTTGATGTAACTTCCCACGTCTTTTAGTGCAAATTGTTTGTTCAAGTTGTCAATAAAGCACTGCAACATTTTATGATTATTGTCAATAACACTATATCGTTAACATACACTAGAGCAAAGATCACTTGTGTCTAATTTTTATAAAAATAAAAATAAAAATGAGCTGTCTTTTTTAGATTTTATAAACTTCCACTCTAGAAGAGTCTTCTTCAATTTTTCATACCATGCTCTAGGTGCTTGCTTGAGTCCATAAAGAGCCTTTCAAGTTTGTACATTTTGTCTTATCAACAAAACCTTCTGGCTGACTCATATAGACTTCCTCCTGCAGCTTTCCATTTAGGAAGGCAATGTTTATATCAACTTGTCTGATACTCCAACCCTTCGAAACTGCAAGTGCAAGAATTATTCTTAGAGTGGAGGCTTTTATTACTGGACTGAATGTTTCATAATAATCAAGACTTGGGTCTGTAAGAATCCTTTTGCATCAAGTCCAGCTTTGCACTTCAATATTTTCTCTTTAATGTTGCGTTTGATTCTAAATACCCATTTGTTTCCTATAATCTTTTGACTGACCAATGGTGGTACTAGTTTCCAAGTTCTGCTCCTCGTCAATGCTCTGTATTCATCGTCCATTGGTTCTTTCCAATTTTCATTTGACAAGGGCCTAGGTACATTGTTTGGTTCAAGTCTGTGTTATTCCATTTTATATTCTTTGCATTGAGTTAGAGTAGATTTTTGGTCTAAAGATACCAACTTTACTTCTAGTAATCAAAGGATGCTCTACAATTTGTTTGCCCAATTCTGCCGCTCTCTAATTCAGCTCATCAGTCATTTCAATCATTTCGGCCTGCTCTATCTGATCATCTACTATTCCTTCCTGATTTTTCTCTCTATTGTGCTCATCATGTTTTTTGAGATTTCATTTTCATTTACCTTTGTCACCACATTTTCATCCCATTTTACCTGATAAGGATTGTGAAGTGTTGCTGTAGGAGATGCATCAAGATAAGCTACATCAGTTGAGCATGTTGGGCTATAGTTCAAGGAAATGTGAAATGGTAAATATTGAATGAAGGTTTCAGATTTCTGTGAGTTATCACTTTTTTTTAAGAAAGTCGAATTTTAATGGAAACACCTTTTCATTGAAGACTACGTGTCTAGATATGTAAATTCTTCTTGTTGGACTGAGGCACTTGTATCCCTTATGTAAGTTACTAAATCCTAGAGTAAAAACTAAATTTGTGTTCTTGATATAGTCTGAGATAAAGAAAGCGTGCACACCCAAAGATTTTTAGAGATTTGTAGTAAACTTTCTCGTTGTTTAGGATTTGACAGGGTGATTTCATTTTAAGAACAGGTGTTGGGAGTTTATTTATAAGGTAGGTAGCTGTATGAAATGATTCTCACCAATAATGCAAGGGCATGCATGCTTGAGTAAGGAGAGTTATTCCTGTTTCTATTATATACCTATGTTTTTTTTTCCGCTCTACCATTTTTGAGCTGAGGTGTGAGGGCAGGATAGCCTCATATCAATACCATATTGTAGAGCTAAGTTAGTGAATGCTCTAAACTCATTCCCCCAATCTGATTGAAGTGCTTTTATCTTCTTGTCAAACTTGTTTTCAACTAAGTTTTTAAATTGAGTAAACATGTTTAAGGCTTTTGATTTATTTCTCATAGGATAGATCCAAGTGTATCTACTGTAGTCATTAATGAAAGGGATGTAATACTTGAAGCCACAAGTTGAGTTTATGGGGACAGGGCCCGTACATCTGTATGGATCAAATCAAGATGAGCTAACGTATGTGAGGTAGATAGTTTGAATGGTAAAGAATGTGATTTACCAAACTGGCAAGCATCACCGAATTGAGTAATTTCATTAACATGAACTTTTTCATTACATGATTTGAGTATTTGTGACATAATAGGATCTGTAGGATGTCCAAGTCTCATATGCCACAATTTCAATTTAGACTTGTACTCTCTGGCACGTTCAGACACTTGGATTTTGCAACAAATGCTAAAGAGTTCAACTTATTTGGATAGACTGACTCTTGGTAGGTATACGTTTTAACTTGACCTAGGTGCCCAATCTGATACCTTTTAACTTGATTCGGGCTCTCAATCTGATACAATCCATCTTTAAGCTTCCCTTCCAGCAACACTTCCTTCATTTTTTTGTCCTTAACAACACAAAAGTCAAAGTAAAATTCCATAAATACACCATTATCAGATGTTCATTGTCAGATACTTACCAAATTCTTCTTAATTGATGGCAATAGTAGAATATTACTGAGAATCAATGATTTTTCATTCAATGAGTTCAAGTGTTTAGTGCTAATATGGAAGACGTGAAGTTTACTTCCATTACCAACAACAAGACTTCCCTTACCACCATACTCGTGTGCCTCAATCAGATTTCCTTTCTCGGTAGTAACATGGTTGCTTACTCGTGAGTGTGCAAACAAAGCTGGATCTGTAACAGTGCTTGATGAAGCTACAAAGATAGTTGGTCTTGAGGAATTATTTTGATAGTGCTGATCATGTTTTGTACCCATGAACATCTCATCATAAGAGCTGTAGCATCTTTCAGCTAAATGATTACTTATTCCACAAATTTGATCTGGTTCCTTGCTTTCAATTTTTCTGCCTCCTCCACTTTTACTTCTGTTGCTATTTCTTCCACCATAGTTAGATATATCTCATCTATTTGTGTTTGACTTGTGCACAAAATTTGCTAGGGCTTGACTCAAGTTAACAGAGGCCAGGCTGTTCTTCATAGCATTAAGAAGGTCAATTCTACTCTCATATGTCATGAGTACAGACTGCAGTTCATGCCAAGAGATAGATTATTTACTGTTGATTTGAACTACAATGGGAGTATATTCCTCATCCAGCCCAGCTAACACCAGGGTGACAAGATCACTGTGAGGAATACTTTTTCCAACAATCTCAAGGTTATCCGTTAGCTACTTGATTTTGTTGAGATATTGATCAACACTCATCGATCCTTTCCTTGTCCTCTGAAGTTCTCTGATAAGGAAGGCTACTCTTAATTTGTTCATAAATCCGAAGCTTTTTTGGACTGCATTCCAGAGATTGCAAGAGCTTGAAGATCCCATTACTCTTATAATGATCTCAGGTGTCATTGATGAATGGAGCTAGCAAATAGTAGTTGATCAGTAGACATCCATTTTCCATATTCAACATTTGGTGTCATTTCAATAGTGACGCCAGTGGAACCAATAGTTTGTGTTGCCAGAAATTTTTGTGGACAGCCTTTTGTTCTCAAGATGAAGCCTTTAAGACTATGACCCGTAATGATGAGCATAAACATGTTCTCCCCCACCAAGAAGTTGTTCCTGTCAAGCTTCACATGTGAAATTTGGGTCAGGCTTATCCCAAATGATGGCATCTGATTTCCTCCAAACTTTGAAGGCATCAGTGTGCTTGAAACTAGTTGAGCTGATTGTACACTATCATTGGATCCGATTTTAGTGATTGATGCTATGATACCAAGATAAAATAGCAGCTGATTTGTATATTATAAAGTTTTGACCACAATTATACATTGATTAAGATATAATATATACACTCCTTGGAGCAATGAGCAAGAAAAGAATAGCTCAACATGTGCTAACTATACACGTGAGAATCAATACAGGTATAACAATCCAATCAAAGTCCAACAGGTGTACATTATCAACTTACAAATTCCATGTGCACACTACTAGCTTTTAGATGCTATTGCAGGTGCCCAATTCATATATATTTCAACGAGATGGTTCAATCATCTCGGACGACAACTGCTTCCAACCCAAAACACATCTTGAAGACCCCAGAGTACATTCAAGATTTCATCAGCCCTGTTACTTTTATATATTGCCATTCTGGTCTCCAGGTTCAACAAACTAGTATGGTTGGTGAGTTCCACTTGTCCATTTTCTTATGGATGTATGACCAGTGTTTTTTGTAAATTAATTTTAGTGCTCAAGCAAAACTCTGCGAGTCAAATTACCTCGTGTAATCGGAAACAGTCACTCAAGGAATCCCAAATTTGCATATGAGGCTCTTCCCCATAAACCTACAAATTTTTTTGGTAATGATCGTGGCTAGAGCATCTGTCTTTACCCACTTGGTGAAGCAGTTG
This sequence comes from Olea europaea var. sylvestris, assembly GCF_002742605.1. NCBI lineage: Eukaryota > Viridiplantae > Streptophyta > Magnoliopsida > Lamiales > Oleaceae > Olea > Olea europaea. Next base: position 20,746,144 of record NC_036242.1, on the reverse strand, counting down.
ATCACAACTACTATAAACTTTCTTTGTGCTAATGTGACCTACAGTGGACTAGTAAACCAATCCTCCATTGATGGAAGATGCAAATTCTATACATGGTGATTTGGTTCTCAACCAAGATATGTATGAGGTTAGCATGTTGTTGATATGCATCACGTTTCTTCACCAATCTCTTTGCATTTTTTTCTATGCTTGGCCAATAATATCCTTGTCAAATAGCATTAAATGCCAAAATATTTTCCCTTAGCAATTTCTATACATTTCTGAATGGATCTCACTTTAGACAATCTGGCCCTTTTCCATCTTGATGCATTTTAGATATGACATGGTTATCCATTTTTGTACACCTGTCCATTTACCAGAGCAAAGCTTGCCATGAAAATGCGAAGATATCTAACTTGAATTACATTCTCTTATTGTTTGCCATATGTTAAGTATATCAAGAACGAGTCCGTCCATGTTTGGTTCTCAATATCGTTGACTTCTATAGCAGCAAGGTAGCTGGAATTGAGTAGAGTTTGTTGATCTAATGTTGACTTCTTATTTTGATTATCACAAACAAATTGCATTTATTTCAAACAAATCGAATTCGCGCATTGATAGTGATTATTGCAAAATCAACGAAGAATGAAGACACAAAAATCAAGATCAAAAGACATGCGCATGGACAAATGATTTTGGCGCTTGATGATCAACATGGAAAGAAGTTGGCAAATTGATGAACTAGACTTGACGTCAAAAATCACATTGGAGAAAAGATTGATTACCATATTCAAGACATTAGATATAGATGTGTTTTTGAATTCAAATGTAAAGGTAAAACACTTCAATTCTTCGCATCGACTATAGCTCAAATGAACTTTTATGCACGAAAATATTTCACATTACAAAAGATTACTTGCATAAAAATTATTTTCAAAAGATATGTATTTTGATTTCATGATCAAACATTTACAGAAAATACTTATCCATAAAAAATAAATGAGAAAATCCTTCAAAGACTTACATAGATAAAATTTATCACGAAGGAAACTTCTGAGGGGGCAGTTCTCTGCCCATTCGAAATTGGGGTTGCCATCCAGATGGCCCAACGGTCTATTTTTTGACTGTTCTCAAACAGCTAGTTTTTACCTCGTCCGGATCCCAACCAAACGTCTAAATCCTGAGTCTGGATTGGCAGATTTTTGACCGTTTGAGTGCTATAAATACCTTTTTTTCTACCTCATTTGCAAAAACTTTCTTTTGAGCATTTAAGAGAGGCATTTATTGATCTTTACTACCTTATTTTTCAATCTTTAGGAGATCAATTGAAAAACCATTTAGTGATCAAAATTTGTAAATTTTTTTTTATTTTTTTTAATTTTTATCTCAATCAAAGTTTTCAACCAACACTTGAGCTATACTATTTGCAATTTATTGAAGTGTTGAGCCTACTTCTCTCTTGATACTTACTTGTGTTCATATCATTTATTAAGAGAGAAGTTTTCACTTATAAAATTCATTCTTGTTTTTGATTGTAGGTCGTGTTGAAGTCCATAAAATTTCAACATTGCAAAAGGATCGGTGCTCATTGGTTGTAAGTCACCGAAAGTGTTGTAAGGGTTGTATTGCACTATAAGTCAATCAATAATAGTGAAAATGACCTTGCTCGTGACGGAGAGCTTGTAATGGGGGACGTAAATCGTTGTTTGGATATCGTTTGCGCCTTCTCTTCCGTTCTACTTATTATTTTCTTGTGTTATCTTGCTTACATATTATTTTTGCTAATTGTTTAATTTTGCAATTATTTTCGAAAAAGTTTTAGATAATCAATTCAACCCCCCCTTGGTTAGTTATTATTGGGCTTTCAGAATTTTTACCAAAGTTTTCGTGGAAGATTTCGAGAGTTGGCTTATGCCAATTTTGAAAACGAACTTGACCTAACATTTCTTTGCAAGCGATTGTCCAAATTTTAAACTGTTTGAACTTTTATTGCAATTTCCTCAGCTTCATCAAATAGGCAATCACTGTCATCTTTTACTTCTCATGCTAACAATTGTCCATCAAGTATCACTTTACACTTGGATAATTTGTATTCCAAGAGAGGAAGCAATTCTCAATCTAGTTATCATGGTCTCATATTCTAGTTTGTTATTGGTTACTTGAAATTCGAATTTCAATGAACACTACAATTATTTTCTCATTTGGCTTTTCAAGATGACTCTCATGCTCTATCCTTCACGTTTTCATGACCCATCGACAAAGAGTACCCAAGTCGTTGCTTGATGTCTTCTCTCCTTGGTGATACTTCCGAAATCCACCGGTTCTTGAGCTTTTATCGACACTAGAGGTCAGTAAAATGTCATATTTTTCCAACTCTACCACCCATTTTACGACTTGATTGGCATGGTTAAGTGGCTAATATGTGAGGCTGAAAATTTGGTACAATTGGAAATAGGGCCATATAAAATTACTTGGCTAGGTCGCACCAAGTTTTGGCATCTTTGAGCACATGACTAAGATAGTATATGGGTCGCTCTACTTTACCCTCGCCTCTGACCAACATTACATTAACTGAATATTTTGACATTATCTGTACAATTGCAAGACACGTCTCCATTGAGGTCTAGTTAACATGGACAGGTTCTGTAAAGCTTATTTTAGTTCTGTTAGTGACATATTACACCCTTCTATCCACACAAAATTATTATTTTACTTTATGCTCTTAAAGAATGGATGACATCCATCCACAACCCCGAAGATGAAATGGTTTACATCTTCTATTCTATTGTCATTCTTCCGATATCATTTGTCTTTTCGATTGACTCGTGTTAAAGATTACTTTGATTTTATCAGGGTTTTATTCTATCCCCCGTTAGGTAGCCATAAACCTTAAGAACTTTTCCCTTTACGATCCAAATACACACTTGAACTTCAAATTTCTGCATGTCATTTATAAATTGTTCCTCGTGATCACCATACACAATCACTCTGTCACATCATCTACTTAGGTCTCTATTTTCTTCCTAATTAAGACACCAAAATCTTTGATAATCACTTTCTTATAAGTGGGTCCAGCATTCTTTAGTTCTAAAGGCATGATCGTGCTACAATAGGTCCAAAAGTCAGTTATGAATGTGGTTTTATCTTTGTCCTTGACTACCCTAGAGATTTGGTCATAGCTTGAGAAGGCATCTAAGAACTGAACGGTTTCTTTCCCGTTGTAGCATCGACTAGAGTATCTATACGAAGAACTAGAAAGCCGTCTTTGAGACATGCCCGTTTGCGGTCTATAAAGTCGATACACATCCCTCCCTTACCATTCCAATTTCTTAACAAGCACCAAGTTGGCCTGTCAATTCGGGAAATTCACTTCTCTTATGAAACTGTCGGCCATCAATTCATCTAGCTCATCTTTTACAGCTTGTTGTCAATCGGAGGTGAACTAGTTTTTTCACTGCTTAACTAGTTTTATCCTTGATATTTTTGGTAATTAAGTAATTATATGTGGTGAATATACTAATTATATTCTGAAATATTAAACAAAACAAAGCCACTTACTTGGAATGGAAAAACGAATTACAAAAATGAAGAACGAAACAATGAAATTGTAAATTGAGGCAAATGTTTAGTACAATGTCTTTAAAATGAATTTGCCTTGCCAAGGTGCTTATGGGTGTCTTGGTAATTGTCTCCCAAGATACAACGGTTTCTCCTTGTTGTATAAGCACTTCAAAAGACAAGGAACAATGAACTCGAAATAGTTTTCACTCTCTACTTTGAATGAGTTTTTATGCAATAAAAACTTTGAATATGCAATGAATGTGGTGTAACACAATCAATGCATATGATATGGAACAAATTTAGACCACCAAGGGAGTTCAATTTATAGAGGTTATGGGGTTGTGGCCAGATAGACACATTCCAAAATTTAGCATGTTTTACGAAGAGACACAGCCCTTCAGACCATTCGCTGATCGCCTTATCTGCTGTACCGCTTGAGCGAAGATTTAAATAACTTGTTCCCTCATTGCCTGTGATGTGGCCGCTCGAGTGATCATGTTATTGTTGTATATTTGTTCAACAATAATAAGAACCGATGTGTGGAATGAAATAAAGATGGAATGAAGTGAAAAAACGGAGGCCAAAATATAAACCTATGCGGTCGCATAGGATCCTTCTATGCGACCGCATAGACGCCTACAGGGCCTAACAGCCCTGCCTTTGTGAAACCTATGCGGTCGCATAGGATCCTTCTATGCGACCGCATAGAAAAAGGAATATAGCCGTTGGGCAGTTTTTCAGTTATGATTTTGGCGGCTTTTCATTTCATTTTGGTACCATTTCGTGTGCCAATGTTTCATGGCTATAAATATGTGATAAATAGACATTGAAACAACATAACAAAAACATGAAAAACATATGGAAAACATTGAGATCCATATTACATTCCACAATCAAAGAATCAAAACTTTCTTTCTTCATATTCATAGAATTCCTCCAGTGTTCCTGAAGTTCGGGTGGAGAAATGCTTGTGCTTTTGTGTTTCTCCACATCAAGACTTGATCAATCCTTCAAACCGTTTGCTGCGAGACCCTTTAAGCACCAAAATTAATACCGAGAGGGGGCAAATATCGTTTGAGGACAGCGATTACGCGTTCGAGCCTTCATATTCGTTGTGTTCTTCATCTTCTTCATTTCATCTTCTTGATTATTATTTTGTGTATTGTTCGGTTTGTTGTTCTTGATTATATTCATCTTCTTGATTAGTTTTCTATATTGTTCCTTCACCATTTTCCTCGGTGATGCAAATATTTCCAACAATCTCAAACGATAATTAGATGGAGAATGAATTCACTTGGCGTTGATCAAGTTGATGAGAACCAAATTTTGGTTGAAATGTTCGAAGGGACGAACCTTATGAAAAGGCAATTACAAATTGAAGATTTAATTTGAAGATAGACATGCTTGCTCTCGATAATTGAAGAACAATGAATCCAGATTCATGTCTTCTGATTTGGTTCATGTTTCCAGGTTTGGTAATTATCATTTTGCCTTCTTCAGTAAATCGAAATTCCGTTTCAATTTCATGCATATGAATGGTATGTTTTTTTTTTGTGTGAATATAATATGTGCAATATTGGTGAAATGTTCCTTAATAATCTTAAAGATGGAATTTCCGTTGTTGTGCATCAAGACGTCGTTCATTTCCTAATTCAAAAACTGCATGGAATTAAGTTTTACATAGTGATATGATGTCTATCTCAAAATAATCTGGAAGGAGCCCACTGATCACATTATATTCAAAAGCATTATCAATTAAATCCATTTTGAAATAATTGGAGTCACTTTTCACATTTAAGGTGGTCTGGTCTGATCTTTTGGAATATTATGAAATGCAGTTATCTGTTTTCATCTGTGAAAAGGCACGAGAATGTATACGCTCATTTAAATAAAAATGCCATGCATGTGAAAAGTTGTGTGGATAACGAAATGTTGAATCGGTGCTTATTAGAATTTTGAACATTCTGGACTCACATAGTTAAGTAACTGACTGGTATGGTCATCTGATCCATTGTTTAGTATTATAGTAATTCTAAATCCATTTCGGCGCAATGGAATCGGAACAGAACTATTCTGGTTTGTAATGCATTAATTTGCGCATACAATATGATACCATTGAAGTTTGTGTAACAGTGTGAGCTTTTAAAATTCAATTATAATCTGGTCTGAAGGACTTGTTTAAATTTATATACTAAACATGATTATGTTGGCAATGGGAAAGACAAAGTAATTTTCCCAGATTGTTTTGTGATTCAACCAAGGTGTCAGTAGGATATTAAAAGTGTTGGGAATTTACTTAAACATGCACAGCGAAATTTAACAAGTTTCAATTCCCATTCAGGATTCAGCTTTGTATTTAGATAAAAACTGTGATGAGAAATATACCTTTACTTGTGATTTGCAAACTCTTTCGCGTTATTCCTTTCCAGCAGCTTGAATTTGCCTCCCACAGCTGTCCAATTGTCCAGCCTCCAATGAAATCCACACAGAGAGAAGACAGCAACTGCTAGGGTTTCTTTCTTGTGCTAGCAAGAATAATGAATAACTTATGGACCTCAAACCCTAGCTGCATATATATATAAACCCAAACAGACCCGGCCCGGTCCGGTCCAATATTTAATTAATTCAATTAATCAAACCCGGTCCGTGAATTAATTAATCCAATTAATTAATTCGGGATTATAAATAACAAATTCAATTAATTAATTTATCCAACGATTGTTAAATTAATCAAGACATTTTCGTTGCATCCCATAATGTACTTGTAATTGGTCATACAAATTTGACTATAGTTAACACAGACCCAAATACAATTTATGGGTTGTAAAATGTGTTAACCTAACAATGCATGCAAAAACATGTAGCTATATGCCAATTTAATTGGTTCCGAATAAAGCCGACATATGCGCACATAACTATTCACACATTTCAGTGCCTTCTATGTTTCTTTCCTTATGAACAAGTGAAAGAGGAAGATTGTAATACAAAATGAAGGCTAAGCATCTCGATGCACAAGAATTGCAACTTATCAATCTTGTGACATTTTATGAATTAGTTCCAAGTGGACAGTGCCATTTAATTTCATTATGTACCATTTCATTTCAAACAACAAAGGCACCTATTCACCTTGTTTAGCATGTAATCCACCGTATTCCAACAAAAAGGAAAAGTCATTATGTTATTGAAAAGTACAATGCCTTGTGAGACAAACTATGAAAGTTCGTATACTTTCAACAAATAGTTGGCATCCTTCCAAACATTAGTACATGTCCAATGGTTAAGATAGTTTGCTCCTTTTCTATCCATTCTACCGTGCCTTGTCTAGTAGGCACGACGTATATCTGCGTCATTCATCAATAACAGCAATGATATATAAAGCCAGGGAGAACTACTTGTCTGATTATTCAAATGTCCACGTAGATTCATATACTTTGTCCATGAAAGAAACCTTTTCATATAGTTATGATACAAATGATAGTCATATGTCAATGCACAGAAATCAGAAGTTGGAACTATCATTAACTTCAGAATGGGCTTACAACATTTAATACATAAAATTTTTCCATGCATTTTCCTTTCAGTCTCATTTTATCCCATCAATTGGAAATGCACCAAGCCCACGCCAAAATATAATAGACGATAATTAGAGGCTCTTATGCAGTATAGTATAGTAATATGCGGCAATAACATCTCTTTGAACACACCAAGGATAGAATTATGACGACTGAAGTGATCGTGAACATGAACACCACCGTGAAAATCATTTCCATATCCCTGAAGTTCTCTTATAGAATGTAATTGGGATACTTAAATGATCAGGCACCATTTTAGTTTAAATGAATAGGCACCACATAATTGAAGTGAGTTTATGAAAATCATAACCTTGCACTTGCACAAAAAGCAACAGAATAAACTGCTTTAAAAAAAAACTAATAATCAATATAAATGGAGAGATCTCATCATAATAAATTTTAGCAAATAGATTATATATTGGAAGCATTTATCAATATTAGTTACAGATCAAATATACATAGCCTATTCAATTTCACAGTTTCCACTTTCTGGTATATATTTAAAATAGATATTAAAACAATTTTGATCGTTTGAATCAAATCAGTAGCAGAACTTAATTATATCATGAGATTGCATGCTCATTCGTATTCCAAGAATAGAATTCACAAATTGAGTTCAATATTATAACATAATATAATATGCACATAAACACGCAAGAAAAAATTCGTCTTAAAATTGTTGGTAATTATGTGTGGTGAATATGCTAATTATATTCTGAAATACTAAATACAACAAAGTCACTTACTTGGAATGGAAAAATGAATTGCAGAAATGAAGATCGAAACAATGAAATTGTAAACTGATGCTAGTGTTTAGCATTGTGTCTTGAAGACGAATTTGTTCCGCCAATGTGCTTATGGAGTTTCGGCAATCATCTCCCAAAATACAGTAGCTTCTCCTTGTTGTAGAAGCACTTCAAATGACGAGGAACAACGAACTCGAAATAGTTTCTCACTCTCTATTTTGAATGAGTTTTATGCAATAAAAACTTTGATTATGCAATGAATGTGGTGTAATACAATCAATGTATATTTATCTATAATAAATTTAGACCACCAAGGCAGTCCAATTTATAGAGGTTGAGGGGTTGTGACGAAGGGATACATCCCAAAATTTGACATGTTTCACGAAAGGACACAACCCTTCAGACTGCTTGATTCATCGCACTACTCGAGCAGAAATTTAAGTGACTTAGCCGCTCAAGCGATCGTGTTATATATATTTTTCAAACTCACTTTGGACATCAATTTCTCATTTATTTGGAATTGATTTTGTGAATCCAAATATACTACGATCATCTACTAGATGAATAGAACAAGTTCGTCCATACGCACAGATTGACCATTGAAACCTCTCCGAATACTTGGCCGAAATTGATACAAAATCAATATTTTATAAACCAATTTCCAACAGTTATCACGTTTAACTTGTGTGGCTCAAAAGATAGATAGATCCCGTGTCTTTAGCGTCCCATGCCAAGGCATTCATATTCCTATTTAGGATCTTCACTAGCAGGTGCCGCTTTGATTCGATCAAGTTTTGACAAACTTAGATAATTAACCTTTCTTTTTGTAATTTCCACTGGGTAAATCTATATTCGCTGATCTAGTTGTTTGAACAGTTGAACATGCAGTAAAATTCTGCATCCATGTCGACTGAGTACATCAACCTGAGAGGATTTCCTCCTACCTCCATCAAAGACCTTTGTGAAAATTTTAAGTGCGGGGCCTTGTCATAGCACGGTCCATATTCGTTGAGTGCGTTCACTTAAAAAAAAAAAAAAAAAGAGCCGTCTCTAAATTGAAAATTTGATTGAAAAGTAAACATTTGTAGAAAAAATTTAAACAAATTTTAAAAAAATCAGAAGGTTTTAGTAAAAGGTGTGAAGGAAAGTAAAATAGAATAAGAGAAAAGAAAAAAAAATCAAATTTATTGTGATTTTGCCTTTGTTTGGTGGGGATTAAAATCAAATATTTTGTAAATTAAAATTTAGATTTCAGTCGATATCAAACAAGACTTATCCCAAAAAAAAAAAATAAATAAATAAATAAATTTGGGGGGTCACTTGACCTTGCAGAACTCTCTTGGATCCACCCGTGCTAACAATAATTATTCGGGAAAAATAGAGTTCTAAATAATAATTTTTAGGTGTATGTATGGTTAAAAAGTAGAATAACATTTGTAGAAAAAATTTAAACAAATTTTAAAAAAATCAGAAGGTTTTAGTAAAAGGTGTGAAGGAAAGTAAAATAGAATAAAGAGAAAAGAAAAAAAAAATCAAATTTATTGTGATTTTGCCTTTGTTTGGTGGGGATTAAAATCAAATATTTAGTAAATTAAAATTTAGATTTCAGTCGATATCAAACAAGACTTATCCCAAAAATAAATAAATAAATAAATAAATAAATTTGGGGGGTCACTTGACCTTGCAGAACTCCCTTGGATCCACCCGTGCTAACAATAATTATTCGGGAAAAATAGAGTTCTAAATAATAATTTTTAGGTGTATGTATGGTTAAAAAGTAGAATTTTTTTTTTGATTTATATGAAGAATATTTTATTTTCTGAACGTGTGGTTAAAATGAGTATTTAGAAAAAGAATTTAAAAATAACGACTGTCAAACAAAGGCTATATTCTATCAAAATTTCAGCAAGAAATAAAAAATAAAATCACTACAATATATTCTGCATAGATGAATCTCGGTTGAGGGCTTGCGGTGGCTGCCCCCCTTCACTTGTAACCGTAATACTCAAAATTCTGCCATTGAAATTGCCATTTTTCTTTGCAATCTCACTGCATTCTTTGAAGATTAATGTTCCAGATTTGGCCTCATTTATAAAATCAAATGAAGTGACACATTTCCTTATAAGCACTACACATTTGCAGTTTATGGAGACAATCATGTTACACTAACATTAAGGTTGACATAAAGTTTGACATAATGTCACGTGACATTCTATCATTGAATAATTTGAAACACAGTCAGATTTTCATTCGATCATCGACTGCCCTTCTGACAAAGTAACTTTATACTTAAGAAGATATTGGACAAATGATTGTGTTGGGATGTTCCAATAAAGGATTTTTTTTAATCCTTTCTCGCTCTATTTCATCTCCGTTCAATTTCTAAAAAACCCTCAGCACGTTACCATTTCTATTCATTTACTTATGAGGAAACTTATAAAATTTTGAAGCTAAACGGAATATCATAACAATCAAAACGTGTGGTATCACATGCTTTCTAGAATCCCACTTGGATCACATTCTCCACTAAGAAACTATTACTGAATTCGTGACACCTCAGAAGAGCGATTTTGGATTCGGATTTTAATCGCATATATCAAGTTTCCCAAATATTCCCAAGACATTAGAAAATACTCTTGTTGTTTCACTTCAACCACCCTCTTCTATAAAGTCGAACTCTATCAATATAATATCAAAACGACCTAATGTTAATTATCCACCTTGTTTGTCGTGATCCATCATAAAGAATAGGTTATATTTTTAAATCGATAAATGTTGTATAATGATCTATATATCTAATCTGACTTCACTCATTTAACACTTGTTTTGAACCTTGTAGCCATGCATGACTTTCACAAATAATATTAATTAAGATTTGATATCGAACCTTGATAAGACATTTTGTATTAAAGAAAGATTACCTCCTCCTTGTTTTATTGAATTTACTTTCAACACTAAAAGAAAGTATAGCATCTGTTTGAGCCACATTTTCTAAAAATTCATTTTTAATCATAAATTCTCCCAATAAAATAATTTCCTCGTAAACTCAAAAATTATTCTCTATTTTTTAACCACAAGTTAAAAAATCATTGTGCCAAAATTTATTTTGAACAAAAAAATGGAGCTCAAAGAGGGCCACTGTATCAATTGAGATTATTTGAGTCGATACTTTTAATATATTATTCTTGACATAATTTACAATGCCCATGTACCTACTTGAGCTACAACATGCATGAAGAATAAGTCCAAGAATCATGCATGTATCTCCATTAATTTCAATATTCAAAAGGATAAGGAGATAGAGGTGGATATGCTTTCCCCTTAATGAAGAAAAAGGGCAAAAGGACACCCGAAGATTTGAGGCTACAAGTTTGGATATGTTGACATTGGCTCCCACGAAGTGGGACCCACAATGGCGAATTTACATGTTCAAGTGGGACCCCGTGGGCCCAAGATGGAAAAACATTCTTGGATTATTGGAAAGAGGAAAGGACAATAAATAGGAATATTAAAAAAATAATGTTATTTGTACATCATTCATAAATATACACACACTTACAAAAAATGTTATGGAAGAAAGAGAAAGCGGAAAAAAATAGAGATGGAAAAAAGACGTAAGTTTAAAAGTCAAAAGTCAGTTAATATAATTCATATCATTATTATAAATGAATATGTAAATTATGCTGTACAAATGGTATTAATCTAGTCGGAAACTTGAGAATTGATCCTCCAAGCAGCCCGCCTAAATAAGATTTAGAACGAAATCTCTCCTTAGAGATATGCTTTTTTATAGGTAATATAAAAGGGTCATAGTTGAACTTTTAATTCATATTATTTGTCTAATTTTATAAAGTGAGACGTATCAATCTCTTGAAACTCGTGTAAAATGACAAATCAATATTACTCAAAATTCTGAAACAAAACAATTAAGTTAGTTTACTTCGCTTGATGTTTTGTGTCGATTTTTCATCTTTATGTATGTCAACACATCAATTATTTAATTATTTTAGAACCGGTCAAAATCAAAGTTTCAAACATGATTATTAGTTTTTTACACTACTGGCAATACATGAGGACTCAAAATCATAAGGACGTCTAAAATGTAGAATTTTCATCTTATTATAATCGATAATCTCAATTTAAAGCGAGTAATCAAAAGTCCATACTCAACCAAATATATGTGAAAAGAGTAGCCGTTGAAAGCCGTATGTACTATTTAAAAGGAAATCTTTCATATATTTTGAAATTCGCTCTACAATATGAAGTAAAGTCCATGTTTAGTCCTATTTAATTCATACTATGAATATGAACTAAGAATCGTCATCATTTTCATTATGAAGATTGTTAGAAATGAGACGAGGTTTTATCGCATGATATAATGTATTGATCACAGCAACAAGAACATAAGAAATAAGAATTTAATTTGGTAGAGAAATTTGAGATTTATTCAACTATAATGAAAAATAAAAAAATAAAAAATTACAACAATATGGTCTCTCCCAATAATTCTAAGCTCACTTATGAATCTAAGTGTAACGAAGAATCTACTATTTATAGGGACACATGTCAAACCCTAACTATAGCCCAAAAGATAGAAACTAGGTAAAAAGAAATAAAAAATAAAAGTGCGTGAAATAAACAAAGAAGGAAAAGTTAGATGACAGCGATGCTCGAGCACCAACAAGTGTCAGGCAAGCGGTAGGCAGGGGACAACTCGCTATTGAAATTTTTGTCACGTCGCTCGTACATCTAGCTAGCGATAGGTTAGCACTGTCAATCCCTTTTTTCTCTATCGACCTTATTTAGATGCCGTCAAGACCCAATACACCAGACCACGCAAACCTTAGATGAATATAGGTCATAATACAACAATCTCCATCTTGATACAAATTCTCCTATAACAAACAAAGCTCGAAAATTTCTCCATATGGAGAAAAATCTCAACTGCAAGAGATAAATTGAACTCTTCGACAAGAACCAAACTAACTTCTTCAAAGAACCAAAAAAATTTCCACCTCTTCCATAATAACCAACTAGAATAAATAATTTCAAGCATTACTCCATAGAATTACCTTGGTTCCTGAAAATCACAAACAATTTAAAATTTACCAAATAGGGCTGAAACACACCTTGAAATAGAATCAACACTAAATGCTTTTGCGGAAGGACTTTTGCCAGATTGAATGCCTTCAAATATACTTAAAGAATGCGCAACAAAATCAGCTTCCCATATCTTTTTCCAATGGGCCAACCCTAGCAATTGAATACGATAGCATCGCAGGTAATGGTGACAAAGCGGCATCACCCACATCCGCTGAGCTCAACTGAGCTGTGTTCTTCAACACAGACTCCAAACCAAATCCTGACGACGCTGTACCAAACTGAATGTGCACCATGGTACTAAATCTTTGTAGATTGTTCTTCAACGATTCTGCACGACCTTGAAAAATATATAACTTTGACTGTTTATGCCTTTCCAATACAATTCGGACACCTTTACAAACTTTCAAGGCTCCACCTTCACCAATGAACTTGGACCCTTTTGAATAAAAAATAACTAACGAAAAAGATTTTTCTTCAAATCTAAAACGTGTCAACCATGATCAAGTGTTCTAAATGTCTCATCCAACGGTACCAAAATCCCAACAAGGTGCGTATTTCACATGACTATGACACCTTTAGAAACTGTTTCATATATTACAAATAAATCTTGATTAGGACACATAGGAAAAGCACAAGCTAAATCTAGAATCTAATCCTCGTTAGGTTTAAATTTGATGTTAGAAATAGCCAGAAGATCTCCATCACTAAAATAGTCCTCTACGACATCGATTTTATCTGAAGCATTTGATTGCCTTCCCTTCTAAATTGTAGCCAACTAAGCTTTATTCTACAACTTGTTGCATTTCCTCTTGATGCATCCTTTCGTCTTGAAATAAAATAAATTTGATTATTGAAATTTGATTTTAACCTACCCCTTCTATGACCATCATGAACAACAAGGCATTCTCCATCTCTAGTCTCAGATCCAATCATATGTTTTATCTTCTTCTTTGAAAAATAAAGCACCATATGCATCTTCAATGATGAGAGTATCACGACTATATAAATTATGTCTCTAAATGATATAAACAAAGTGGGCAATGAACACAAAAGAATTAAGGCCAAATCTTCTACGTTATACTTTACCTCTAAAGTCTCTAAATCAGCGACGATCTCCTTAAAAACAATTAGATGATCTTCCAACAATTCGCCTTCCATCATGCGATGAGAATACAACGTGTTTTAGATGCAATTTGCTTTTTAGACTCTTGGTCATGCATAATTGCTCCAATTTCAACCACAACACAACGGTTGTTTTCTGTTTCAAAACATTTTGAAGAATATTAATCGAAAGATGGAGATGAATTTGTGAAAGTGCTTTCCGATCCTTCTGTTATTTCTCCTTCGTCGTCCAAGCTGTAGGCATCCGGTTAAATCCTAGCAATACATCATCCAAATCCATTTGAGCGAGTATTGCTCGCATCTTGGCCTGGCAAAAAGAGAATCTAATGTTGCAATTCAAAAGTAATATGTCATTCTTCATGGTTGCTATAAAAAATTAAAAAAAAATCTCGAATAAATCAAGCAAAAGCTCTGATAACAATTTTTAGAAACAAGACGGGGTTATACGGTATGATATGAAGTAGTGAACACAACAATAAGAACATAAAAAACAAGAATTTAATTTGGCACAAGAATTAGAGATTTTATTCAATTATAATGGAGAAAGGAATTACAACAATATTATGTCTCTTACAATAAATCTAACTTCAGTAATAAATCTATTTGTAAAGAAGAATCTACTTTTTATAGGAGTAAATGTCAAATTCTGGTAATAGCCTAAAAACGGAGGCGCTTGAGCGCTAGCTCACTACTCGAGCATCCAGCTAATAGTAAGCTAGCACCATCAATCCCTATATTTCCTCCGTGGATCCTAATTAAACGTTTTCAAGGTCTAGTGATAGCAACGGGGCGGGTTCCAGGGCGAGGCGCCCCCTCCCAACCCCACCCTATTTCCCCCAAAGCCCGCCCCGCCCTGCCTTAGATGGGGCGGGCGGGTCAGGGCGAGGACGGGGCAACTTTTTGCCCCGTTAGTTGCCTTGTTTAATTTTTTTTTATTATTTTTTT
>NC_036242.1:20724047-20726229 GCF_002742605.1 Olea europaea var. sylvestris | reverse complement strand
TAACATTATTTGACATCCACATGGAACTCATTTTGTACATAAAACAAAAGATATTAATGGACAAACTTATCATGTATGTTAAAAATAAATAAATTAAAGAATTAGGAATGAAAAAACTCGTTTATCCAAAGTACCCTCACCAGGGCCGATCCTGTGATTGTTGGGGCCCAAGGCAAAGCCTAAAAATTGGGCCCCCCTCCCAAAATTATCGTAAATGAAATGGATATATATATATATATATAGTTGGGTAATTGGACTAAGGCTAAGGGCATTGGATTGGATTTGGGCTTGAAGTTGTGGGCTACATTTCTGCATCACTGGGTCTGGTTCAAGTTCAACAAAAATAATACTAATCATAATTTTGGGCCCAAAGTGAGGCCCCCTAGATGTTGGGCCTGAGGCATAGGCCTCATTTGCCTAGCCCCAGGACCGGGCCTGACCCCCACGTTGTTCCACTTTCTTACTTGTTTGCTTATCTACTAGGGTTTAATATAAGTAACAAGTGCCTCCATGACAATGTTAATTGGCCCCGTCGTACCCGTCTAACAAAAAAGAAAAATGAGTATTGATGTTAGAAAATGACCTATCAGTTTCAACTTGAGAAAATAACTTTTTATTGATTTTGTGAGTACGTAACTGAATACAAGTTGAATAATGTTTTTTAGCACAAATAGTGGTAAAGTATCAGTGTAGGTCTCGATCCTTAATAATCTTTAATAAGTTCAATTAAACGAATCATATAACATTACATTTAAATGAATATATCATTTAATGTCATGCAATAGCATAGGCTATCCGACCAGCTTTCTTATTGGTCAATTTGGAAGGCTTCGCGGTCATGGGAGACAAATTACATTGTAGGCAATGATAGTTTTACTTAATTCCTTAATGGCCTCATTAGTCCCTTTAGTAAGTACTTTTTGACCTAACGCTTTGGTTAATCTCAATGTCCGCTATGCATGGTAGTTAGGGCTCATCTGCTAGCGATCTGACGCAGTGAGCTCAGTTCGGATGATAACAGAATGTTATGAAGTGGTATGATTGTTCAAAACCAACAATAAAAGAAAAAAAAATGAGTTAGGCCATGCGGCTGCATGGAACCCTACCGAGACCAAATAGTCTCGATAGGATTGTACCATGCGGCCGCATGGGTTTGTATCATGCGGCCGCATGGTACAGAAAAGTCGACCGTTGGGTCGTTTTTTGTTGGTTTTTTGGTGACTTTTCGTCCATAAGGTGCACCACTTCGTGAAGCTATACTACTTGGTTATAAATAGGTGATCTTGTGTCATTGAAAAATGTTGAAAAAAAACACCTATTATATTGATATTTCTTGAGATCAAATCCAAAAGAAAATACCCTCTCATATTCATCTTTTTCTTTGTGTTCTTAAGTTTTAGAGATTCAAACAAGTGTTTAGTGTTTGAATCTCTATAAGGCTTGATTAATCCTTTAAATCTTTTGCCGGATCACCCTTTAAACACCAAAATAGTGGGGGCAAAATTCGTTTGAGGACAACAATCAAAGATTGTGTTTGAGCCTTCAATTTCTTCATATATACTTTGCTATTTCTTCATCTCCTATACTTCTTTCGATTTTTTATTTTGTTTGTAATTCGTTCTCATAATATCTTTGGTGGAGTAACATTATTTCCAACAATCTCAAACGAATTTTGTGATGGAAAACAAAACTACAATGGCGACCATCAAATTGATGAATCAAGATTTGGTTCGATTGGATCGGTTCGATGGCACAAATTTCACAAGGTGGCAAGACAAACTGAAGTTTCTTCTCATCGCATTGAAGATCTTCTATATCTTAGACCCAGAATTGACGCCATTACCGGAACCCACCAATGGAGAAACCGAAGCAATTAGATCAGAAAGGCAAAAACGACAAGAAGATGAACTCATATGTTGGGGTCACATACTCAATGCTCTTTCAGATCGTTTATATGATTTGTACACCAACACTTCTTCGGCAAAGGAGATATGGGAGGCTTTAGAAAGCAAATACAAAGCAGAGGAAGAAGGTGCAAAGAAATTTTTAATTTCAAAATATTTTGATTTTAAGTTTTTGGAAAATATTTCCCTACTTCTCCAAATACATGAGTTGCAAGTCCTTGTCAACAAATTAAAGGCGGTAAAGATTGAAATCCCGGAGACCTTTCAAGTGGGGGCTA
>NC_036242.1:20714899-20716261 GCF_002742605.1 Olea europaea var. sylvestris | reverse complement strand
TAATAAATTCTCAAAGAACTCAACATCATTAGATTCAATTATCACAAATGTCTCGAAATTTAACAATCCGTAGGATTTCCCATTACTAGCATATTCAACAAAGGTACATTTCAAGCCTTTTGGACCTAACTTGATTCTTTTAGAGTTTGTATTCTTACAATAAGCAAGACTCCTCCACACTTTGAAGTATCCGATGTTTGATTTTCTTCATTTACACAATTCGTAGAAGAACCATTTATGAATTTTGAAAGAATTTTACTTAAAATTCTACATGTACTCAACAAAACTTCAGCTCATAAGTTAAATGGTAACTTAGCAAATGTAAGCATGTCATTTACCATTTCAACTAATTTCCTACCTTTTCTTTCAACCAAATCATTCTATTTGAATGTTTTAGGTGCAGAACATTGAAGATTATGTCTTGTTGTTCACAAAATGAATTAAAATCATTTGAGAAGTATTTACCACTTTTATCACTTCTTAGTACTTTTATTATCTTGTTTAAGCAATTATCAATTTCGTTTTTATAAGTTTTAAATATATTAATGAATGTATATCTTGAATGATCATCTATAAAGGTAATAAAGTACCTATTTTCACCCTACTCAACATGTCATTCACTTCACATGTATTTGAATGAAAATTTTCTAAAATTTGTGAAGTCCTATTCACAAAATGATAAGGCTTCTATATCATTTTAGATTCAACACCAAGTTCCAAATTTTTGTGCATCATTTATATTGTAAGAAATCATATCACTTTTTAGCATATTTTTCATAATACTGACACTTATATGACCTAATCTAGCATGTCATATCATAAAGTAAAAGAGTCAATCAACTTTACTTTATTAACATTGTTAGTAATACATAATTTAATAATTTCTTCACAAGAATAACCTATTTCAACAAATTTCTCATTGATGGATAATACAAATTTTTTGGATTCATAATTATTTTAATGTCCAATTTTTCCAAAAGATCTCAACTCACTTTGTTCCCATGTTGGGAACATGTAATATATTTGTTAAACTAACTATTTTTCAAGAAGTGGAGACAATGTCAACATTTCATTTTCCAACCACTTTGGAGCTGCCTTTATTACCTATTTTTATTCTTGAATTGTTGCACGTGTGTCATACAACCAACCAGAAACCTTTCTTTTGATAGCATTGATCTTACTCACTATAACCACAATGTTATCTTCATCAATGGAGTTTATGTTGTCCCCATTCTTGTTTGTTTTCAATGTCGACAACCTATGCATAATGTTTGAATTTTTCATGCAAAAAACCATCTCCCTTGGGATTTTTCTTCAATATTTTTGTTGTTCTTCTCTCTCTCTCTCTCTCTCTCTCTCTCT
>NC_036242.1:20708188-20714799 GCF_002742605.1 Olea europaea var. sylvestris | reverse complement strand
TGTCAAGATGTATTTTTCTTGAACTTTTCGCTTACCTAGTTTCGAAAGGAACATTTAATCTCATTTTCTTCTTCATCGCAACAGACTGTTAAATGAACTTTTTTATTTCTAAGTGTATCATGTTAGGTTATCCAAAGGGAGTGAAAGGATATAAACTGTGAGTTTTAAGTGTGAAGGACATTAAGATTATCAACAATAGAGATGTGAATTTTAATGAACTTGATATGCCTTGCCTTAAAAACATATATAATCCGAAGAAATAGATAGATGAATGAAAATCTTCTACTGGAAAAAACATAAAGTTTGAGGTGAAGAAATTAAATGATAATATAGATGATAATAAAATCCAACCTCAAGATGTATCTAATCAAGAAACAGTGATAGATCAACATAATTTGGATAATTACCAATTAGTGATGGATAGAGAAAGAAGACAAGTGAGGCCCAATTTGAAATGCATATCTTCAAATTGGATGAAATTTATCTTAATTTAAGGTAAAGCATTGGAGTCAGTTGAAATGGCTTTATTTGAGGAAACGATTAACTATATAAATTTTAAAATTTGGAAAAATGCTATAAAAGAAGAGATCCAGTCTCTTGACAAAAATGAGACATGAAAGTTGGTTGAAAAGCCAAAGAATTAAAAGGTAGTCATTGTAAATGGATCTACAAGTGAAGGAAGTCATGGAACCTAATGATCCTTTAGATACAGAGCTAGGTTAGTTACTAAAAAGTTTACTCAGAGAGAGATAATAGGCTATAATGAGGTGTTCTCACCATTCATTAAGTATAAAACTAACAAGTTAGTCTTAGCTTTAGTTGTCTAGTATGATTGGGAGTTGGAGCAAACTAGATGCTAAGACAACTTTTCTTCATAGAGAACTAGATATGAATTGATTTACATATCTCAACATCAAGGATTCGAGGTGATAGGAAAATCTAAATTGGCGTGCTTACTTAGAAAGTTCTTGTATGGTCATAAGCAGAGTCCTAGACAATGGTATAATAGATTTTATGCTTATATACCTAAAATTCGTTTTAAAATGATTGAATTTGATGTCTGTCTATATTTTAATAACTGTAAAAGTAGGCTGTAAGGTTGATTTATTATTATATATGGATGACATGTTGCTTGCTCATAAAGATGAAAAACCTTTTGAAATCAGAATTTGACATAAAAGACTTAGAAGATACAAGAAAAATTCTTGGCATGGTTATTAAATGGAATACACTGATAATAGATGATTAAGAGTCTTATTTAGATAAAGTGATAACCAAACTTGGTATGAAATTTACTAAAGCTATCAATGTACCATTAGTAATACACATGAATTTGTCATCTGGAGAATGCCCTAAAACTGAAGAAGAAACGCATGAAATGAATAATATTCCCTTACATATGCTATTAGTTTCTTGAGTAAGTTTATGTCTAGCCTATGTAAACATCATTAGATTTCACTTAAATGGTTGTTAAGATAACTAGCTTGAACTTTAAAAGGGGGGTTAGTATTTGAAGAGAGAAGTGATAGGTTAGAGGTTAAAAGCTATGTAGATTCTGACTTTACAATGGATAAAGATTTGAGGAAATATACTACTTCTTACTTCGTCACTTTAGGTGATAGTTTTATCGCATGAAAATTGCAACCTATTGTCACACTCTTCTGCACCAAAGAAGAATATGTTGCATTAACTGGAGCTATAAAAGAATGCATGTGGCTAAAAGGCTTTCCATATGAATTAAACTTCTTGAATGATAATGTTATGATTTTTACTGATAGTTAAAGTTCATTGATGTTGTGCAAAAATCTTAATTATCATGAACGTTCTAAGCATATTGAGGCGACGTATCACTTTATTACGAAGAAGTTAGCTTCTGTTGATTTATTTTGTTTAAAATTGCAACTAATGATAACCTGCGGATGTTGGAACAAAAGTACTTGGCGTAGGTAAGTTCAACAAATGCTTATCAATATTGAATATTGATAATGGTTAATGGTTGTGCAACTACTAAGTTGGAGTATGCAATGATGATGAAAGAAGACCACACTAAGGAATAACACTTGTAATCGGGAAATTTGGCGGTAAAGATATTTAATCCAAGAAGATAGAGATAAGGCTTTCTAAATGAGATTGAGTTCCACGAATATGAAGGCTAGAAAGATGTTATTTGCTACTATTCTATCTATTTGTGCATCAAGTTCGAAGAAGATCTCAATCTATAATGAAGAAATGATAGTAGCTCGTTGTTTTATAGGCTTTATCATATTCAATCGGAAGCGTTTAGGTAATACTTTCAAAGTGACTCTCAACGGTAAAGATATTTAATCCAAGGTAAAGATTTGTGAGGTGGATCACTTAAATCCATTTCGCTCATGATTTTTAGCCTTGTGTGCTTGAAAAGGATCGTGCTAGTTGATGTGTATTATGGAACATATATTAAATCCAATAAATGGATTTAATCTTTGTAAGTGTTATGGCCTAGGTTCAATCAATTTTGGACATAAATACTTTTTCATATATAATTGATGCATTGTATGAAAAATCTATTTAATTAATTTTCAATTAAATAAAATAGAGTCCGTAGATTCACATCTTGATAATTTGTTAATCACAAAAAGTTGTGATTGTAAGATACAAATTATATATGATTGAATCTTAAATCGTCCGTGGTCGTAAGTACTAACGAGATACAAATATCGTTATTACGGATAGACCATCATATGTGGCATTTCTTATTTGTGAAGTAAGTAGTTGATCTCACAAGTTAAAGTGTGGTGACACTTAAATTGACATGTAAATGTTTTGTTATAGAACAAAATATTGGAGACCCGCCGAGAGATTCCATATGGATAACTATCTGAGTGTCAGTAATTAATTTCTAATGTTCGGTAGTAGGATTGGTCCTTTGACTTGAGATTGTCATAGTATCTTATATGAACACAGTCATGCTTTGACAGTGTTGAATGTTGCTCTGTCAAAGGCCGCTAATACGATATCGTTCGAGTATATCAAGAATCGTATGAAGGTTGTGAATGACCAATTAAGTCAATAAAGAAATCTTTGGCCAATGTGTACTCATAAGTCGAAAAAGAGTTTTCGACTTATATTGACTTAATAGTGGAGTAAAAAATATAATCAATAATTGAGATTGACACACTTTTATATCTCATAATTAATCGGATCATATTGACGAAGGAATTATAGTCTCACGGTAAACGAACGAGTTTGATTTTGTCATACCACGTGACATTTTTCGTTACATGTATTGCCCTGACACATTGCTAGATGTCAATCTGGGACGGCAAGTGTGAATTGGTGATAAATTAAAAGTGTGTTTTAATTTATCAATTTTGATTAGATTAAAATAATATTTCACATCGGTAGACATCGTGATCAGGAACTTGATGAGTCGTACACAAAAGAAGAATTGGAAGATTGTGATTTATCAATTAATTAATTCATAAAAGGTTAGATAAATTAATTAATTTGGTTGCTTATTTATAGGTCTAAATTAATTAATTGGATTAATTAATTCACAAACCGAATTTAATTAAATGGGTTAATTAAATATTGGATCGGGTTAAACCAAGTCCGTTTGGACTTATATAAATGTGACTAGGGTTTTCAAAATCTGTAAAGAAAATTTATTCTTCTTGCTAGCACAAGAAAGAACATTTTAATCCCACAATCTTATTCTCTGTGTGGATCACCGTTGGAGGCTGGACAATTGGACAGCTTTGGATAGTGAATCAAGATCGTTGAAACAAAGAAAAAGCAAAGGAATTTGCAGATCTGGAAAAATGTATGACTTTTATCACAAATTCCATCTAAACATAAAGACGATTCTTGGTGGAAATTGAAAATTGTTTTATTTTCGTTACGCATGATAAGTAGATTCCCAACAATCTCGTGGTCAAATATCCTACTAGTCATGTCCCTTTCATAGTACAAAATCTGAATTTGAATCCAAATGATTTTGGCTCTATAATTGCAAGCTTTAGCCCCCATTTGAGTCTCATAATTTCTCATTACATTAAATTAAAATTTTCTCTCTCTTACTTTTAACCACATAATCTTCAATAAAATAATATTACACGTAAATCAAACAATTTTCAACCACTCATTTTTTTAAAAAAAAAAACAATATCATCTCATTATAATGCCAAATAATGGGGCTCAAACACATCCTTACTTGAACTTGGAGAGCTAGAAAACATAGAGAGAAAAATATAGAGGAGCTAAGGAGGAGAGTTCATTTCTCCGGTGATTCTTGGTTGCCTTCGGTGATTCTCTCAATCCATTGTCATTCATGTGGACGATGGTGCATTAAATCTGATGTGACACAAATCTAGACTCAACATCACAAAATACATTGGTGGTGAGGTTGAAGAAGACTCGAATTAGTTTGTTTGATTTTTTACACTTTGAGAGTTTATGTTTTGGCATTGCATATGTAATAATCATTGTACACTACATTATAAATTCTACAACAAACACTGACTCAAGTTTCCATCATCGGTGGAAAGATGACAAAACCTATCAACCAAACCATGAGTGATTTGTATGGTATTAATTACATGCATAATCATGCACCAAAACTTAAACGCACAAAGTATAGAAATGTCAAATCAATATTGGACTTCCTTTCAAAGTTTATGCATTATTCTGCTTGATTGGAAGATCTATTACTAATGAATGGGATTAGACTTGACAGATATAGGACAAGGTGATGTTGAAAAGGAATGAAATAAAATTTGAGTGGAACAAAAAATTGTTTTTTTTTTTTTTACAAGATGAACTATGTCAAATAAAATTTTAACACTTCAAAATTATAGATTACGTATCATTTGGGACAGTGAAATGATAGTGAAACAAGATCATAGAGTGCTACAAGAAATGTGATAACATTTAAGAAAGTTAACTATGAATAAATGTCCACTTTTACAGCTATGTTAAGAAGACTAAACTTTGTTGTACAAATGTATGTAAATTGAAAATTTTTGGCAAAGTTAAACCTTATCGTTTTGAAGTCTTCGTTTAATCACTTTTTTCCTACTCATTTCAACTACACATTCTCCAAGAAAACTATTTCCCATAGTTTTTAAATAATTTTTCCTACATTTTGATCACAAATTTTTCAAAATAATCATTTTTCACAAAATCATTTCTACATGTCAACTTGACACAAAGATTGAATTTTTATCCGATAGAATAATAATAGTCTAGTATAAATTTTTTCGTAACCACTTACTTTTCACAATAGCGAAGCCTATTTGCCTTGGAATATATGCTTTCTATATAGGCTAAAGTTCAACATAATCGTTTTTAAATTCTTGTCATGTCTATTCTTTTTAGAGTACTTTATTTTGGTTACCAACCTCGAACGTGTCATTTGATAACCTCACAATTTTTCTACGTAATTGTGTGAAAGTAATTTTTCTGATAATATATGATTAAAAAGTAAGAAAAAGATATGGAAGAACATGCAAGAAAACTTAATCGCATAAAGCATAGAAATGGCGAATCAACTTCCTTTCTAAGTTTCTGCATTGTTCTGCTTGAACCAAAATTTTAGTGGAACACAAGATCGTTTTATTTATTTATTTATTTATTTTTTAGCATGTTGAACTATGACTACTGAAATTTAAATGTCTCAAAATAGTAGGTCATGTATCAATTGGGATAATAAATCGATAGTGAAACAAGATCACGAGTGCTACAGGAAATGTGGTGTCATTTAAGAAAGCCAACTATGAATGAATGATAACTTGTACAGCACTATTTGGAAGTTTAAAATTTGTTGTGTGGATGTATGTAATTGAAAATTTTTGCAAAGTCAAACCTTATAAATTTTAAGGCTTTGTTTGAAATTCATTTTATCAAAATAATTTTTTCAGTTAAAAATTCCCCAAAGAAAATTACTTTCACATTTTTTTTTTCATAATTTTTCTCTTTTTTTTTAACCACAAAATTCTCCAAAATGTAAGGGGCATTTGGTTTGCCATTTTTCAGATATTTTCTATTTTTAGTTTTCAAAAATGACCAAATTGTGTTTGGTCACTCGTTTTCAAAAATGAATTTCCGAAAACAAGGAAAAATTTATAACTACAAACTAAAAATAATTTTTTCTCGTTTTGAATGTTTTCAGTTAAAAAATTCAAAACGCAAAAAATATGCCTTTTTTCTTATACCCAAGGATGCTCAGCAGTGCTTTTAAAATAGTAAATTCACCAAGTTTAAATTATATATTATCTGGTAATATATTAACATAAAATTATTATTTATTATTTTATTTTTGTGGCAAGAAAAAATAGTAAATTCACCAAATTAAAAATATATATTATCTGGTAATATATTAACATAAAATTATTATTTATTATTTTATTTTTGTGGCAAGAAAAAATAGTAAATTCACCAAATTAAAAATATATATTATCTGGTAATATATTAACATAAAATTATTATTTATTATTTTATTTTTGTGGCAAGAAAAAATAGTAAATTCACCAAATTAAAAATATATATTATCTGGTAATATATTAACATAAAATTGTTATGTTTTACTAAGTAAATCAAATTAATTGAATAAATGTCATAAAACAATTTCTAAA
>NC_036242.1:20681897-20707609 GCF_002742605.1 Olea europaea var. sylvestris | reverse complement strand
CGATAGGGCGCCCCATCCTGCCCCGCCATTCCATCGGGATGAGTTCTTTTGCCATCACTATAACATACGTGTCATTAAATAAGAGGACAATTAAATAAATTATATGATTTCACTTCTCATTGAGTTTATTACATGATACTTAGACTTGTGTTTTAGTATCACTGATGTTAGATAGTATTATTATTTTTAAAATTGAAATCGTTTGCTCGATTCCGTTCATTGTGATTCCAGTTCGGAAGCTTCAATTCTGACTAAAACGCACAACCTAAAATGATTGCTACGAGTTTTCCATAGAATAATTACTTATCTTCAAAACGATGCTCATCCTATTCTAAAACAGTTTTAGAAGTGAGAGCTGAAGACGGATTCTCTTGTCCAAATGAAGATATAGACTTTCTCGAACTAGGATTGCTCCGATGTTTCAAATTGTAAATAAGGCTCAACAACACAATACCTTCCTACCTACTGGGCTAACCGTAAAAAATTCCCGACCTTTTGAAAATAACACAAAATGTCCCCGTTTGAAACTTTTAGTATGAAATATCATATTGTCGTTTACAATTTCAATATAAAAAATGTAAAATAACGAATTTACCCTCCTTTTTAAATAAAACAAAAAGGGTAGAAGAAAAAATAAAAAATTAATTGCAACTATAACCCCATATATTTTTTTTTTCTAAAAAAATACAAACGAAACAATTATTATAAAATTAAAAACAAAAATAAAAAATTCAATTTCTCTTTGCCTTCCATTACCCTCTTCCTCTTCTCTTCCCACCACCACCACTCCTCCCAGCACCCCATGACCGCCGCCATTTACAACAATAATATGACGGATTTCACATTAAAGTATATTTACTAACTAATCTTCGCCATTACATCATGGAAGAAATTTATTCTGGGGTCGGATCCCACTGGAGTATGGTACGTTTCCAAATCTCGAATATCTATCTGTCTCTGGCATTGAATTCCTGGGAGAAATCCCAAAAGAGCTCAGGAACTTGGCTTGGCTTAAGGAGCTCTATATTGGGTACTAAAACACATTTTCTGGTGGTCTACCCAAAGAAATCGAAAAGTTGTCCCAGCTAATAACATTTGATGTCGCCAACTGTAGACTTTTCGGCAATAGTCCTATGGAAATTGGGAGGTTACAGAATTCCAAGTTCATCGGGGAGTTACTGGAGCTGGTGGTATTACAGCTATGGGAAAACAACTTCGCTGGAAGCACTCCTCAAAATCTAGGGACCAATGGCAATTTGCGGGGATAAGGAGATTTAGGCCTGTTGGCACCAATTTTATAAGAATGAGAATGAAAAATATGGTTGTTACGAGATTCACGTAAGAGATAAAAACTCGAATATAGTGGTTTGATATAATATTTGATATAATAGATAAGCATTTTTGTGACAAAGAATGTGAAGCAAATGAGGGCATAGTCATCCATCTTCATAGCCGATTGCGGGGCATTGCATACGTTATTTGGCAGAATCTATCCCAACATTTTTATTTTCTTTCCAAAATTTTTCCAAGTGAACAGGTCGAAAGCAATTGAGGTGATAGGAAAAGTAAGCAAGGAAGTAGATGTCATTTCATGAGAAAGAGAAAAGTAAGAGAATGGATTTTCAAATCAATGATATTTCATCATCATGATAATAAATAGTATTATTCTTTGACAATAAGCTTCAAACATTGATTACATTGGGGAACTTCCAGTTTGGTCCAATCCCAAAATCATTGGGTCAGCTTGAGTCACTGAGTCGAGTATGAATGGGTGAGAACCATTTCAATGGGTCTATTCGAAAAGTTGAGCTTGCCTAAGCTTGTGGTGGGAAGAGGAAGAGGAAGAGGGTAGTGGAAGGGGGAAGAGAAATTGATTTTTTTGTTTTCAATTTTAATTTTAATAATTTATTATTATTATTATTATTATTATTATTATTAGGGGTAGTAGTTTCAATTAATATTTTTACTTTTTATTTTATTTAAATATGAGGATATATTTATCATTTCACATTTTTTTTTTTTTTTAATGGACGACAGAGGGCGTTCCGCGATAAACATTTCAAATAGGGGTGTTTTGTGCTATTCCTCAAAGTAAATAACATTACAAGATACTGAACAATTATGTTGCAATGTTCATCACATTTTCATGGAATATAGATTGTGTTCACACAAAGTTTATCTTAGTTTTTCATATAAAACCCACAAGGAAAAACTTGTTAACAATGATACAAATATAAAATTAGCAAATTAGAAAAGTAGCTGTAGTAATTCCACTTATTCTAGAACTGAACGAAACAGGTACTCGAGGGAGGAACCCAAAAACCATAAAATGCTAAACGAAAATGGAAGGGATCTTGTTGCAACAGTGGAAGCCTCAAGCTTGAACCGAAGCCATGTGAACGATCAAATCAATCACACGAGAACTGCAATACAAACAACCATCATGTCAAGCTCGTGAAATCCACGATCATATTTTTGGTCGGACAACGATATGAACACAAGAGGGAGTAAAAGAACGAGAGAGATTAAGTTCACCTGTAACCCCATTCATTGTCATACCACGAGACGAGCTTCACAAATTTTTTGCTAAGAGCGATCCCTGCCTTGGCATCGAAAATGCTTGACCTGCACAAGGAAAAGAATGCACCAAATGATTAACAAAATTTCATCTTTGAAACCTGAAGGACTGATTGATGCACCACAAGGTCATTCAAGTTAATGGTTATTCACCTGCTATCACCAACAAAGTCAGTGGAAACAACATCATCTTCAGTGTAACCTAAGATACCCTTGAGCTTTGTCTCCGATTCCTCCCTGAGAGCAAAACTGAGCGCAATTTAGGGGTAATTCAAAAAGTTTGTGAATGTAACCGATGAAATAATAGATGACTAGCTAACTTGATGGCAGCCTTGATCTCCTCGTAAGTGGCCTCTTTCTCTAGCCTGACAGTGAGGTCTACCACAGAAACATCAACTGTAGGAACTCGGAAGGACATCCCTGTCAACTTCCCGTTTAGGGGTGGAAGCACTTTACCAACAGCCTACACATTTGGATAGAGAATCAGACAAGTCAACTAAACAAATTTTGATGTTATTGTCCACGTTAGACTTCAATAATTAAGTACCTTGGCAGCTCCAGTGCTGCTGGGAATGATGTTGAAAGACGCAGCTCTTCCACCTCTCCAGTCCTTGCTTGATGGACCATCAACGGTCTTTTGAGTAGCTAAATTATCACAATGGCAAAAGTATTGTGTCATCATTCATGCTCGGGACCTATATTTCCAATCCACACATAACCGAACAACCACTCACCAGTAATGGAGTGAACGGTGGTCATGAGACCCTCGACTATACCAAACCTATCATTTATGACCTGCAAGAATTTGAACCAAAACAAATTAACTTAGAAGAGACAATAAATTAGCAGACAGTGGCTAATAGAGATTTAATCAAGAGTAAAGCTGAAAAACCTTGGCCAGTGGAGCCAGGCAATTAGTGGTGCAACTAGCATTGGATACAATGTCTAGATCAGGCTTGTATTCCTTCTCATTAACACCAACGACAAACATGGGGGCGTCTTTGCTTGGAGCCGAAATGACAACTTTCTTAGCACCTCCCTGATTTTTTCGATCAACACAAAGCACAATCAGTTAATTACACCCACAAACTTCACACGCGATAATGCATATTGAAAATTTAAAATGTCGAGCATGTAGATCCAACTTCGCATGACACAAGTACATCAATTAATTAAAAGAAGAAAAAGTCATTAGGCCAAGCTAAAACAGTTGTTTCAACAACCTTCTTGAATAGATAAAACACATATACTCCCAAGATCGTTAGTATTTCGAGTATTTATATGAAAACGGCTTTAAATTTAACCAGACGTCAGCACATGGAGGGTACAAAGACAAGGTTAACAAGACATAGAAATGTCAAAATGGCTTAAACAAACTCTCATGGTAATGCAATTGAAACATAAACATAAATACAACTATGTCATTAGATCACCTATGATACACAATATTCTTCAGGACTGAAGGATCATAAACTTGACCGTATAATAAACAAGAGTTAGCTTATTTTTCTTGTTAATACTACCGAATACTATCCAGTCGTCCCCCTACCAATTATATCATAGAATATTGATCAGTAAAAGACCTTCAAGTGGGCAGCAGCCTTATCCTTGTCAGTGAAAACTCCGGTTGACTCCACGACAAACTCGGCACCAGTTTCAGCCCATGGAATCTCCTCAGGGTTCCTAAAAATTTCCAATCAATCATCAAAAATGAATTCTAATAATTTTTCCGTTTTCAAGAATTTACATAGAGAAATCAAAAATCCTACCTGACCCCAAAAACTCTGACTGGATTATCACCAAAAAGAAGGGTCTTTTCATCCTTGACCTTCACCTCATTGTGCTTCCAGTGGCCGTGCACACTATCATACTTAAACATGTATTTCTGCAGGTATTTTTTTTTTATTAAATCAGATTAAAATATCCAGAAAATAAGAGAAAATCCATATACGCAACATACATAGATTGATAAAAACAATACCATATAATCAGTGGTGATGAATGGATCATTAACAGCAACAAGTTCTACATCATCCCTCTGCAGAGCAACTCTAGCGACCAAACGACCAATCCTTCCAAATCCTGATTAAAAATCCATTTAAAATAAAAGAAAATAAAAGATCAAACTTTAACCACTATATTCAAAATGCCCATTTCTAGAAAGATCCAAAAATGTTAAGGAAAATAAAAACGAAATCCAAGCAAAATTATGAACTATAAGAAGCTTTAAAGTAAAACAGAACATGGTAACGGATTAAACAAAATCAAGAAAAAATACCATTGATTCCAATCTTGATCTTGCCCATTTGTATTAGAAAGAGAGTGAAAGCAGAGTCGAAACTTGATAGAAAGCCGGTGTGAAAAAAGTTGATTGCGGGGATTGTTATAGGGTGATTTTAAAGGGGTTTATTGACATGTTCAGGCCGAATAATCGCTTTTTTATACTTTTTTTTTTTCTCTTTTCTTGGGGAAAAAGAAAAAAGAATTTTAGACAGTAATGTTGCAGTTGTTTTCTTCAAGAATTCTGGATGAGTCCGCTGATTTTGTCCTTCTGGAGAATCAAGAAAAGTACTTTTGAGCTCGTTGGATCAGCTTACCAAACAAGTTTAAAAAATTAACGGCTTGTTTGGGAGGAATTTTTTACCCCAAAAAATTAATTTTTTGATCGTTATTTTACTATTTCAACCGTAATTTTTGATTTCTTCTCTCACAGGTGGATCCCACTTTTTTTCCAACGATCAAAAAATCAATTCTCAAAATTCCTCCCAAACGGGGCCTAAAATTAAAATCAATAATTAATTTTAACAACATTTCATAAAATTCAAAATTTTTATAAACTTTTGAACCACTCATATCCAAAAATATGATTAAAATCTGCTAAAATCTTATTAAAAATATAAACCAAATGAAAAGCCCCCATTTGACAATCATTAAAATAATATTTTTTTTTCAAATTCATTTTTAATAATACATTTTCACAATAAAATATCTTGTACAATTAAATTTAAAACTTTTTAACCAGGTATCCTCCAAAATCACTATTATTTTCAATCACACAATTCTCAGGATCTAAAACTTTTATGTACTTGTTTAACCACACATTTTTTACGATTCATGATTTAGAAGCACTTAAAAATATACTCTTAAATTAAAATCTGCTAAAATCTTATTAAAAATATAAACCAAATGAAAAGCCCCCATTTGACAATCATTAAAATAATATTTTTTTTTTCAAATTCATTTTTAATAGTACATTTTCACAATAAAATATCTTGTACAATTAAATTTAAAACTTTTTAACCAGATATCCTCCAAAATCACTATTATTTTCAATCACACAATTCTCAGGATCTAAAACTTTTATGTACTTGTTTAACCACACACTTTTTACGATTCATGATTTATAAGCACTTAAAAATATACTCTTATATTTTAAGGGAAGCCAAATATGCGATACAATATAAATTTTTTATTTTTTTATTTTTATTTTACTTAACAAATATGTAGATTACGATAATTTTTTTTGTAATAAATTATATACTTGGGAAACAAGCCATAATTAATTATCTTACCCCTTCAAGTTTCGTAGTTTTATTTTACATAGTATTTTGATCAATGGATGTAATTTTGATTGGAATATTCGAGGAACAATTCGGAGAATCTAACTTGGCTTCTTATTTTTGGACTTTGAAACTAAAAATTATGAGTTACAAGTTTTCACATATTTTTGTTCTATCAATTATAAAAATTACAAATATTCTAAAGTTTTATTTTTCTTACTCACTGCCAACTATATAGAATTTTTCCTACTTTGAAATTTCATTAAAATTACCTTTTTAAATAAAGAACTGGTTTATTCAAAAGTGGACGAGCGAGTACTAGTTAAGAATGTGTCTTTAGATGGAAATGAAAAATACCTCCTCATTTGAGTTGCTTTTTTTTTTTTTTCAAAAAAATACATTTTTAAACAGTGATTTAACAATATTTCAAACACGCATTTTTAAAAAAATAATAATATTATGCGCAAATTCACAATTTTCCTTATTTTTTAACCACACATTTTCCATCAATCTACTCTTCCAAAATACATTTTTTCAAAATAATATAACTCCAACAAACGAATATTCATGAAATGTAAAGTCTCACTTCTTGAGCCAACAATCACAGGGAGGGAGAGAGAGAGAGAGAGAGAGAGAGAGAGAGTAAAAATTCAATTACTTTATCTTAATTTATCAAATAATATGTTAGGTTAATGCAGAAAAACTGAATTAAATTATTTTGATTTACCATTCTCTTCTAGAACTCATTATACTGGAATTGTGTATATAAACGTTTCGTTAAATTGTCATAATTTCTTTAATCAAACTTTTGAATTGGAAAAAGAAAAGTAGTTTTGATTGAGCAGTGGAATTTTGACCTGGAACATGACTCACGACCCACGACCTAACTCCAACAAACGAATATTCATGAAATGTAAAGTCTCACTTCTTGAGCCAACAATCACAGGGAGGGAGAGAGAGAGAGAGAGTAAAAATTCAATTACTTCATCTTAATTTATCAAATAATATGTTAGGTTAATGCAGAAAAACTGAATTAAATTATTTTGATTTACCATTCTCTTCTAGAACTCATTATACTGGAATTGTGTATATAAACATTTCGTTAAATTGTCATAATTTCTTTAATCAAACTTTTGAATTGGAGAAAGAAAAGTAGTTTTGATTGAGCAGTGGAATTTTGACCCGGAACATGACTCACGACCCACGACTTTTTGAAAGCAACATTGGAACAAATGTTAGCTAACCATTATTTTTTTCTTCTTTTAGCAGATTGTAGGGTGAATCTTTCTGACTTTTTTCATGCATTTATAACGTTATTTAAGTTTTTGTTTGACAAATTCATAAATTAATTTATTAAAATAAATAATAATGAGTTATTTAAATAATAAGAAGTAGTAATTATGAATGTACGACTGAAATTAATAATCAATTTTAATTAAATTTATAAACTGTATTTAAACAGAGTGTAAATATGAGATGACTCGATGATTCTTAAATTCAATCTAAACTCAACGTGATATAGATTGTCCTTGATTTCATGCTTGAGGCTCGCACATGTTTATTTTTACTTTTGCTTTTATCAAAACAATACAAAATTAAAAATTGATGAACTTAGCTAGAACGAGTTGTCGAGCCCTATTGAAATTTATGGGTTTTCAGATGTTCTTACTTGTCTAAAATTGTAAGTTGTGCCGAACCAAAAATATAAACAAACGAACCGGGCATGACCGATTTCAAGAACCAAAAATATTAACTTGATTAATTGTTAATTAATGCCTTCATATGGTTTGTATGTTGTAGGCATGTCATTTGACATCATTGTACACGAACACGATGATAAATTTCACGCTTTTGCATTAATGGTTTAATTAATGAACAGGCTTCTTTTTATTTTTTAATTATATATTAGCCTACCAAGTTGAAAAAGAAAAGGAAAAGCTCTCTGATGTATTATTGTTGTTAAAGTATTTGAAATTATTTTTTGTTTTAAATAAAAGAGTAATTTTAAATTCTATTCTGTTTAGGAGAAATTCAGTACCAGCCTATTCGTTCTAGGCGAAATAAATACTAAAGTAGATTAGTCGGATTCTAATTGGTCGGCATTTTAAAAAGTGGTGATGTTCTCATCTTCGATAATTATTAACAATGATTTACAAATAAATTTATATATACATGTCTTTCTTCTAAAGAGTTGGAATTACATCATTAAAGCGAAAAAAAAAAAAGAAAAAAAGAAAATCATGTTTACAAATGACTCTCTATAGTGTAGATAAAAAAATGAAAAGAGGGGGAAAAACATGTGTTTCGCGCGGGTTAGTCGCTAACAATTAAAAGGGATCAGACGATTGTGTAAGGGACAAACCTTTTGAGACAAAGTCCCAAAAAGGGGTGTTCTTTAATGGCGACGACTTTACAATTGGAAATTAAAAACAGAATGCCTCCAAGGGGCGCAAGCACACGAGTTACTGAAAGAAGTGTTTAAATCTAAGTTAAGGAAATTAAAATTACATGTTCTCTGTTCGAGAGTTTTTGATTCGGTCCTTTTGCTCTATATCTTTTCTTCCTTTTATACTCCCTGGATGATCTCTTTGTGATCAACCGCCTAAAAACTGCTTGATCGTTCTACAACTGCCCATTTTCCTCGTAATGGCCAACTTGTCATGGAACTACCTTTTTTAACTGATGTCATTACTCTTCGTCGTTCAACCGTTTTTGATTGAATTCCTTGAATCGTGGAACGTGATAGGGCTGCTTTAATAACTGTTTTGATAACTGCGCTTCTTGATAACCACAACACTTTATGTTTGCTAAGACCTTGGGTGACTCGAAGGTTTGGGCGAGAATAGAGTAACAGCTCTGGCCGACTGCATGGCACTCCATTCGCTCAGATTCTGGGCGACTTACAAACTTGGGCGATGGTGTTACCACGTTCTTGGGCCTCCTTATTTGGGCCTTCATCTTGAATTGTTTGATTGGGCTTCGTTCTTTGAGCTATCTGATTTGGGGATCCTCCAATTGGGCTCCATTCCTTGGGCCGTTCGATTTGGGCTGAATTTTTATGTGTCAACAATTACCCCCCAATATGGTAGAATTAGTACCAATTATTAAATTTTGCCATATTCATTTTGTGTTTCCAGCAACATTCGAAATTTCCAAGAATTTCAATCATTGTTTTTTTACATAGCTTGAAAATGTGCGACGTTTTGCAAACCCTTATAACCCCCAAACACGCAATTTCACTGCACCATTAAATCACGCCTCACTTTTTCGCGTTTCTCTCCCACGATTTACTGTTCATCTTTTGCTTCCCTGCTACGTAACTCTGAAAAAACTCCGTTTCATCCCTAATGGCTACTTCACAATCTCAAGCTGGCGACTCCTTTAGTTTTGATGACTTTCAGAAACTTCTGAGTCGTCCATACAAAACTCCTAGTTTTCTCGCGCCCGCCAATGTCGAACTCAATGAGTTCTACCTAGGTCCTTTTTTCAACAATGCAGAGGCAGTCGAACAGGTGACGGTGGGCCAGCTGTTTCCTTGTACTCAAGGCCCTCCATTTCTAAACTCTCTGCCGCTGGGGCCACTCGCGAAAGAGTTATTCGCACTTGGCCTAAATTTGATGTAGTTTTCCGTAGGTAGCATGCTCGTCTTGTGGGCCATGGTCCTACTAAGGCACTTTTTGATAATGCTAAGATTTCTGATTTGTTAAAAATCTCTATTCAACCCCCTACTTTTGATTCAGCACTTTTTTCGATCGCTTTGAGTTTTTGGTCTTCCGAGTATAATACCTTTATTTTCCCTCTTGGTCCCATGTCTATTACTTTAAGGGATGTTGGGGCCCTAGTGAATCTACCACCTTTGGGCGATACCATTTTTCCTGGTATCTTGGTTTTTGGTGGCGTCTCAAAGTTTGGTAAAAATACACCGAGTCTTATTCAAGTCTGCAAACCCTTCATAATCATTCGAGCGCTGAGCCTTCCCATACTGAGCGAGTGGCCTTTCTTCTAGTTTGGCTTTGTAAATATGTTTTGTGTGTGCCAAGCATAAAGCCCTCCCTGAGTTATTTATCTATAGCGCACAAATTGGAGCGTGGCAGGCCTTTGAATTTATGTTATTTCTTTTTGGCTGTCCTTTATAGAGGCATGGCTTCTCTTCAAACTCAATTGAAGAATGGTGTATCTCCCACTGGCAGTGGAGCTCTTTGGTTCACTCAACTGTGGTTGAGATCCTATTTTCCATTGCTTGGTGCTCCATCAACTTCTCGTTCCTCTGCTAGCTGCTATGGGCTAGCCATTAAGCCCTTGGTTCCTGTAAATATGTCTAGAAGGGACATTTTTTCATTCTTTTATTCTTTGAATTCAATCCCTTCCTTCTTTCCCTTTCCTCCTTTTTTGACTCCAAACTATGTGCATCCTCCCTCCACTATAGACAGCGCGAGCACCTCTCTACTCATTTGGATCCAGTTTTTAACCGGGAGGGAGTTATTTCATGATATTTTAACTGGGACCAATGCCAAGGCAGGGGTAGAAATTTATGCTCCCCAATTTTTTGCTCGCCAACTTGGTTTAGAAATTTATGCTCCCCAATTTTTTGCTCGCCAACTTGGTTTCGGCCAAACTTGGCCTGTTCCTCCTTGCTATTCGAGGAACTTGATTGACCGCTTTCATAATATTAATAAGGCGGAGGCAGAGGTTATAAATGCTCGCAATCTTCTTTTAACAAGCTATTTTTCATTAGCCCCCTTCAATTCTAGCCACACCATCCATCCTCTTTTTGAACAGCTCTGGCCGTCAGTGAAGAGCAGATTGTTTGCGACTGATGCCAATCGTGCCTTTCATTCACTGGACCAGCCGAGCATTTCTTCCCCTCCTCTTGTTTTAGTCACTCCTTTGTCTATCCGGAGTCCTTCTCCTCCTCGTCGCGCTAAACAGTCTGCTCGTCCATCTTCTTCTCTCCCTGCCAAACCTACTGCAGCCAAGAGTGCCCCAAGCCGTAAACGGCCAGCCTCAGCATCTCCCATTCTAGAGGATGATGTTGTTGATGATGATGATGATACCCCTCTTATTATCAGGAGGAAGGTAATTAAATTAGTTTACTCACAAACATACTTTTCCATACTTGAAACTTTTCTGTGTGCTGATGATTTATTTGGACTTCTCAGAAAAGTTCAGCCTCTCCTTTAAAGGCTTTGGCATCGGCAGTTCCTGTTCCATCATCCTCCGCTGAGGCTGCTTCATTCAAACCAGTTGATGAGGGAACTACGCTTAAAGAGACATTTTCAGTCCCAGAATCCTCATCACAACCAATGGATGAGCCACCTTCTTCCCAGGGCGTCAACCCCCCAAACATCGAAGCAGAAGGTAATTCAGTTTTTTGATGCTTTACCCTTGCTTGTGCTAATTGGTTTCTGATTTGTTGCTTTTGAATTTTGCAGAATTTTGCAGATGCTCCTATGAGTTTGCCCGTTGTGGCAACATCTTCTCGCTCAGACAAGGGGAAGTCTTCACGAATGGAGGAGTCACAGGTGGCAGACTTGGCTGAGGATATGCCATCTTCCATGATTGTTGATGAGGTAATCTTTGCTTCACTTTTATTTCCATCTTTTTCGTTGTAGTGAGAATCTTCAATATTGGCAATTTTCTTTGCAGGATGCTGACAAGATTGTGCGTTCTATCCAAAACTTGTTCGCTTCCTGGGGGCAAGTCAAGATATCTCGACCTGCTCCATCTGATCGTCTTGCTGCTTCTTCAGAGGAAGATTTGAAGTTCCTCAAGCAGTCGATATTTGAGTACGTGTCCTTCATGGATATGGACATTGGTAGGGCTAGTGCTGCCAGACACAAGGATAAGCTTGAGCATTTGAATGCCAAGTTGGAGCAAGCACTGACACTTCCGTCGCTCAATATTTCTGCCAATTTTAAAGCGACATTGAAAGTTATCCACTCCGAGGTCCTCTCTTTGTTGGCCAAGAATGCTGAACTAAAGGCCAAAAGTACACAATATCTTCGCGTCGTATTTGAAAAAGAGTATTTGCGTCTGGAGATTAACAAGGCTGAGGATGAGTTGAAAGAAATCTCTTTCGAAGTCATGATTGAAGACTCTTTGATGGTTAGTTTGGCTGCTCAGATGAAGGAACTTCAAGCCAAAATGGACGACTGCAAGGCGAGAATGACTGCTAAAAAGCGCAACGCCTCCCAGGGAATTGAGCGAACTAAGTCCTTGGTTGAGCAGTACAAGAAGTTGGAAGTTGATGATGATGTCGTGGCCGAATTGAACATCACTTCCTCTCGGCAGAATGAGGATTGGGAAAAACTTAGGGAACGAATTCGTTCAGTGTAGGGTGGACTGTAATTAAGACATATGACACCTTTTTCTTTTGTAATTTCGCATTTGATTTTCCCTTTGTAACCTTGTTCATAATTAATGAACATATATATTAACTTCTTGTGCATTTATTTGACGTTTGTCTTTTAATCGCCAATTCTTCAAGCATTTAACTGCTTTGTGCTAAAAATCTTACACATTTTCTTTTGATATTTCCACCACTTTTCCCAAGACTTTGGGCTATTTAATTCCATTTACTAGGCAGAATGTGGCTGCTCATATTCTGTCTCTTCATCTCCACCCCCTATAAATGCACGTATGCTTCGCACTTTCCATCTTCCATCTTCATCTTCATTTTCTCCTTCGAAACTAATTTGCTGCCATTGTTTGGCATTCTGACAATCAATCTGAAACCTTCGTCTTTCTATAAAAATGGATTGTTTGGTC
Source organism: Olea europaea var. sylvestris (assembly GCF_002742605.1). Taxonomy (NCBI): domain Eukaryota; kingdom Viridiplantae; phylum Streptophyta; class Magnoliopsida; order Lamiales; family Oleaceae; genus Olea; species Olea europaea. The sequence goes on along the minus strand of NC_036242.1, from coordinate 20,694,704 downwards.
CGCCCATTTTACTATTTGCCTTGATGTCACCTTTGGTGTGGGAGGTATAGGAAATATTTTTTGGCCAGCAACAAAGTTTTTACCATCAAAGTTCTTCCCATCGTCTCTTTGTCCTTTACAAGGAATTCGATCATAGAAGGCAATTTTTGGGATGCTTGTAGGCCACGTTGCTTGCTGAGAGTGCTTCTCAGCCTCTTTGCCCGCCATTGCAGCGATGCATTTAGGAAGGTGGTGTGAGGCCAGTCCACCCTCTTACTCGACGATCCCACCATCGCAGCGATGCATTTAGGAAGGTAGCGCGAGGCCAGTCCACCCTCTTACTCGACGATCGACCTGGAGATTAGCTTACTCTTAATTGTAGTTTGGAGAACATCCATCATTTGTATTTTTGCATCTTTGTACTGAACGTTTGATAATAAAGGATTTTATTTGAACGTATTTCGCTCTGACCCTGTTATCCTTAATCGTTCAACATATTTTGATTATGCTTTTATCTGTTCACATTTCCATAAAGAAGGAACATATTTTTTTCAAATATTTGCCGTTAATGAATCTCACGTGCTTGGTGCCATCTAAATCTTTCAAATGATACGCTCCATTGGGCAACACACTGTTTATTTTGTATGGTCCTTCCCAATTGGGTGACCATTTCCCGTACTTTGGATCCTTGCTATCCAAATGGAGTATCGTCTTCCAAACTAGTTCACCCAGGCTGAACGATTTGGCTATGACTTTTTTATTATAAAATTTAGCCATTCTTTGTTTTTGAACTTGCAATCTATCTAAAACGTCCAACTTTAATTCGTCCAACCCCAATAAATTTTGGACTAGTGATTCTGTATACTCATCATCATTCAACTTACGTTGCAAGCACGCTCTAATCGATTGCACGTTGATTTCCATAGGCAAAACGGCCTCCTGTCCATAAGCAAGTTGGAAAGGAGTAACTTTAGTACTTGACCGAGGTGATGTTCTATAAGCCCACAAGGCCTTGTTCAGACATTCGTGCCAATTTTTGGCATTTTCATCTATCATCTTTCTGATGATATTTTTTAGAATCTTATTAGAAGATTCTGCTTGTCCGTTGGATTGAGCGTAATATGGTGTGGAGTTTACTAATTTAACCCCAAACTCGATCAAAAATTTGTTCACTTGATCCCCATTCAAAGATGTTCCGTGATCTACCATTAACGTTTGTGGAATTCCAAACCTATAAATGATGTGATCACGGATAAACTCTATGACATTCTTTTGGGTGATCTCTTTCAAAGGTACCGCCTCTACCCACTTGGTGAAATAGTCGGTTGCAACTATAATAAAAGTATGTTGATTGGAATCTCCCCTATCAGGTCTATCGCCCAACCCTTGAACGGCCAAGGTTTAATAATAGGTGCCATATCTCGTGCTGGCGCCCTTTGTATTGGACCATGCTTTTGGCATGCTAAACAACTCTTTGCATACTGAACGCATAATTCTCCCATCTTTGGCCAAAAATATCCACTCCTAATAATTAACCATCTCATCCTTTGGCCAGCTTGATGAGCTCCACATATCCCTTCGTGCACCTCGGCCATGATCGTCCTGGCTTCTTGCAAATTTACACACTTTAGCAATACACCATCAGAGCGTTTCTTAAACAACTCTTCATCTATTAGTGTATAGTTCAGCAAACACAGCTTCATTTTCCTACTAATCCCTCCATTAGATTCTTTAAGGAACCTTTTAATCTCTATTCTCCAATCCATTGCATCTCCATCTTGTATACAGTGAAGTTCAATCTTTCTCGCCCTTCTTTGAGCCACGGGCAATATGGTTCCATACTCACAAGTAGACTTCCAATTCAAAACCTTTGAGTACCCTGAGGCCATTTGGGCTAACTCATTTGCCACGTCGTTATATATCCTATTAACGCATTGAAGTTCTACTTGGTCGAATTCTTCTAACAATTCTTGGGTGATCTCATATTAATTTATAATGGAATCACTTTGGCATTTAAAATCACCAATCAATTGGTGGATTACCAATTGAGAATCGCCCCTGACGATCACATTTCTTACTCCCATATCTATAATTAGTTCTAGGCCTACAATTAAGGCTTCATATTCGGCTTGATTGTTGGTGCACATTTTGTCTAAAGTGAATGCGAACTTGTAGCAAATCCCTAAAGGATTAATCAATGCTACTCCTACTCCTGCACCTTTAGAGGTTTTTGACCCATCGAAATACAACACCCAAGGTTTTAGCTCGAACGAATTGATTTCTAATTCAATTTCTTAAGGCATGGATGATCGGCTAGAAAGTTAGCCAAAGCCTGATTTTTGACTGCCTGTTGAGGTATATATTGTATCTCGAATTCTGATAAAGCTAATATCCAAAGACCTACCCTTTGGTGTAAAATAGGGCGCGAGAACATATACTTAACTAAATTTACTTTAGAAATTAAATAAACGGTTACGGGTCGTAAATAAGCCCTTAATTTTGTACATGTGAAATACAATGCAAGATATAATTTTTAGATAGCAGAGTAATTACATTCACATTTTGTTAACCGCCTACTTAAGTAGTAAATTGCCCTTTCTTCACCAAATTGGTCTTCCTGTGCGACCATTCCAGCTATTGATTCTTTTTCAGCTGATACGTACACTTTCATTGGCCGTCCTTGGATTGGTGACACCAACACTGGTGGACTTGATAAATATGTCTTCAAGCTTTCAAAAGCCTTTTGATGTTCTTCTTTCCAGACGAATTCGTCCTGATTTTTCAGCTTTAAGAGCGGCGAAAAGACTTTAGTTCGCCCTGCACAGTTAGAAATAAAGCGCCTTAAAAAGTTTACTTGGCCTAGAAACCTTTTCAATTCTTTTTTGTTGCTAGGTGGTTTGGCCTCTAAAATGGCTTTCGCTTTATTTTTATCAAGTTCAATCCCTCTCTTGTGTACTAAGAAACCAAGAAAATTCCCTGCATTAACACCAAATGCACACTTCAAGGGATTCAACTTTAGCTTATATTGCTTCATTCGCTCAAACGAACATCTTAACTGTTCGAAATGGTCCTCTTCTTTAATGGACTTGACTACTATGTCATCTACATACACTTCACCAAAATTGCCTATCATATCATGAAAGATTAAATTCATTGCCATTTGATAAGTTGCCCATGCATTTTTTAGGCCGAAAGGCATAACCGCCCATTCACAACATCCTAGAGACCCAGGGCATCTAAAGGCAGTTTTGTGTATGTCTTCTTCAGCTATATAAATTTGATTGTATCCTGAATACCCATCCATGAAAGAATACATGACATGTCCGACAGTCGAGTCTACTAAAGAATCCACTGTGGGCATTGGATACTCATCTTTGGTGTAGCTATGTTTAAATTTCTAAAGTCTATACACACCCTTAATTTACCATTCTTTTTTAGTACTGGCACGATATTGGACAACCATTCGACATATTTGACTATTCTAATAAAACATGCTTTCAATAATCGCTCTATCTCTTTCTTAATCTCAGGGAGTACATTAGGAGCAAAACGTCTAGGAGGCTGCCTATGAGGTTTAAAATTAGGCTTAGTTGGTAACCTATGTTCCACCAAGTCTCTATCTAAACCATGCATTTGTTCATATTCCCAAGCAAAACAATCTTTATACTCACTTAACAAAGCAATTAATTTATCACTAACCTCTTGATCGAGCATCTGGCTGATGAATGTTGGACGATCTTCTCCTTCATTGTCAATATTTACTTTGATCAGAGGGTCTTGTGCTTGAGCGTATTCAGGTTTGATGATCCACATCACTTCGTCCTCCAGTTCCCTTGTAAGTACTTCTTCTTCTAAACAGTCCACCTTGTTGACTTCTCGGCCAATGCTTTGTTCTAACTCGAATACTGCTAATTTGTCCTTCAGCGCTTTCAGGGCTGTCTCTTCTTTCGCCTTGTCATTGCATTCCTTATTGAAAGCCATTAGTCTGACTTTGAAGGCCTGAATATCGACCATTTGCTTTTGTAACTTAGAATCCATTCAAGACTCCTTGATTATTCTTTTGCCAATTACTGGCTCTTCTAGGGCCACTATATTTGGCCTCATCTGTTTGAACATTTCAGTGAGTGCGTCCACTAAGAATGGCTCTTCGCTTTGCGCGACAACTTGAGTTTCTTCCCCATCTTGTACTACCCTGACAGGTCCATAGTTTCATTCGTACATGAACTTTTCCACCGAGTTTGCTTCTGCGACAAAAGGCCTATGATCGGCCTGTACCACCTCTGCTTCGCCTTTGTTATTCCAAAAGATCAGGCATTGATGGAGCGATGAGGGTATACAACGACTTTCGTGTATCCAATCTCTTCCTAGTAACACATTGTAACTAGTAGGACCATCTATTACAAAGAAGACTGCGGTCCTAGTAGTCGTCCTTATAGTTATGTTCAATGGCATAACTCCGTTAGCTAAAGTTGCTCCTCCATTGAAACTCGTAAGGATGACTTCTGTAGGAATCATATCACCCTCTGTCTTTACGAACTTCCTCATCATCCTAGATGGAATGGTGTTTATAGCTGCTCCATTGTCGACAAGCACTTTTGCCACAGGGGTGCCGTTAACTGGAGCTTTAACGTACAATGGCCTCAAGTATTTAGTCAATTTCATGGCTGGCCGTTTGAAAATAACCTTTTCGGCAGCCTCTATTTCTGCTTCCTGCTTGTTTTCTGTCGAATTATCCCCCTGTGATAAATCGACGTGCAGCATATCGCGCTGATCCTCTGTCTCCTGAATTTCCCTCTTACTTTTTTCTAATGCTTCCTCATCAGTTACCCAACCTGTGGGAGGGGGCATTATTCTTGGAGGTGATCCATACTTTTCAGAGCGAGACACTCTCTTCTTCCTTTTGGGTGTCCCGTACAGTACATAGAAATCGAAAGGACGCCCAGATGGTTCTCCCAACAAGTCTACTTCGCGAACTCCCTCCCAATGTAGCTGCTTCAACAGAGTATTGCGCGATACTCCTTTCCTTCTTCCTTCTGCTTCTAGGTCGATTTCTTCTTCAATGTCTGTCATCCCGTCGTCTTCTTCATCATTGTAGGCCTCTCTAGAAGTCTGGCCTTCTTCACATTCCAGCACGCAAGCTTCTCCTTCGTTGTCCTCCCTTTCTTCTTCTTTTTCTTTATTCTTGAATTCATTGGCCAGTAAGTAATTATTGGCCACGACAGGAGGTAAAATACCGAATTGGATAGTAAGGGGCTGATCTGGATCTTCTCCATCCTTTCTGTCCCGCTCAAACTTTGATCTCCCAGAAGAAGTTTCTGGTAGCTCTTTCATTGATTCATCTGTATCGGTTTCTTCACTATCCTTGAGAACATTTTGATTGGCTATCTTGAGTAGTTTAGGTGCTTTAGGATGTGGCACTCCCTGTTGCTGCCTCATCATTCGTCCATAGTTTCGTTGGAAACGCCTTTGTTGGGTTTTAGTCATCTTATCGAAGGGTACTGCCCTTCCTGCATTATACTGGAATGAATGCCATACATTTGGCCGGCGAGGTTGCGACCTGAATGTTCTCCTATTATCTGCTGGCCTGAACTGCCTCTCAAAAGGCGATCTTCTATAGAATGTTGTACCTCGCCCTCTACCAGGCTGAGTGTTTGGGAAGAAAGTAGGGCGATGGGGATGCTGCCATATCCCTGGTTTCTCCGTATTTCCATTCACTTCTCTTTTACATCTTGCACACAGGACGTCTTCGTCCTTTTTTGGTTCTTTCCCCTTGATTCGTTCAAAGACACTAGGATGTGGTCTAGGATCCTCTTCTCCTTCATCTACGACCAACTTAAATTTTGACAACTTGTTTTTGAAACCAGACGTTACCATGTTCACTTCAAGTGGCTGTGGAAAAGGATTTTCATCCACTGCCATTTTCTTCTTATCATCGAACGTAATTCGTCCTGATTTAATGACATCCTGCAATATATGGCGAAAAACCAAGCAATTGTTAGTCAAATGTGACCATGCATTATGCCACTTACAATATTTTTTACCCTTAATTTGTTCAGGGTTTGGTAATTTATGCTTATCGCTCAACTTTATCTGCTTATCCCTATATAATTTATCAAATATAAGGTCAGCTTTGGTTACATCGAACGAGAACTTTCTAGCCTTTATTTTTCCATCTTTTATGGGCTCATCTTTCCCCGATGGTCTAGGCTTGGCCATTATGGGACAAGTATACGTATCTCCTTTGACCAATTCGGCCAAACACATTTCGGCCTAATCGTATGACTCGCCGCTGATGGTATGAACGTCAAAATTTGGGTCTTTGTAATAAGTCTCTTTACTAGAATTTTTCATCTGTTCTTCCTTTCTTATCAGTTGTTCATACATAATCACATTCGCACTCAACTGGAAAAGGTCAGGAAATTCCTTGTCCTGAAATTTCTTTTTTAAATCAAAGCTTAAGCAGCCCTGAGCGATTTTGACAAATTCTTTTTCGGGCAGAGGTACAAAACACTTGCTTCTTGCTGTCTTGAACCTTTGGAGAAAACTTTCTGCCCATTCGTTTGGCATTTGACGTAGATTCGCCAAATCAGCCAAAGTGACTTCAGACTCAGTTTTATAAAACTGAGCGTGGAATAGCTGCTCCAATTGTTGCCATGTTTGAACAGAGTTCGCTGGCAAGTTGATGAACCAGGAGAAAGCTACTCCTGTTAATGAACTAGGGAAAAGCCTCATTTTATGGTAATCGGTTACATCACCACTTTGCAATGTGAATCGCCCTATGTGTTCTAGAGTAGACACCTCTCCTAAATCGGTAAACAGTGAGAATTCTGGCACTTTATACCCTCTAGGCCATGGATATGCTTGGTCTACCCAATCAGGATATGGTTTTGTGTAAGTCGGTCTAATGACGGGACGCATCCCAAAAGCCATCTGATCCTGTACGATTTCCATAATCTGATTCCTCAACATGACGTTGGGGTCATATGGAATTCCTACAGGTTGGTTAACAGGTTGATTTGCATGAGGCCTCATATTTGGTCCTTCATTGGCAACAAAGTTATCATGATTAGGGCCATTACCATTAGCCTGAACATCTATTCCCTCATTAACACGTGGGATATTCTGTCCATTGCTTAGGACATTATCTCTTATATTTGGATTACCCCCCAAGTTAGGCATACCACTACGATTGTTCTGATTTGGCATTGCAGTACCCCCTTGGTTTGAAGTAGAGGGACCAAAAAGTGGTTCTACCCCTGGTTCGGATTTAGGACTGAGGGATTATGTCCCACAATTTTCCTAGTTTGAAAGTGATTTGCAAGAGGTATAACCGGTTGACATATTTGACCTACTAACTTATTCATTGTTTCGCTCAAAGTGTTTAGTTGTTTGGCCATGTTGTCATCATGTGCATTCCCATTTTGGGTAAATCTTTCCATATTATAAATACTTCGAAGATTTACCTGTTCAACGATGTCTTGTGTGAGTTCTCCAAGTAATGCACGCATGGTTCGAGAACTCAACTCTATCATTGGTTTGTAACGACTGTTACTGTTCTGATTCTGTCCATCTGTTCGTGGAGAGGCATGCTGCTCCTCATATCGCTCGATCACAGACTGAATTCCTCCCTGACTTGCTGCTTTCTTATCGGACCTCTGAGGCATATTGTTTCACCTTTTGTATTTTCAACACCAAACACCACTGTCCCACCGGGCGTGCCAAATTGTTTCGCGCGGGTTAGTCGCTAACAATTAAAAGGGATCAGACGATTGTGTAAAGGACAAACCTCTTGAGACAAAGTCCCAAAAAGGGGTGTTCTTTTATTGGCGATGACTTTACAATTGGAAATTAAAAACAGAATGCCTCCAAGGGGCGCAAGCACACGAGTTACTGAAAGAAGTGTTTAAATCTAAGTTAAGGAAATTAAAATGACATGTTCTCTGTTCGAGAGTTTTTGATTCGGTCCTTTTGCTCTATGTCTTTTCTTCCTTTTATACTCCCTGGATGATCTCTTTGTGATCAACCGCCTAAAAACTGCTTGATCGTTCTACAACTGCCCACTTTCCTCGTAATGTCCAACTTGTCATGAAACTGCCTTTTTTAACTGCTGCCATTACTCTTCGTCGTTCAACCGTTTTCGATTGAACTCCTTGAATCGTGAAACGTGATAGGGGTGCTTTAATAACTACACTTCTTGATAACCAGAACACTTTATGTTAGCTAAGACCTTGGGCGACTCGAAAGTTTGGGCGAGAATAGAGTAACAGCTCTGGGCGACTGCATGGCACTCCATTCGCTCAGATTCTAGGCGACTTACAAACTTGGGCGATGGTATTACCACGTTCTTGGGCCTCCCTATTTGGGCCTTCATCTTGAATTGTTTGATTAGGCTTCGTTCTTTGGGCTATCTGATTTGGGGATCCTCCAATTGAGCTTCGTTCCTTGGACCGTTCGATTTGGGCTGAATTTTTATGTGTCAACAACATGAAAGGTAAAAGGAACTACATGTCATCCAATTTTTTTAGTAGAGTTCGTTTATGTCACATTCTTTTTTCGAACACGTCGCTCATGTTTTAATTTTGTATTAGTTTAATTACCGATAATGGTTCCATAAGCAATAATAAATTAATAAGTAATAATTATTGATACAATGAATTAAAATTGTTCATTAAAAAGGCAAAAATTAATCTACAAATTGAAGATTCGATGGAAGTGCCGACTCTGAAAGTCGAGATAGTTGTAGATGAAAATATCCAATTTCAATAATTCCTTGCTCAACATAGATAAATAAAGAATGGAGATGCTCATTTTGCATTTCGAGATGCATTAATTGATCATGTATGTGATGAATATACTTATTTCAATAAATAAGTGACTAATATTAGATGTAATTTTTCTTATGCATTCAATGTAATTTTTTTTAATTACGGTATTATGTTTAATATATTTTTTTCAATTCATTAATAAATGCAATATTTTAGTTCATTAAATATAATTTCTAATTTAACAATTTTTGCAATAATACAATTTGTAGTTAAATAATTCAAACTAAAATTTGGTGTAAAACCATCTTCAATGGTCTACACCAAATTTGGTGCTCTTTGTTGGAGATGGTCTAATACTTATCTACTTATTTCGCCCTCGTTTGACACTCACTCTTTTCAAATTTTAATGGTTGAAATAGTGTTTTTTTAAAAAAAATATGTGGTTGAAAGATAATGAAATTTTTTTATTTGCGTGTAATATTATTTTATGAAAGATTATGTGATTGAAAAAAAGAGAAAGAAAAAGAATGAGAAAGAGAATAGGACAAACGGTGGCTTCAAATCGTTTGCCATAATATATGAAGAAAGTGTGCACACATAGTTTCTACCTATCATATTTTGCCTTGTCATTTTCAAAGATTTCCAAATTTGATCAAGCTTTTCTTTGTTCTTCAAGGTGCCATACAGAAAAAATGATTAATCGATAGGTAGATGGCCTGTAGGATTAATACTGTAGAAGATGGATATAAAATACCAAATAAAAATATGCTAATAAATAAAATACAAAATAGAAAGAAATTTTCTAAATTTGATTGTAAATCTAGATTCTGGCAAATAAAAATGGCAAAAGATTCAATTACTTGTACAGCCTTTACTAACTCTATTAAGACATTTTGAATGATTAGTGATGCCTTTTCGAATAAAAAAATGCACCCTCTATTTTTCAAAGGAAGGTTGATAGTATATTTAATTCTCTTCCATTTGTTTGTGTAAATATAGATGATATTTTAGTATTTAGTAAAGATTACAAAGAATATATAAAACATCAAGAGATAACTTTAAATAAGTTTATAGAAAAACCAAGTAAAAAGGAAATGGAAATAAATAAAGAAAAAATTGATTTTTTAGGAATAATTTTAGGAGAAGGAAATATTCAATTACAACCACACATAGTACGGGCAATTTTACAATTTTCAGATAAAATTGAAGAAACTAAGAAATCACAGGCATTTCTAAGAATATTAAATTATGCTAGACATTTTATCAAAGATTTAGGAAGGAAGATAGGACCATTGTATAATAAATTATTTGATAAAGGCCAAAAATATTGTAATCAATAAGATATAGAATTCGTTAAAAGAATAAAAGAAGAGGTTAAAAATTTACCACTATTAGAATTACCATTAGATAGTGAATATAAGATAATAGAAACATATGGATGTGAATTAGGTTAGGAAGGAATTTTATATTCCAAACCAAAAAAATAGAGTGACAAAAAGGAAGACAAAATTTGTAGATATGCTAGCGAAAAATATAATATAAAAGAAAAATATTTAATTAGTTAGATTATAAAATAATGTCCATTATACAAAACATAGAAAGTTTTAAATTATTCCTAAGTACCAAGTTTACAATAAAAACAACAGATTGTAAAGTTATAGTGAAATTTATCAAAAAGATAAATTTTGATAAAATAAGATAAAAAAGAAGGTTAAAATCATATGAGATATTAAGTAGTTATAAAATTAATATAGAACATATGATGGAAAAAATAATATTTTAGTAGATAATTTAAGTAAGCAATTTATTAATTTTTTCTAACTCATTATCTTCATGATGCATATAGATCAAATGATGATAAACTTTGGGAATGTCACTCTATGAGTGGCCCCTCAAGGATCTAATCTTTGATTCAGGAAAAATAATTTAGAAAGACTACCAGAAAAGTGAACGTTTGGATAATCTCTAGGTGACACGTGGTTTTAAACAAAAATGAGACAGTATTAATGCTTTAGCCAACCATTTTAGACAAATTCATAATCAAATAGAAAACAAAAAAATTTAGTTTTTTTTTTTTCAGTAATTGAAGATAGAAAGCCTAATATATATAATTATTGGTCAGAAATACTACAACAAATAGAAAGATTTCCTGACCCATTTTTCAAAGGATTTTACACACTCGAAGAAGCTTTAAATTTTGCTGAGAAATGATAGGATTTAACCTTTTTTATATCTAAAAGAGTTAGACGGACTATGCAAACTACTACTTCTCAAGTATCATCATCATCAATACAACTTTGCGATAGTTGTGAAACTATGACCAGAGTTGTTAGAAATTTGAATCTTAGAAAGCATTCATTAGAACAAAGACTTCAAATCCTTGAAGATGAAATTTCTACGTACCAACAGACTATTAGTAAATATCAAAATGAAATTCTTCAATTACAAGATAATTTAAAAAGACTTAGTTCTAATGATACTCTTGAAAGACCTATTTCTCTAGACATTGCTTCTACGAGTAGAAATTATTCTGATAAAATAGAAAGAATAATTGAACTAACTAATTCTACAGCTGCAGGGCAAGAAATTTTTTTTATATAAATTAGAACAAAAAATTGGTGATTGTACCGATATTGTTCGAAGTTCTATAAAGAATTCAATTGCACAAGAAATTATAGATTTTGCTCAAATTTTAAGTTACTATCACAATGAAAACAGATACTTCCTTTAACATGGTCCCAAATATGAATCAGCCGAAAATTCAACTTTTCTTAAACACAATTATCCCACAATTTCTTTTCATTATACATTTTTTTTAGGAAAAAGACATTTTTTACCCAGCTTTACAGTTTGATAAGATAGATACTGTATATATATTAAACAAATCTTTCAACTTTTTTCCACCAAAACTTAAACAGATTCATGACCAGTTAAAAGACCATCCCTTGATGATTCAATTATTTCCAGACCCCCTCTTGTAAATAATAGTATTGCGATTCCAGCCTATCATCATATTTTAATATATGATGGAACCAAAAGACTCAGGCCCTCTTCAAAGACTAAGACTAAAATAAAAATTAGACAGATTGATTATGAAAAAGGTATCTCAAAAATCAAAGCAATGATGGAAGTCCAAACTAATGATTTCAGACTAGTAGCACAGTGGAATAACGGAGTTATTTTCTGCTAAGAGCACTTCGCTATAAGAATTAGAACAAAAAAAAATTCCAATACCAAATATTGAGCAAAAGATTTTACATCTGATAGTGTTTCAAGCAACTAATGGAGAATTTACAGAAACTCAATCAAATACAGAAAAAGAAGAATACATATCCGATGGAAAAGACAATGAAATGGATCCAGAGCTAGAAGAAGCTTACATTGAAATAATGGACAGATAGATGCAATAATTGAATAAAGAAAAAACAAAGTAAAGAAAGATGAAAAGATGTAAAGTACTTAATTATCAAGAAAAGTCAACAAAAGAGGGAAGTTTGAAGATAAGGTTGTTAGACTGAAGAAAAAAGTTGTCAATAATTTCATACAATCGTTTTAAAACCACAGACCTGTAAAGTTGTACAGTATTTATTACTTTCTCTTTAATTATAGATCGCACACTTGTAAAGTGATATAGTATCAAAATAATAGACGTGATGTACCAGTATTTATAAATACTCATACTACTCACAAAGAAAAACACATCGAGAAAAACAAAAAAACAAACTCTCACACTTGTACTCAAAAGTCTCTCCATAATCCTTGTAAATTCAAAGACTTTGGAATTCAAGTAAGTTCTTTTCACACTTTATATTATTATAATTTGTGTCTACTTTATTTTTTTTTTGGGGCAAGGCCTAACAGAGGAAATACCAAGTATACAATTAATTTGTTCAGGAAAAATTATCTTTTTATCTTTACTATATATTATAACGCTCTTAACCTCTTTATTCCTAATTCCATGATTAAAAAGATAAAATAATCCTTTTTAAACATAATGAAAATCTTTTTAATTATAGTCTTAAACCTTTCTTAGAAAGTCAAAAAAAAAAAAAACGTTAAGGAA
>NC_036242.1:20664079-20678723 GCF_002742605.1 Olea europaea var. sylvestris | reverse complement strand
ACACATCATCTACTTTGCTTTGTTGGTCAGTAGAAAGTTTTAAAAATTTTATTGATATTTGCTTAGAAAATTGAAAAATTGGTAGAATAACTGTTACAGAAAGCCATATATTACCCGCACTAGATAGAAATAAAGGTGACTCCTTGTGATACTCGAGTCCTAAAACCTGAGGGCCATAAACGATAATACATAAAAGAGAACGTACTTAAGATTTATTTCATAAATTGAGAAAGTCAACTAAAAAAATACTTGTACATGATACTTAAAATAATTAATTCGAAAGGAAAATTCATAAAACTTTCAAAATTTATTTCCACCACCACGACCAAGTTCAAGCTTCAATCTTCCCAATGCATAGTTACTTGAAAGGGGGAAAATATAAGGGTGAGAAAATCTCAATAAGTATATACGTGTTCATAAGTTTCTAATCATATAACCTTTGGAATCTTAGAACTTGCATACAGGAGACACGAAACTATACCGAACTTAGGTGGTACGAGTTTTATGTGTGTAGCGCTACTAGAACTCCGGTCCGAAACTTAGAACATATATATGGACCCATAAACATATTTTTAAAAGTGCATCATAACAACACGTATATACTTACAGTTGTGTGGAAAAATAAAGGCAATCAAAGAAATTGACTTGCTTGGTTTCCACTCAAAGTCTTCTTGAACAGCGTGAGTACTAAATTTTTTTTTTGTAATTTGAAATATGCTTGTATGTAAGATGGGTTGTGAGAGAGAAGAAAAAAAGTGAGGTGTGAATTTCTTGAAAATCATGCACCTATTTATAATATACTGATGATGCATAGGATAAATCTCATAATTTATTTAAATAAATTTAAATACTTAAAGATAATCTTAATATCTAACAAAATTTGTGATAATGTTGAATAATCATAATATCCAACATAATTTGAATAATTAAAAATAATTATAATGTCAATAGAATTTGTGATAATATTGAATATTTAAAATAACCATAATATCTAACAGAATCTGTGATAATGTTGAATATTTAAAAATAATCATAACATCTAATTGAATTTATTTATTTAAACTTATCAAAATATTTTAGAGATTATATCACTTTGAGATTCAAATATTTGTGCTTTAATCCCAAAAATTTTAGAAATTAATCAATTATGTCCCTAGACTATACAGTCTACGTGATAAGGCCCTAGATTTTAATATAATGACTAATTTTGAGGTATGAGGTGTTACATTCCTCTTTACGGATCAAGAAACAAATCACTGAGTATTCTATCTCTCAGTATCGGAGTTTCTTAATAAACGATCCTGGAGATTGTAAGAAAATGCAAAAAGACATAAAATTTATGAGAGAAAATAAAGATAAAAATAGTAAGATTTCCTTTCTAAGAGGAAAAATTTTATTTTAAGATTATGTTATCTTAGTAGACTTTTATTTTGTATCGTTAAACACGCGATCGGATTTGTCTTTGCTTAGACAATATAAACTTGGGGTAAAATGACTTTTAAAACAGAAAATTGAAAATGAATTCAAAAGTCGAAATTGAAAATTCAAACCAAAAGTCCCCTTAGCGTCATTAACGCTGCACAAAAACATATATAACATTTCTCTCTTTTTAGAGTCGATCAACGTGATGGTCACAATTGATCACAGAGTCGAGTCTGAACAACTTCATAAAACAATAAGGGTAAAAAACATAGTTATCATCCCACTTTAAACAAAGTTTTATTTTGACTTTGATCACTAATAACTATTCTGTCAAAAAATCGTTCTTATGCCAAAGAAAACCATCTCGTACTTGACTGGTTCCTCTTCACAGTCTCTCAGTCACTACTCCCAATGGTTTTGAACTCGTTATGTCACTCTTAACCTTTTCACAGGTATAGTGTGGAGATCATTACCGAAAGAAATGTTCCCTTCTAAAATTATACAACCTACATCTTTTTTCTCGAAAAAATTAAGGGAAATTTTCATAAATGTAATTAAATTCGAAAATTCACAAAAAAAATTCATTTTCACGAAAGATGCTAAAAAATGTCACTTTTTGTGTGAAAGGTCCAAAATATCTTTAGTGATACCTTTTTAGGAGTATTTAATGCTTGATTTGAATGTCATTAATATTCTAATGTGATGATTTAATTTGTATATTATAAATATTGGATATATGATTATTATATTGGGTAATATGAATTTTCATAAATAAACAAATAAATAAAGATAAAAGAATTTGAAAAGTTAACATAAACACATATCTTCTTACCATTAACAAACCCTAACTTTTTATCAATCTCCTTCATTTCTTCATCAAGAAAACATTACTCTTGGATTCATCATTCAATTTGAAAGGTTAGTTAAAATTGTTTATATTTTTATTTTATAGCTTACTGTTTTGTAAATGTGAAATACAATATAGTCATTTATTTGAAATTTTTGTAACTCTTATTCATTGATTTGTATGGTTTTTGAAATATTTTTGAAAGGTAAAGATACCAATATCATTTCCAAAATGTGAAATTCCATATTTAATGAAGCATTTAGTTATTTATTTTTGGGAAGATGTTGTAATGTTTTATTGAGCATTGATTATCATCATTAATGTTTTGAATCATTTCTTCCAAGATAAAAAATATATGTTTTCAAGTTTTTCGACAGTTCAACTATTGAATTAGACATTTTGAAATCGTCAGATTAGACATCTCAACCGTCGAACTCAACATTTAGAAACTGTCGGGATTCAACCATTCATTTCACATTTTGCTATTGAATGCATTTATATATTCGAAAGTGTCACTTTCATACTATTAAATGTCGACATATTGATTCTGCATAGTTCTTCCAATAGCAATCTCAACTTTTTGGGTATTAGTAATCATTTGTGATTCATCATGTTGAGTGGGAGAACAGTTTGTTTATTTGGATGACGAATGAAAGTAGGGAGTGGACAAAACTACTTTAATTTTAGTTCCGACAAGTATTACTTTATGCACTCGCTATGGTAGAGCTAGCCATAACTGGACCACATGTTCCAACCCCATTCTAACACAACTCACGTAAATGGACTTGATGTCCAAAAGTGGTTGGAGTTGTATTTTGAGTGTTCCCCCAATAGTGTTGTACATTCTAAAGTTATATTATTATTATCATTTTATTATCATTTGTAGCTATTATTTGTGTTTAAGTTCACAATAAAAAAATTACATAGACAAAGTTGAATACCATCCTGACAGAAGTTTTCTATTATTCTCAACAGATGGTTGTAAAGTATAAAATTTGACTACAAATAAGATGTACAACGGACATGCTGTTTTCCGAGCACATTCTCAACTTGCATTATCATTTTCAACTTACATTACTAATTTCATTTCATTATCATTGGCAAACATCACATAATATCTTAACAGTTTTACTATCGATCCCGACAGAAGATTTCTGTCATTCTTGACAGTTGTTTGTGAAGTAGAAAATGTAACTACAAATAAGTTGCATAAGGGATAAGTTGTTGCAGAAACGTTACCATATTCATCCCTGACAAAACTATAATACACATTTAGTACATAGACGTACACAATTATAGCCACTTCGGTCGTTGTCAACATTTTAATTTCCTCCTTGTCAACATTTTAATTTCCTCCCACTGATTTCATCAAAATCGTCCAAGCTTATGACAATTATCTCGAGAGCTGAAATGTTCGCCAACGACACATCATCGTTGGATATATCTTCAAATGGATCCATGAACTCGAACACATCATTAAGTACATTGGGCGGTGCTTGTGAGGCTTCACTTGAAATTTTGTCCAGGTTGGGAAAAGAAAGAGCAGAAATGGCTCTTCTACCATTTAAAGGGTTGACTTCCTCATCATTAGAATAAATTATGATGGAAAAAAATGGGGACTAACCAGGTATTGGTAGTGGCTCATTCAGGTTTAACAGTTCGTTGCTTTCCGTGGACGAACTTATTATCTCAATATGGTTGTATTGAGTGAAACTTTTTGAAATGTTTGATATATAAAGTGTCACGAAGTTGGAGAAGTGTTTAAGTGTAACTGAGAAGAAAATCATGCTATGCTATTTATAATTAAATTTTTGGAGAGAAGCAATTATGGTCACTTAGAATACAACCACCAAATCACAACTTTAAGCGTTGCTTTGCTTGAGTGACAATTGGTGTGATGATTTAAGGTCTAAATGTACCTTTATCCTTCAAACTTCGTCCATAATTTATAGAAAATGTGAATATCAAATCATGTGTACTATTTTATTTTAAAGTTTTCTACTTGTAGTTGTTGATAATCAATTTTCATGGAAAATGTGAATCTTAAATCATGTGTAACACTTTATCTTAAAGTTTCCTGCATCTAATTGTTGGAAATCAATTTGGTATCTTAATTGTAGCATGGTCTTCAAAATATTTTTGGTATTTAAACTTCTCATAATCAAACTTCGAGTTAATTACCCAAATAGTCACTGAACTTTGCCAAAAGTTCCCAGGAGGTCATCGAACTTCAAAACTTCCCTAAATAGTCATTGAACCTTGCAAATAGGTCCTAAGGGGTCATTAAACCAGTGATGTACGGAGTCCCAATTTGCAAAAGTTGAGTGACCCTTTAGGAATTATTTGTGTAGTCCAGTGACTATTTATGAAAGTTTTGAAATTCGATCATCTCTTAGGAACTTTTGGCAAAGTTCAGTGACTATTTAGGGAAGTTTTGAAGTTCAGTGACCTCCTGGGAACTTTTGGCAAAGTTCAGTGACTGTTTAGAGAATTAACCCATCAAACTTCAATCAAGAAGTTCGACAATTTTTCTTGTACTAATCGAACAATCCAACAAGTATGAGAAACGAGAAATGACAAAATGTGTAACCACACGAGGATACAACTACCGAATCGCGTTTATAACCACATTCTTGGAGAGAAGCAAAATTTGGTCATTTAGTACAATGTCTCAAATCGATTCTAATATGGCACTATTTCTTTACTCTCTTTCTCCTCCCCTTGGTGTATGGAGTCCTAGTAGATGATGTAGGAGTTGGTCGCCTTAAACAAGCTACAAGCTGAGGGAACTTCTTTGTAATTTAGGCATGCCATTTCGGACTTTATGTCTTCTCCATCTATTTATAAACAATGTTTACAACACTAACTGACATGAGTTCAATATTTCTAATTTGCAAACTACAGAATGAGACGAGAGTATTTAAAATTTTGAATTTCTCATAATTAATGCACATACCATTCACCTCTTGGTTCCCACTAAGCAATGGACCCTCACGGTCATCCAAGCATGGGTTGATGTATCGTCTATCTAGTTAAAAACAACAATTACAACACTAATGGACATGAATTCAATATTTCTAGTTTGCATATTACAAAATGAGATGAGAGTATTTAAAATTAAAAATTCTTTAATATTAATGCGAAACACATGTATAAGAGAGCAGAAAAAAAAAAAAGAAAAACAAACGTATAATGTTCAAGAAATACTGCCTTTAACTATAAAAAACTCCAGTTCATCTGTCAAGAATGAAATTTCATACCGACAGATGACTCATTTGTCGATATTTAGTCATCTGTTAAAAATCACTAAAACGAGTTGTCGAGATTGACAATTTATTGGGACGTATGGTTTACATAATTGGTCTGTCGAGAAGTTCTCTTGTGTCAAGAATTCATAACTGTATAAACTTTCATTTTGAAAAATTAAACAGTTCACTTAAAAGATTCCATACCCATGCCTAACCTAGAAAAATATAATAAACAAGGTAGGTTGGAATGACAAGTAGAATACACAATCAATTTTATAAATCAAACAAAAAGTAAAAAATTGCCAGAACTTGAAATATTTTTTCAGAAAACTATAAAAAATTCATATATGACACACCAAAAAATCTAGAAAAAATCAAAATCCTCCCAAAAAATGGAGAAATTCAAACTATCTGCAAACGTACACCCCAAACAAAGTCGAACCCAAAACAAAGAACAAACTAACTCGCGTATTTTCTTCACTTTTTGTACAACTTTTTTATGTTGTCAACTCAGAGATGTGTGGGGTATTTAAATTCTTGGGGGAAGGGGGGGGGGGGAAATGTCCTAAAATGACAATCTTGCAAAAATTTTTAAAATGTGACATTTTTTAAAATCCAAAGCCAATTGACATGGAGTGCAATTTCCTCAAAAATTAATAAAAAAAGCAACATCTTTCACATTTCAGCCCGTAAGATTTTCTCATATTCGTAATGTGTGAATTTACATGCATACACAACTGTCATCTCACAAAATAATACATCGTGTTCTTCGTGTTTCATGTTAATAGCAATGTAGACAAATTCAGTCGATAAAGATGCCATTGCTATATTTATGAAAGGTAGAGAATACAATATTAAGACTTTCAGTAAAGACGAATTCCATAAATAAAGACCTCAGTTACCATACTTAAGAAAAGTCGAGTATAGAATACTAAAAATTTTGAAAGTTAGAAACCAAGTTGCATTTTTATAATAAAATTAGAATATTGCACATGAATCCAATCACCATCTCTCTCCCTTTGCAATTTTGTCGGCGTTTTGTGTTTACATAGTCGTATATCTATATTTACCATGATGAGATTCCTCACCAACTATAGCACAAATGCTTTCTTCATATTTAACAAGAATTTATCCAGTCCTAGATATATGCAGATTAATACATCTATGCAATAAACAGAATAGTCGAGTACTTATATATATCTTTTGTTGTGGCTTTTCTCTTTTGGGTTTTATCAACATTAGTATCAGTCGTTACCTTTGGTGTTTGCATAATATTGAGAACACCATTAATGTCAGGCACAGTTCTATCGACTCTGGCAACTTTTCGAATCCTTCAAGAACCTGTTTACAATCTCCTAGAGCTTATTTCTATGATTGCTCAGACTAAGGTTTCGATTGACCACCTAAAAAATTTTATCATAGAAGAAGATCAGAAGAGATTGATACACCGTAATAATTTCAACACACCTGATTTGGCCATTGAGTTTGTTACAGATCAGATCATATTCGAAACCACTTTATTGAAAGCGGAACAACTCTGATATCACTTGTTATGAAACGGGGACGTTATATGACATAATATGAAGTATTGATTACACAAACAAGGATAAGATTAAAATAAGAAGAGAGATGGGTAGTTGAACCAAGTAATTTTAATAATTGACAACTGGTAGAGAAAAAAATATGATTTCAACAATCTCTATAAATTGAATGAAGAGTCTACTATTTATAGGGGACATGTCAAATACTAGAAGTAACCTAAAATATGGAAAATTAGGTCAAAATAAGCGTGAAACCAACATAAAGCGAAAACCTAGACGGTGTTGTTGCTTGAGCGCCATGTATTAGTAGGCAAGCGACAGCCTTGTCGCTCAAGTGAAAGCTCAATGACATGTACTCAAGTCTGAGCTCGACGACAGGTGAGTAACAACTCTCTAATCCAAAAAGTTGCCGTACTGCTCGAGTGACCAACTAGTGATAGACTATCGAAAATCAAGCAACTTTTCTTCTCGATCTATAATTTTGATCTCTATATGAGCACTTCAACTAGGATTCAAATGCCTATTAGAATTTGGGTCACATTACAACAAATCTCCACCTTGAAATAAATTTTGGTACAACGAACGAAACTCCAAAATTTTTCCACTTAGAAAAATGAGTCTGACTGTAACGAAATTGACTGAACTCTTCAACCAGAACTAAACTTCTTTACCTCATGAAAAATTAGTCTTCTTCTTCCACAGTATCCATAAATGATACTCAAACCCAAACATTGAGTTCCCAAAATTCACACAAGGAATTCAAGATTTACCAAATAGGGTCGAAGCACACCCTATAGCGAAATTGGCTCCAAATGCTTTAATTGAATGCCCCTTACTAATCTTGACACCTTCAAAACCATAAAAAAACATACACAACCAGATCAACATCCCTGTACCTATCCTCAATGGATCCTTCACTAGCAATTGAAGACGATGGCATCGCAGACAATAGTGGTAAAGAGAAATTACCCATATCCTCCAATCTCATCCGAGTAGTGTTCTTCAATAATGACCCATGGCCAACTCCTAAAGGGACTATACCAAAATATTATCCACTACGATACTAACTTTCAAGGTGTACAAATGGGACTTCTTCCGTCCTTTCAGTAACACACCGACACCTTTCCTGACATTCAAGACTCAACTTCCTCCAGATAACTCATAACCCTTCGAATCAAGGGTATTTATTGAGATGAGATTCTTCTTCAAACCTAGAACATGTCGAACTTGGGTAAGTGTTCTAATTTTTCCATTTAAAAACTTCAATCTAATGCTGCTAATCCCAGCTACCCGACAAGATCCATTATACCTATGACAACGACCATTTCATCACTGTTTCATGTGTTTCAAACAAATCTCGGTTAGGACACATGGAATACACAAGCTGTATCCAAAATCCACTTCTCATCAAGTTTGGATTCCACGTTAGAAATCACCAAGATGTCTCCATCACTCAAATAGTCCTCAACTATGTTAGCCTCGTTCGAAGTATTTGATTGCTTCCTATAATTTGCTGGCGAATTACCTTTGCTATACAACTTCTCGCAATCTCTTTTGATGTGTTGTTTCTTTTTGCAATAAAAATAAACCAGATTTCTATAATTCGACCTCGACTTATCCTTTATCTGATCACCATAAATCATAGGAGTTCTGACTCAGCTCCAACCAAATGTTTTATCTTCTCCTTAGAAAACAAGGCATCATATATGTCTTTAATGATGAGTGTATCATGACTGTACAAAATTGTGTCCCTAAATGACAAAAACCAAGCAGACAGTGAGCATAACAGGATCAAGACCAAGTCTTCTTTTCAGGAACGATCTCCATGAACACTACCGGATGATCTTTCAAAGATCCTCTTTCTGCCATGATATAAGAATATATCCTCTGCTTTTTATATCCTCTTTCTGCCATGATATAAGAATATATCCTCTGCTTTAGATACAACTTGCTTGCCAAACTTTTGGTCTTGCACCGTTGAGCCAACTTCAATCACAATGCAGCAGTTGTCTTCTCCTTCAAAATTTCCTAAAGAATGTTATTAGATAAATGAATATGAATCTGTGAAAGTTCCTTCCAATCCTTCCTTTGCTTTTCCTCTATGGTCCAAATTGCGGGCATCTTGTCATAGCCCAATAACGCATCATCCAAATTTATTTGCGCCAATACAACTTGCATATTCAATTGCCATAATGAAAAATCTTGTATTGCAATCCAAAAGCAAAATTTCATGCTTCATGGTTGCCATGGCTAATAGAAATCTCAAACAAAATCAAAGCATTGCTATGATACCACTTGTTATAAATCAGACAAGATTTTTAACTACTTTATTCAAAGCGGAACAGCTCTAATACTACTTCTTATGAAACGGGGACGTGATATGACACAATATGAAGTATTGATCGTACAAGTAAGAATAAGATTAAGGTAAGAAGAGAGATTGCTAGATGAACTTAGTAATTTTATTAATTGATAACCAATGGAGAGAAACATAAAATTTCAGCAATCTCTATAAATTGAATGAAGATTCTATTATTTACATGGGACATGTCAAAATTCTAGAAATAACCTAAAAGGTGAAAATTAGGTCAAAATATGCGTGAAACAGACATAAAGCGAAAAATTCAGATGACACTGTCACTCGAGCACCGTCGAGCAGCAGCCCTGTCGTTCGAGCGAGAGGTCGATGACAGGCGGGTGATAGTTCCCTGCTAAAAAATGTATCCCTGTTGCTCAAATGGTCAGCTACGACAGTGTAGCAAAAACCTGATGACTTTTCTACTCGGACCATAATTTTAATCTTTCCATAACGACTTCAACTATGATTCCAATACCTAGAATTTGTGTCACATTACAACAGAGGTTGAAGTTGTGAATACAGATGGGAAAATAAAGATGCAAAAATACCCACAGTTAAGATAATTGAGAAAATAAGAATAACGAAGGGTTACAAGATGGCCATTTGTTGTTAAGTTGGCTTTAGTAAAACACGTTTTCTCTGCTGTATTCTTGGAGATATACCTAGGATTTTGGGGTCAGGTATACAAAATCTATAGCTCAAAAGATTTTGTGCTAAAAAGTGCTTAGACCCAAACGAGCAAAAAATTGAAGACCTCATTGGCTTTAACTGGGTTGTAGGCAGAACTAGACGACAAGAAACGGAAACGAGTCGTGTGAAATGGTACGTGTACTCTACCTTTATCACGTCTCTATATAAAGGAGATATCGCTCCACTTATCCTTTTGTGCGAGATTTTCTTTCAGAGGCTCCAAATGGGAAGCAATTATTGAATGACATGGGGAATAAAAGAACGCAGGGTTATAGCATAGCATTTTATGGGATATTTTCTTTACTTTCTGGCAGAAGCTCCTTCTTTATTTTTGGAAGAGTAGTTCTTTTATCTACCATTGCCCTTAAATCTTCTCAGCACATTTTCCTTCAAATGATAACTGTTGGGAATTTATTTAACATGCACAACAGAATTTAAACAAAATTTTCAATTACCATCAATGATCTTCTTTATACTTAGAGAGAAAATGTGATAAAGAATTACACATTTGATAAATATCTTGAAGAATACTTTGATCTAAAATTCACAGCTATCCAATCATTCAGCCTCCAATTGAAATCCACAAAGACAATAAGATTGAGATAACTATGTTTTTCTTTTCTTATACTAACAAGAATGCGAAATTGTATTCTCTACTGATTTTTCCAAACCCTAACAAATTATTAATATCAGTTCAAGTGGAGTTGGCCCATCTCGTAACTTAATCCGGTCCAATATTTATTAATCCAATTAATTAAATTTGGGTCTACTAACAAGCAACCTAATTAATTAATTATTTAGCAATTGTTAATTAATTAATTGGTAAATGTTATTCGTCTAGTTCTCCTTAAGTTCTCAATTATGATACCTAACGATATTAATTATTATCTTCATCTAGTCGAAATCGATAAATTAAAACATCAATTTTTTAATTTTTTTAATTTATCACTAATGCACATTCGTCATCCCAGATTGACATTTAACAATGTCTCAGGGCAATATATGTGACGGGAGATATCAAGTGGTATGATAAAATCAAACATGTTCATTTATCGTGAAACTATAATCCTTTCGTCAATATGATCCGATCAATTACGAGATATAGATATTTGCCAATCTCAATTATTGATCATATTTTTCATTTCACTATTAAGTCAATATAAGTCAAAAACTCCTTTTAAACATATTAGAAGTGTTTACAACCCAAATCAGTTGGACCTATGACATAACATTTACAATAACATCAATTTTTCGAGCACCATTATCATTCCTTGACACTACACCATCAAGCGAAATTCTCAACAAGGTCTGTATATTTGCTATTATCCAATATAACTACCTTTTACTTTATTGTTTTGCACTTCACTTCACATTGAAAATATTTTAAATTGTGTTCTTGATAACCAGTCTTCGACAGATCAAAGCGTAATGGATACAGATATTCAATACAGGTTAGCTAGATTAGCATGTGCACTTATTAAGCTGTTTAGCATTGTGGTGCTCATGTCCAAAGTCTCCTGGCCGATAATTTTATATCTTCATAGTTGCCTTTGCCATCGTCACTTGGTATTAGGCAAGAATAGTCTCCCCATTAAATGTTAACTTCATTCTCAATATGTTGACACCAAGTTAAACCAAAATGCTTATTGAAAAAAGGGAATAGATTTATCAAAATATGGACAAATCTTCTATTAATCTTCTAATACATCAAATTTTGATGCAAACCATTGGGTATTTTAACCAACACCAAAGTAATAATATTGAAAGTAAAAGATCAAGCACACAGAAAACAGTAAATAAGCAATATGCCTAATCTAGGGGCTTCTCTTTTATCCATTTAGAACAACCAATGAGCCCTTTGTCACTTGCAATGCATTTAGATTTAAAGGTATGCCCCTCATCTTCAAGAATTCCTAATAAAATGTGATTTCTTTTCAGATTTATGACATATCTAACATTCTTGATTGGCCAGAAAATGCCATAATGCATTTTGATGGCAATGCCACCAATCTTATAAAACAGTTTTGGAATTATTATCCCCTGTATATACCTTTGTAGGCTCTATCTCATAATTGTAGAACAAAGATCTAATAGGGCACAAAAGGAATGTACATTCCTAATCTACGATCCAGTCCTTACTAACCTCTTCACTAGACACAATCATAACACGTTGTCCAAATCAGGACGTGCACAATTATTTAATTCAACATTATTATGATCCTTCTGTTTTCTTTTCAAATGATAACAATCTATTTTAAAGTGTCCTAATATGCCACAATGATAACACTTCTTATTACTTTTATCTTTGGACTTAGACCTTCCTTTTGACTTTCTCTTACTTCTTCTATTTTGAAAATTATTCTCTTTTTTCTGTTCTCCCTCTTACGAACATACTTTCTTCTCTGTGTAACCTCTAACTCCTTAGATCTTAAAGCATCTAGAACTGCAGCTTGTGTCAATTTATTCTCTTAAAGCATCTATAACTACAACTTGTGTCAATTTATTCCTTGAGTAGTTTATGGCATTCCTGACATCATCATAAGACTCAGGAATGAGTTCAATAAGTGGTAGCAAGGTCTTCATTTTCAAACTTCTTTTTATTTTGTACAAGAGACTTAACAATGATGCTAAAATCATTTGGTTTTTTCCAAATGCTTTCCATTATCCATTCTGAAACTAAATAGTTTTTTTCCAAAAGATAGATTTTAGTTGGTAGATTTTTAGTCAAGAACAGATTATCAAGTGATGTCTATGGTATTTTTGCAGTTTTAGCCTCATCAACTTGTCTTACAATATCATTAGATAAATGACAGAATAATAGAACTATATGCAATTTCATTCATATTTTCAATTTCATCAGGTTTTGCTTTAAGTTCATCAGAAAAGGTTTCTGGATTATCAAGGGCTTTTGCAACCATTTATTAGACCAGAATGACCCTCATTTTATGGTTCCAAATGGAGTAATCCCCATTTCCATTGAATTGTGATAATTTGATATTCGAACCCATTGCTGATCCTGTAAAAGGATAGCTATTTCTCATGAACATAAGTGATCTTTAGTTCAAGATCACCTAATAGCAGAAAAGGTTTAGAGAAAGAAACTTTTAAAGCCTTTTGAATACAAATATAAGAAATGATCAATACAGGTTTACACTTAATCAAGAATTTGCCAATTACAGTAATAGCAAGGATATTTCTTCAATTGTGAAGTAATCATGCCATTAATATTGGGTTCTTAGAATTCAAAGCATGCTCATATATCAGGTCAATCATAACTAAAATACAAGATTTAAGGAGCACTCGAAAACAATTTGCAGATATGCTTGCTTTGTACAATAAAGGACGGTATATTGTAAAAGGAATATTACGAGAAGTTTAGAATAATCTCACCTAATATTTTTATAAAACAATATCCATCTCCAGAACCTTTTTCCAGAGGTCAATCTTCCAACTCAAGCAGAGAAGACTATGGGACAGTGACTTTTTGCCTTCGATCTTACCCTCACAAGTTCAAGATACCAAAGTAAAGTTATTGTCTATGTAGATTGAAATCGTTAGATTGCATAAGATTTTAGCAAGAATAAAAAATTAAAAAAAAAAATTTACCTAGGGACCCTAGAAAAAGACTCTGATACCAGATTGTTGGGTACTTTAACACACGCCAAAATAAGAATATTGAATAAGGATGTACATGGTTCCATTTGGTTTTGGCTCCAAGTTAACTGAACCGAACCATGAATTAATGAATTTTTTTTAATAATAGAACCAAATGGTTTTTTCAAGATATGGAACCAAAACGGAACCGAATCATTCAATTCTAGTTTGGTTTGATTTTGTTCTAATTTCATTACTATTTGAGAAAAAAGAACAAAAAGTTGAGACTTCAATTTTTGATATCCATGTAGCGATGTCAATGGGCCGAGCCGAGCCGGCTCGACTCGGGCTCGTTGCCCAATGAGCTCGTGGGCAACGAGCTCGAGCCGAGCTCGGCTCGTCAAAAAAAAAAAGAGCTCGGCTCGGCCCACGAGCTCTTGGCTCGTGGGTGGGGACGAGCAGAGCTCGAGCTCGGCCCGTGAGCTCCTTTTTTAATTTTTATACACGTTTTCTTTCTAAATATTTTTAAAAAAATACAATTTTGATAAATTTTTATCTTATAAGTTTTTTTATTTTGTAAACAATTTATTTAGATAAAGTATGTTTTACTAATAACTTATAAGTTACAATTTATAAGTAATTTTAATTATAATGTATTTTTTTATGATTTTATCTTATAAATAATACTTACTTATAACTTATAAGTTTTTTTAATTATAATTTAATTTTTTACTTATAAGTTATAAATAATTTTTAGTTAATATATTTTAATAAATTTTAATTTTCAAATTTATTTTGAAGAAAACATATTGATTGAAAATCATTATTTTATAAATGATAAAATTAAATATGATATGAGAAATTGTAAAATGATTTTTCAAAATATTTTTCCTTTTTAAAATAATAAAAATAATAAAATATAAACCCTCCTCCTTTATCCGGG
>NC_036242.1:20650356-20664037 GCF_002742605.1 Olea europaea var. sylvestris | reverse complement strand
ACATTAATGCTTCCAAAACATCTTCTTTTAGTCGATTCCTAATATCAGAGAGAACCCTAGATCCTGCACTAAAAGCAGATTTCGAAGCTACAGTGCTAACCAGAGGTGTTAGTAGATCTTTTGCCATTGCAGAAACTATTGGCCATCGGCGTTCATACTTTCGCCAGAAGTCAACTACTTCTTCTGAATTTTTCCTTAATGCATTGTTACTATGCCAATTATGATTAAAGTAATCAAGTAATTCAGCAGGCAATGCATTTTGACTAGTACATGCAGTAGAAGACAAACTACTATGACTGGAGAAATCATATGCATTTCCAATTTGACCATATCTATATGAGTTCATACCTTCAAATAAATTTAAAATTTCAGCGTCGTCATCTCCTAAATTAGTGGGAGGAGTACTTGTAGAGTCGAAGAGTATACGAGTAACTTGTGTACCCATTCGTGAAGCATCTATTACATACATTTCAGATAAAGTTGCTTCCAAATTCCTATAGGTAATAGGTATGTTAAAAGTTAAAGATTCTGACATTCGCTCAATTATAAATTTAGTACCAGATAAATTATATTGGGGGTCCATGATGCATGTTAACGGAAATAACATGGGCAAGTCTTCCCAATATTTTCTAAACTTTAATTCCATGGCATTTATAACTGAACTAAAATCGGGGTCATTTTTAAATCTATCAAAAGCCCTAGCAACTAGATAAAGACGTTGAAGGACCATACAACTAGTAGGATAATAAACACCAGACAAAATATTTGTAGCATCATAAAAACTTTTCAAAAAATGTTTAATTTTAGTAACTAAAATCCAATCGAACTCAATCAAAACAGTTTCCTCGTCGTCTCTAAAATGCCTACTGTTATAAAATTCAGTAATTAAATGTTCGAAACCTTCACATGATTTTAATAATAAATATGTGGAGTTCCATCTATGCGCTACGTCACTAATAAAAGTTTTTGAATGCGACACCCCATGTTTGGCACAAAAGTCCTCAATGCTTGTTTTCTACTAGGTGAAATAGTAATATAAATTAGTGCATCCCTAATTTGTTGAATTTCATCCTTAACACGTTTTAAACCATCTTGTACTATTAAATTTAAAATATGACATACACATCGAATATGAAATAAAAAACCACCAAATTCAGGTTGAAGTACTCTTTGCAATTTCTCGATAACAGGCTTATTTACATTAGCGTTGTCGAACGTAAAAGAACGAATTTTACTCTCGCATTTATATTCTCTAATAACGTTCATAATAGCACTAAATATATTGGGAGCATTGTGCGGGTACTCAATAATTTTAAAAGCAATTATTTTTTTATGCATGATCCAAAGTGAGTCTATATAGTGTGCAGTTGCAGCCATATAACCTCTTTTATTAATCCCTTCCCATAAATCCGAAGTTAAAGATATTACACCCCCATATTTTTCTAAATCGGCAATCAATGTTTTCTTTGCATTTAAAAAATATTCTATTGTATCAAAACGAAGAGTATTTCGACTTACCCCAGCGTACCTCGGTTGAAGACATTCTTTGACAAATGTAACGAAATGTTGGTTGTCCGTTTGTGCTAGTGGCAACTCAGATCCGGCAATGTACTTCATCATTCCTGTTCGAGTTCTTTCCTCCGAATACATCCACATATTAAGTGGCGTAGTAGTAGTAGCACCGCTGCCTAAAGTACCAAATTGTAGTTGCATTTGACCAGCAGGAAGAAGACCATGTTTGGCCGTACATGCTTTGTAGTGACGGTTGAGGTGGGTGGTTCCAATGCCTTTTTGATGAGTCAATCGTTGTTGATAGTATTTACATACTGCTTTGGTTTCTGGAATTCCATCGACCATACGACCAGTTTGAACCAATTTAAAATGATCCTAACATTTTGCATGCTTCTTTACCTTTCTCTTCCCTCTTGCATTGGGAATTTTAATAACAAGTTCATCATCTTGTTCCAAATCAATTGGAGCCTCAGCATCAACGTCATCCAAATTAATTTGATGGCTACTTTCATAAACATTGTAATCTTCAATATTTTCTGGAATGGGTACTTCATTTAGACCGGCGAACTCATTCCTATATTGATTCCCATATTGATTATGGGACACATTTGCTTCATTTTCGACTCCGACATCGAACAAGTTTTCAATAAATGAGCGTGAATCCATTTGTGATTAATTGAAATTGAATGTTGAAGAAAAAGAAGTGAAGTAGAATTGAGAAATGAATGAAGATTATGTAATAGTGTAGAAACTATATTGTAAAATCAAGATTATAATTTAATGATATGAATATAAAATGTAGAAGAGTATAGAAATGAGAATGAATGAATGAATAATATTGATAATAATTGAGTTGTAGAGAGTATAGTAGAGAATAAGAGATTGATAGTAAGTTTGGTAAGAAAAAATGTGGTAATTGATGGGTATTTATAGGAAGAAAATGAAATTTGAAAAAAAAAATATATCAGGGACCAAAATGGTCACTGAAATAATTTTTTTTTTTTTGGACGAGCCAACCTGGGCTCGTGGCTCGTCAAAAGACGAGCTACGAGCCCAGGCTCGTGGCTGCTCGGCGATCAAAATTCCACGATAATCGTATGATATACTTGAGATTTTTTGTATTATGATATTACTTGATGAATAAAAATTTCATTCCACATAAACAATTTGTATTAACTATTTTTTATACTCACGAAATATTGCTTTTGTAACACTTATAAAATAACTTAGAAAAACGTGCTACACACGTTCGATTATGACTATTACTTTAAAAGGGCATTAGTCAGCCATTGTCATCCAGCTACCCTAGGCCAAGCTGGGCACATCTCGGCCCAAAAAACTTAAGTTGCCTGTAGTCTCCCAATGATCAGAGAAAGGAAATAGACAAACTCGCACAAATAGGAACATAGAATAAAGCAACATTTCTGTTTTCTTAAGAATTGACGAGGTTTTTATTTACCCCAAAAGAACTTGAAAGAAACAAAGAAAAAATGTCAAAACAATTTCTACATATCTAAAGCTTTATACTAAGCTTGATTCTATAATACCCCCCTTTTCTTCAAGACCCACGAGCCGAGCCCGGCTCGGCTCGTCAATCAATTCATAGGTTCGGCTTGTTGCTCGGGCTCGTTTTTTACGAGCCCGCGAACTACTCGGGCCCATTGCCACCACTATATTCATGTGACGATGGTGGTTGAGCGCCCTGCTAAACAACGGAAGGTAGTTGTTGGTCTCCGTGTGAAAGTTGATGTATAAATTGAAAAATAGAGAATGAGAAATGAATTAGGGTCTTCGGTCTTCACATTGAGAAATGAGAAATCGAAGGTACGTGGCCTTTTTCTTCAGTTGAATTTGAATTTTTTTGGCGTGAATTATAATTCATTAATTCATAAAAGATATTAATATACATATAATAAATAGTAGAATTTAAATATTGGGTTTGGTTCTTAGTTCTAGAATTAGAACCGAACCAGAACCAAAATCAGAACAAAATGATTATCAGTTTTAAGAATCAGAACCATTAATTTTTTGTACAACCGAATCAAATAGCTCAGTTTGATTTAGTTCTGGTTTTATCCAGCTTGATTTGGTCATTTTGTCCACCCCTATTAAGTAAAAGATCATGCACACAGAAAACACAATAAATAAGCAATATGTATAATCTAGAGACTTAGAGATCAGCCTACTACTATGTGCAACACTGACATCCAAGAGAGAGTACAATGCTCCAAAAATCCAAATCAAAACTAGATTTGATCCCTGATCAAAGAGGACGTTCCAAATCACAAAACCTAATTAACACATCCACCAAAACCACAAGCGGACCACTATACAAGCTGGCCAAAAGTTATTGTAACAGGACTATTTTCATAAATTTTGAGTAAAAGGATTAGGATCTCATGGGAGATCATACCAACAAAATTGAGAAGAAGACAAGAAAAACCCGAAGACTTAGAAAGAGAAAAGTACTTTTAATTCTCAAAACTCAAAAGCAAAAAAGAATTGAGAGTACTTTTCCTTTCATTTAGTACAACTTGAGTACTCAAAGGTCAATCCATCAAAAGCAAAAAGAGTAATCCCAAGGGATTAATCTTAGCCATTAATTGAAACCGCTGGTCAACATTTCCTTTCATTTAGTACAACTTGAGTGAAGGTCTAGCAGCCAGCTGGAGGTTTCCAAGTGGCCATCCATATCCAACTAACCGATAAGTGTAGAAAGACCAATATAACCTTCATAACTTGTACACGTGACACACGATTTCACACTGACATAGTACATTACCACTGCGAGAGAATTAGCTAGGAAATTCTCCATCACTTTTCAGAATCAATCCTCGGATCAGCAACAATTCGTTGTTTCAGTCGGGGAAATCGCTTTTCAAAGAAGAATTTATACCTCGTTGATTACTATTCTCGTGTTGCCTTTTCCAACTCTAATACGATGGAATGGCTCTGTGTTCGGATCAACTTTCCATTCAACCTCGTCTTCTCTCTTCTTCTGATCATCTTGGTCAACCTTCCAAGGTCAGCCATTGATCCCAGTAAGCATCCTTTCCCTTCGCTTTCCTTTGGTTGGGTAGAAAACAAGATTAATTTGTCAGAAAAAAATAACGAAAGCAGTCAAGTTTATTAAATTTTCTGTAACGATGATAAAAGTACAGGAATCGATTCATAGGAGCAGGCCTGCCAGGACTAGTAGCCACCTATGGTTTAATTTAAATGTTCTCCAAACATGGGTTTGCAATGTAGAGAACAAAATGATCTCCGTGGAAAGAGTTCTTCAGTTAACTAAAATACCCTGTGAAGCTCCACTAGATCTTGACAATTGCAGACCAGAAACAATTGATTGGCCGTTCGTTACTTACTGCAACATCAAAAGCAATTTATTATTAGAAGATAAATATATTGAAATTTCAATTTTTTTTCTTATACAAGTGGCAGATCTCCTAAAACTCAAAAAGTCTGGCAAGCATGAATTTTCAAATTTCATTGCAGCAGAAGGACGCAAGTGAGTCAAGCAACCAAAACAATTCTTCCAGTTTCTGGGCTTTAATCAATGTGTCTAAATTTTACATTTGTCAAGCAGAAATGGAAAACTTCTTGTGTGAATTCACCTCATGCTTTCTTGGATAAGAATAGAGAAATCGCATTCTACGTGAAGAAACCGTGCTTCTCTCTTGTTATTTGCAGCTCCAAGAAAATGATTAGATGGGTGAAGCCTGAGGTAAATCATCTTACATTTCTTTACCAGCAATTTATATTTTCTTAAGGCCCTTGTCAATTTGGAATTATTCAGTTGTTGAAGAGAAGATCTGAACTTGGGCTGGTGTTGGATTACATTTAAATAATTAAATGTTTACACCTTCTAAACGATAGAATTAAACCAATCATTTATTGTAGTAACTTTAATAATCTTCCTCTATTAAATGTAAATATTGGAGTATCTTTTCTTTTATTGAAACATTCCATACTCTCCCTTCTGCAATTTGGTGTATTTAGCTTACTGTTTTTCAATTAAATAATTTATAGTTGTGGAATTTCAGGCTTTTTCTATATGCCTATAAAATATGAATAAAGCAGTCAGATAGGCTAAAAACATGGATTTAAAGACAGATTGATTTGGCAGAAAGTGGTTGGCTTTTTAAAGACAGATTGATTTGGCAGAAAGTGGTTTGGTTTTTTTTTTTTTTTTTTTTAAATTTTTTCAAAGTATCCAATCATGCTTCGACACGTGTCTGCACTCCCCCCTCCCCCCTTTTTTTACCTGTTTTTGAGCCTGTCTCTATAGCATTGTTGATAAAATATACAATTTCATCGTATAACTTGTTATGGTTTATTGGGCTAGAGTCTTGACCAATGATTAGAATCAAGTGTTAATGAGCGATCCCAATAGAAAAAGTTACAAGAGGACAATATAATATGACCGAACTTAATTATCGAATTTTGTTGGCTTTGTGCGAACGAAGGAGAATTTACATAGCTGATCTTCAAGTTTACTGAGAATTTTGGTTATATACTGTTCTTGGCATGGAAACATAAAGGGAACACGGTCTAAATGAAGAGTATAAAAATCTACAGTTATATTACAAAGTCACCAAATTGTCTGTGCTTTCTATTATTTTATTGCAATAATGAAGCTTTCGTTCTCTTTTTTGAACTTGGATTTCAACAGTGTGTTTGATGGTCTTAAGAATTTCTAGCTGGCGCTTTAATTCTTAATTATTCCTATTCTTGCAAACTGAATATAGAGGATGTGCATAACTGTCTATGTTTTTGTTGATTTAAAGGTTTATCCTGAAACTACATGTGACAAAAGTGAAGGCCAGAATATTTCGATTTCACTAAGGCCCTGTTTGATATGGAAAATTTTTCATGGAATTTTCCACATTTTCCCTTGTTTGATTGGTATAATTTTCTTGGCAATTGAATTTCCTCCCCCCTCCCTTCACGTGACCCATTTTCCAGTGTCTTGTGGAAAATCAATTCCTTTGGTTTTGGTGAGAATTGGGTTTTCCAGATTTTTTCTTTTTTTTTTTTTTTTTTTTTTTTTTTTTGGTAATGGAAACAAAATTTATCCATAATTGTAACAAATTATATCCCTTTAATTGACAATTTTCATGGAAAACAAAGTCAAACGAACACTAAAAGATTCAAAATTTCATCATTTTCTAGGTGGAAAATTATACCAATCAAATATATTTATGACAATTTCCAATAAAACAAGTTTTAGGCAATTCAATTCCTTGAAATTCATCTTCTTTCTTCCCAAATTTCATTCTTACAATCAAACGACCCTGACTTTTTTTTATGCATAATCTACACGGCATGAGGTATCATGTGCTTTTAGCACCTAATGCTATGGATGGTAGTATCCAACTTCAAAATGTACAGATTATCTAATTGAAGAATTTTTATATTCAGCAATCAGTTTCAATTTCTGGAAATATTAACTTGAAGATTTAACAGAGAAAAAAATACAAAAATACTTGGAGAAATTGGGAGGTTTTGATTTTATATTTCCATGAACTTTTCATCCTTTATATTATGCATAAAATGGATCTAAAAACTTGCGGTCTTCTGCAGCAATGAAATTTGAAATTTCATGCTTGCCAGACTTCGTGAGTTTCTTATAATGACTACGAGACCTGCCAGTTGTATAAGAAAAGAATTTGAAATTTGGATATATTTATCTTCTAATGAGCTGTCTATAAGATTACTGATATAGTACTATAAATTAACAACATTGCTAATGTCCTACCCGATCGATGTTAGTCAATTGTTTTTTATGTTGCATAAGTAATGAACACTAAAATGCATACAACCAAGAATCACTAAATCATCCTGTAAAGTAGTTTCATTTATTTTTGTATTTGTTTCCCAGTTTTGCTTCTAGTAAGCAAGAGCTCTTTCTACTCTATGTCCTTGTTTGTCACCTGTACATGAAAAAGTCACAAACTGTTTGAATCCCCTGACAAAATCAAATCTCTTTATCATTAGCTTTTCGTTGATCTTCTCACGAATTCCGTTACCAAACTTGAAAATGCAGAAGAACTATCTGATAGCAGCTGAGCTGGAGAGTCATACTCTAAAACGTTCCCTGCGTCAACCAAAGATTGCTCTAGTGAAAAATATATCATTATGCATTTGTAAATCTCTATTATGATCTTACTGATTCAGTTTTCATTTTGATTTTGTGTTGATTTTACCTTCACCAAGAACCAGAACGAGATCATTATCAATGACAGTGGGTATGCGATGAGCTACTGTTATAACTGTGCATCTGTTTGTTTCTTCTCTTATTGTTTTCTGGATCAGATTATCAGTTGCCGTGTCTACTGAAGCAGTAGCCTCATCCAGGACCAATATCTTTCTCCTTTGAAGAAGCACCCTTGCCAGACATACAAGCTGCCTTTGCCCTACACTCCAGTTTTCTCCATCTTCAGCAACTGCACAATTTTTCAAAATTTTGGTAAAGGAAAATTATCAATTCAAATGAAAATGTAGTTCTTTTTTGAAGAATTTTGTTATGGCTGATACCAGGTGCATCTAGAAGCCTTTGATCTTGCTTTACATCATCAGCAATATGACATTTGTGCAAAACCTGGATTACCACATCATTTCAGGGAAAATCAGATTGTCTTCTAACAAATTATTACAAGGAAAGGACTTTTTTGATTCATTACCTTCCAAATATCTTGGTCTGAGTGCTCCTGCAGAGGATCAACATTTGTCCTCATGGTTCCTTGGAACAAAACTGGATCCTGTGGGATGATACTTAATCTCGACCGCAAATCCTGTAAACCTATCTTTGAGATATCTATTCCATCAATCATCATGCGTCCTTCTGAGGGCTCCACAACCCGGAAGAGAGCTTGGATCAGGGTAGACTTTCCACTTCCAGTTCGTCCCACAACACCGATTTTCTTTTCACCTGGAAAGGTGCACGTGATCCCTTTGAGAACTATAGGAAGAGTAGGCCTGTATTGCACATGGAGATTTTCGATTTCAACTTTTCCATTGAACGGCCAATCAGTTTCTGGTCTGCAATCGTCAAGAACTAGTGGAGCTTCAGGGGTTATTTTAGTGAACTGAAGAATTCTTTCCACAGATATCATTTTGTTCTCTACATTGCAAAGGTTCCATATAACCCATGCTTGGAGAACATTTAAATTCAAACCATAGGTAGCCGCTAGTCCTGCCAGGCCTGCACCAATGAATCGATTCATGTAGTTTTGTCGTCGTTACTGATGTACATTAAACTTGACTGCTTTTGTTATCTTTTGCTGACAAATAGCTGAAAGTGAAGGGAAAGGATGCTTACTGGGATCAATGGCTGACCTTGGAAGGTTGACCAAGATGATCAGAAGAAGAAAGAAGACGAGGTTGAATAGAAAGTTTATCCGAACACAGAGCCATTCCATTGTGCCAGAGTTGTAAAAGGCTACACGAGAATAGTTATCAATGAGGTTTAAATTCTTCCTTGAAAAGCGATCTTCCTGATTGAAACAACGAATTGTTGCTGATCCAAGGATTGATTCTGAAAAGTGATGGAGAATTGGAGCCTGTTGATTTGGAACCATCCTAGCTAATTCTCTTGCAGTGGTAATGTAGTACGTCTGCATCAAGATTTGATGTATTAGAAGATTACAAGAAGATTTGTCTATATTTTGATAAGTCTGATTCTTTTCTTTCAATAAGAATTTCGGTTTAGTTGGTGTCAGCATATTGGGAATGAAGTCAACATTTAATGGGGAGACTGTTCTTGCCTGATACCAAGTGGAGATGGCAATCACAACAATGAAGATATAAAAGATCGGCCAGGCGACTTTGGACATGAGTACCACAATGCTGAACAGCTGAATAAGTGCAAATACTAATCCAGCTAACCTGTATGG
The DNA here is from genome assembly GCF_002742605.1 of Olea europaea var. sylvestris. NCBI lineage: Eukaryota > Viridiplantae > Streptophyta > Magnoliopsida > Lamiales > Oleaceae > Olea > Olea europaea. The sequence goes on along the minus strand of NC_036242.1, from coordinate 20,654,630 downwards.
AATATCTGTATCCACTACACTTTGATCTGTTGAAGACTGGTAATCAAGAACACGATTTAAAATATTTTCATCGTGAAGCGAAGTGCAAAACGAGAAAGTAAAAGGCAGTAATATTGGATAATAACAAATATACAGACCCTGTTCAGAATTCTGCTTGAAGGTGTAGTGTCAAAGAATGATAATGGTGCCCGGAAAATTGATGTTATCATTTGAAGGAAAAGGTGCTGAGAAGTTTTAAGGGCAATGGTAGACAAAAGAACTGCTCTTCCCAAAATAAAGAAGGAGCTTCCACCAGAAAGTAAAGAAAATATCCCAATCAAATGCCCTCTTGTAACCCTGCCTTCTTCTGTTCCCCAGGCCATCCAGTAATTGCTTGCCATTTGCAGCCCCTGGAAGAGAACCTGGCACATAAGGATAAATGGAACAAGGGCTCCTTTATATGCAGACGTGATAAAGGTAGAGTACACGTGCCATTTCACACGACCAGTTTCTGTTTCTTCATGCCGAGTTCTCCCTGCAACCCTGTTAGAGTCAGTAAGGTCTTCAATTTTATCTTCAGTTACTTCGATTTGACTACTACCATGTTTCTTCTTAGCTAAGCCGATACACATTTTTGGAGTGTTCACTTGATCCAGAGATTTACTATGAGCAGATATTTGTCTGATGAGTTCACCATCAGGCATTGCAATCAAATCTTTATATTTCCCTGATTGAATAATTCTGCCATCTTTCATCACCTGTATAAAAATGTGTCCATAATTATTAATGGTCTTAATAAATTTCTCATTCCCAGGAAAAGCATAATATTTTCCTTCGGGAAAAAAAATTACATTTATATGAGTTCATTTAGCATTACCAAAACAAGGTCAGAAGCATCCAAAAACTCTAACTGATGAGTAACATAGATGACAGTCTTATTCTGCAGGAGTTGCATAAGGCATTTCTGCATAGTATTGAAGTAGAGATATATTTGATTAGTCATGTGAGAAATATGATGTGTCATGCATAATAAAGTTAATCATGTATAATAAAAGATATTTCTTGCATTGAACATATGAGCCCCAGTATGCACATCAACGGCGCTGAAAGGATCATCAAGTAAGAATATATCCGAGTTGCTGTATATTGCCCGTGCCATTTGGACTCTCTGCTTTTGTCCGCCACTCAAGTTCAGCCCTCTCTCGCCCACCATAGTCAAGTCTCCATCAGCCCACAAATTAATATCATGGTTTAAGGCACATCCTTCGACGACACCTTCATAAAATGTTTGATTCATTTCCTTGCCAAACAAGATATTCTCTCTGATAGTGCCCGTTTGGATCCAAGCACTTTGTGGCACAAAAGCTTTTGATCCATAGGTTAGGATACCTGACCCCGAAATCCTAGGTATCTCCCTGAGTATGCTGCAGAGAAAACTAGTTTTACCAGAGCCAACTGAACCACAAATGGCCACCTTGTGACCCTTCATTATTCTTATTTTCTCTGTTATCTTGACTGCTGGTATTTTCGCATCTTTATTTTCCCATGCGTATTCTCCGGCTTCAATCTCAATGGCCACATCAGGTGTGTCGAAATTATTACAGTGTATCAATCTCTTCTGATCTTCTTCTACGATAAAATTTTCTAGACGGTCAACTGAAACCTTAGTCTGAGCAAGCATAGAAATAAGCTCTGGGAGATTGTAAATAGGTTCTTGAAGGATTCGAAAAGTTGCCAGAGCCGATAGAACTGTGCCTGACGTTAGTGGCGTTCTCAAAATAATGCAAACACCAAAGGTAACAACTGATACTACTGTTGGTGAAGTCCAAAAGAGAAAAGCCACAGCAGAACATGTATATAAGTACTTTCTGAGCCAATCCCTTTCTACTTCCCTCAGTTTAAGTAGCTTCTTCAAAAAGTTGGATTCCCATGAATGCAACTTCAAGACTCTCATGCTTTTCAGGGTTTCAGATGTAGCTTTGATCCTCGAGTCCTTAGCTTCCATTATCTTAGTATGGAGTCTTTCTTGCTTATTGGCAAGTGGGGTGTTGCTTATCATCACAATAATCGTCGTGAAAAGAGCCGCTAGTGATGGAGCAGCTCCTAAATTCTTGTACAAGATAACCAAGGCGCATATGACCTGAACTGGAAGCAACCAAATTCCATGGAAGTACCAGCAGAAGTCTCCAATCTTCTCAACATCGACGTTGAGAAAATTAATAATCTTACCGTTGCTCATGCTACCATACTTGATTGACAAAGATTTCTTGTATATTAAGACCATTAGAGCTGCCTTAACTCTTATACCTAGACGGCGTGCACCAAAATACCACAGCCTCTGGGATAGTGATTCAGCAGTCTTTGCTAAGAAGAAAATAAGTGCAAGAACCATCCCATTATACCAACTTTTGTCATCCTTTCTTGATAAAAAGTCAACAAAGCTTGTAATCAACAAAGGCCCTACGTAGGAAGTAATTGTATTGACTCCTGAAAACATCAAAATAATCATTCAAATTTCTCTTATGGGAACACGAGTTTAAAGGGTAAAAGAAAACAGAAAACTACCTGCAAAAACTGCATTTATAGCTAGGGGCCTCCATATAGAATGGAAAATGGCATTAGGCAACAAGATAGTCTCAGTTTTCTGTTTGTGCAGAGACTGTTCCAACAAGGCAGAAGCTTCATCAGCAGTTTCAGACTCTGGAATTGAAGGTATGTGCTCTAATTCAATTTTTTCACAACGGCCTTTTCTGAACAGTGGATTCATCCACCTGAATGTTAACTGGCTCCAAATTCCAGCATCAGAAAATGCGTCTCTGTGTTTTTCTTTCTCCTCCAACTCCTTTTGAAGTAATGGTTGTGTAGTTGTATTGTGTTTATGTGCAGAATTGTTAGGCAAAGCATTAAAACAGAGTAGAATTGATAACGGAAGTGATCCAAAATCAATAATGTTGGCTTCTGGCAGAAAGTTTGAGATTTCAATTGATCTGCATAAACTGAGGATATAAACTGAAACCAAAAGTAAATTACGAATGCTTGAAAAGAACCACCATAGAATAAGTTCAAATGGCCATGTTCTGTGTCTCCTTGAAGTTTTGCATAGTGAATAGATTGTAACCAGACTTGCTAAAGTCCAAGTCATAACCGAGAAAACAGACTCAAGAGAGGGGGTACCATCCTTCCAAATTTCATAAAAACAAAATCCCAGATAAGATATGCTAATGATGAAATTCAATGTAACAGTGATTTTGCTGAAAACCGTTAATTGTTGGCCGAATTCACTTTTCAAAACTTGCTTATCTCCTTGCTTCCTCCTTTCTTTGAAGACATCCAGCAGAAGGCATATCAGTAAGAACAGAAAAAATGCTATATCGATTAACTTCAGAGTGATATCCATCAAAACTGAACCAGAAACAGCTAAAAGTTGCAATCTGTAAACCCTGTAGTTGAGAAAAAATGTTCATCAATGTAATTCAAAAATAAAAAACAAAGTTTTATTCCCAATAAATTTAGACTCGGCTATTCTGTTTATTGCTACATTTATATACATAGATATACTAATCTGTATGTATCTAGGACTGGATAAATTCTTGTGGATATACAGACCTGTTAAATTATGAAGAAAGCATGTGTCCCGCTAAATTGGCGAGGAATCTCAGCAGTAGTGAATAGTGGTGTGTGCCTATGTGCTTATGATTATTAATATTAATAAAAGAAAATAAAAGTCACGTCAATAGATTCTAAACAAGTTAGGTTAGGTTCTGACTCTATACCTGTGTAATTTGTATAAATTTGATTGAATTATCCATGGAAAATTTTAATGTGGGACCAGAATCAGAAAAGTCTGCAAAATAATTATATACATTTCTATCCTGGAGAATATTGTAAGAATGATATCATTTTATATACATTATTTTGTTCCTTATACTGCAAACAAGTTTGAAATTTGATGTCACATGTGAGCTGCTAAATAAAAATTCATCATGCATTAAATTTGTGGCTTGCATACTTAAGATTTTTGTTCATTTCTAAGTAGCAAAAGCTTGGTAGTGTGGCTTGTGTCCTTTTCCGTGTGCGCATACACGTGTTCATGTACGTGTTTTAATGCACTTAATGAACTTAGCAATGCTCGAAAACGAGGACTGAATCTAGGTGACATATGAGAACTGGGATTTGGTTTGAATAGAGAAAGAAAAGAATAAAGAGAGCCGGGATTGAGATTGAGAATTGGAAAAGTGAGTTATTTAATGGAAGATAGCATGTTTTATGGTAGCTTCTAATCAGTGTTGAGTACC
>NC_036242.1:20639457-20646602 GCF_002742605.1 Olea europaea var. sylvestris | reverse complement strand
CAATAGTGAGTATTTAAAAATATCCAGTAAGATATTTACAGTGTTCATAGACAATTATGTAACAATAAATTATATTCTTCATATCACTCTTCCCTTATAGAATATATGGGTGACAAAGCGACATATCCATTTTTGGTCCTCTTAAATTCTCGAAGGATTTCATATTTCTTTTTGAAGAACTCCAAAAATCCATTGACAATTCATTCATAAATTATATATATATAGCAGTTGTACTATTTGCACAGACCCATTTGCACAGGATCTGTATAGATGCACACACATGGGAGTGGAATTCACACATGAGGTCCACCTCCATGTGAGAGACCCTGTACAAAGGGGTCTGTGCAGGGAACTTTACTCTATATATAGGGTCTAGTACCAAGGATAACAATTGTATTTCTATGCAGCTTGGAGAGGACACGTATTGCTAATGCATTTGTATGGAAAGAGGTTTTATTTTATAAGTGTACTAGCATTAGGATTGGCTTAAAAATGATTTTCCTAGTCATGTGTAAAAAAAAAAAAATTGAACCTCAATCTTGAGGGCCTTCACGGCCCCGTCTATAGGACTTTGTGAGGGAGGTAAATCGCGAAATGTGCTCCAACAGGTCAGGAAACAAGAGCTGTCTATATATTGCGCCTACAAGGAGTCTAATTCCATGTCTCAGGAATCGAACCCTCACACTGCGGCTGCCAGCAAGGCGTGAGATAACCTTACTTCTGTCCTTTGCACCATTGGACTATGCATCGGGGGGCTTCCTAGTCATATATGTATACATATGAGAATTTGTGTGCGCTCAATCTAAAGCACACGTGGCAACCAAAATTTTAAATGTTGGGATATGTAATTTAAATTAAATACTGACAATAATAACTTCTATAAATTTCAATATCTTAGGTCTAACTTATCTAAATAAACTTTTTATTGAGTCGAAGAGTTCTAATTAATTATAAGTGACAAAAAGAGTCTAATATTGATATTTAAAATCTCGTTCTATCGATACTTAATTATTTGACCCAAATAAAATAAAGTTTAAAACTTATTTCATTTTAGTCCTAAATTTTCAAAATATAAAAATATAACATAAAAAAACTTTTATTCTAAAAATTTCGGGTGTTACACCGTGGAAGGTTAACAATGATGTAACGAGATTGAAAATTGTTAATTCATTAAGACAGTTTTACTATTGTATAATGCAAGAGGGGAAGAATCTATTAGTAAGTACCTCCATGCGATATGAAAGGTTAAAAATGACCAAACAAGATTGAAAATTGTTGATTCGAAAATTGTTGATTCATTCACTTATTTCAAAGATTGCCCAAAGTTCGACCGACAATTTCCAAGTTCTTATTTTTGTGATATGATTATACCAAGTCTAATTATATTCACACCGCAATATTTATCTTTTTGTGGAATCACATTTTAATTTGAATGAGTTCCTTAATTTGAGTTTTGCTTTGGACGAATAGGGGGTGTAACATACTCCTGCTCTGTCACTCTAGCAGAACTCCCTTAATATTATTCATTGTCGCACTAATGTTCTTACCATTTTTCGTCGCATTCTTATATTTAACATTCAATTTATAGTATATCTTTTCCTTAATCATGACTTTTGTTCAAATATTCTGTTAATTTGCTTTGAAATGAATGTCAAATATTCTGTATAACATTCGTAAATTTTTATTTATTTATAGATATGAGGGACAACAAGTTTTTACGTGTTCCCTAACAAATTTTTTCGATGGAAATAGAGGTGGGCATTTTAACTATATTCGATCCTAAACCATCTAAAAATTACATGGAACCAAATTGTTCCATTTCTTGAAATACTCGGACCAAACCAGATTCCGACCCCTATTTTTGTTGTTAATTACTATGTCACATTAATCAGTTTTAACATAAAATTAAAAATACAAACAAGCAATTAAAATTATTAATGAAGTTGCTGTAAAAAATTGGGGATTCTAACTTTTAAGGAGAGTTGTGCAAGGCTTGATAGAGATCCATTTAAAACATACAAGGAATAAGTTAAACTATACTTTCACAATTGTTTCAAGACGCACATTGGGTTGGCACATTGTGCGACTTGTCATATATCATATGAATTTTTCTCCTTTGAAGAAAAAAATAAAAAAAATTGCTTTGATTAGAACCAAAACGATATCAATTATTTAATGAACCCATTTACAAAATACTTAAAATTTAATAGTTGATTTCGATTCTTGAAATATATGTAATGAATCACCCCGATGTCCGCTATATGGAAACACATTCTAATTAATTGGAATATAATTTGGGTACATTGACCTATTTATTCCCAACCTTTGAGCAAAGTAGCAAACCAATCCATAACGATTTGATTATTTATTTATTTATTATTTTTTTTTTTTTTTGTGGTGGGGGGGGGGGGGGGGGGGTGGGGTTGTGTGCTAGTTACAATCTTGTACTCTCATGGCTTATTGCATTTGCCAAGCATCTGTATGTTCTTTATTCGTCACTCAAAACCTTTTGAGCTTGTACAGTGTAGTGAAATGTTTAAACCTTAACTGCTGGTGTCACTAACGAGCAGGCATTATTCAAAGCGCGATTTGAACAAGCACTTGAATCTCAGAAACTAAACATTAAGAAAATAGAACAAGAGCTTCGGCGGAAGGGAGTAAATCCTGACGATCCAGTTGCCATGGCAAGCATCCAGAGAGTGGCGTCCACATTCTTTAACGCAATTGACAAGAGTGGAGAAAGTCCGTATGTTTATCAGGAGGAGAAAAATACTCGAGTGGAACCTGACGGTCTTCCTGAACAACAGCCTGCAGAAGATGACAGTGACCAGGAGGAGCTTGACCGTTTCATTGCTGAGATCGAAGATGCAGCTGATAAGGAATGGGCTGCCGAGGAAGAAGCGGAGAAAGAAAACCTTGGACAAATCCGATATTGGAACAAGGAAGATTTAGGTGGTAGATTTAGAAGATCTGAGGTTAATGGAAGTGAAGATTTAGATGAGAACAGAAGAACAAGGAACGGGAATCAGATGCATAGTAGGAAAAACAAATTCATAGAAATTGATTTTTCATTTTTTTCTCTTACACAAGAAATAAAGGAACCATAGAAATTTCTCCGGAAAAGTGGAGTTTAAACTCGTCGGCACCGGTTTTTGTGTTGGGAGTTTGGATCTTACAAAACGAAGATAAACAAGACACTTAAACTAATAGATAATGTTGTGTGTGCATCTAATCATGGTGTACACACAGCCTTACACCCCCTCACATAGAAGGGGGCTCACGAATATTATATTACATGTGGGCCGCTCTCCATGTAAAGGGGGTGTAAGCCTAGTATCCACACAGTACAACCCTAAAATAATAATGTGTGCAAGTGCACGATGGTCGGTGGGTCATGTGTGTGTTTGTTGGGGGTGGTTTGGTAGGTGTATATAAGTGTGTGCATGACTGTATCAGTGTACATATATAAATGGAGGTGAATAAAGACAAATATTTATAGGGGTCTATTAGATTTCTCACATGGTCGGCCCCAAGTGGGCTTCGATGCAATAAAAAATTGAAAAAAAAAAACCTCGACCTCATCCTATTTGAGACCCCTATAAGAGATCTATAAGAGCTGGGCATGTACGCCCAGCTCGGTTGAATGGAGGTTGGGGCTGTGGTCAGGTGGTGAAGTTCATGCTACACTTTTTTTGATTGGTAGTTAGATGAAAAAAAAAATGCCAATCAGATGTTGCCTTGTGAAAATTCTGTGAAAATAGACCTTGTATGCATAGCTTTTTCCTTTTTGTGAGGATAAACGACATCACATCGTGAATTGATTGGAAGATGGAAAGAGGTACAAAAAAAAAAAAAAAGAATCCAATCATCTGTGACCATACCAACGTAGGTAAGGACTCTCTTAAAATTTCATGAACTCATGGCTTTTTCCAATATATTTTTCACATCACATTTTTTATCAGCTAAACCATATTTTAATTACAATGAAAATTTCTAAACTTTTTTATTTTTATTTTTACACTTATGCTCTCATTTTATTTATTTATTTATTTATTTTATCATCAACTCTATTCATTTTCATATCTTGTCTATAGAAACGATTTTCATCCAAAATATTTTTTATGAGGGCCAAAAAGACAAATTTATCTTGTATTTTTAAATAATTGAAATAAATAACTAATAAAAAGGTTAAACAAAGTTATTTGTCAATCTTTTCAATGCACGTTAGTAGAATATTTGAATGAAAATCTTTATTAGAGACAAAATAATCCAATTAATTGAAGTTCAAGAATGACAATTCGACGAGAAAAAGTTGAGAACATAAAAGTAAAAGTAAGCAAATGTTGGAAACGTTTCTTTTAATTAAAATGTGAGGCATATATACATTATGGTGTATATTTACCCTTTTTGTTATAATTAATTTTTGAAATTTATGGTGGCTGTACTTTTTTGTCCTTCCTTGAAAAGGCAATTGTACTGGGTATAAATGGCTTTAACGCCTAAATTTGGCGGTAGGTTAGTACTTGCTAATTTTTCAAAAGTTAGGGATAAAAATTGGACAAAAAAAAAAAAAGGTTAAGATAGTTATCTACTTTTCTTAGAATTTGAGGGACGAATAGTTTCCTATACGTACCGAAAAATTAGAGAAGCAATTCCTAAAGCCTGTTTGGGAGTGATTTTAAGAATTGATTTTTTGACCGTTAGAAAAAAAGTAGGGTCCATCTGTGAGAGAAGAAGTCAAATATGACGGCTGAAATAGTGAAATAACGGTCAAAAAATCAATTTTTTATGTCAAAAAATTGGGCCCAAACAGGCCCCTAATCTCTTTAAAAAGTGCAAATGAGTTTCTGGTTTTAAAATCTTAAAGTTGCATGCGTGCCGTTTCATAACTGTAGCTATTGATTTCTTTAGGCATGAAATCATCCAAATTGTTGTTAAATTGACATGTTTACACACATGATGCACTATTTTTCTAAGATGACAATTGTGATTCAAGCATATATGTAAATACATATTCATCGCGAATATAAGATAATGTTATGGGCACAAGTGCCGAAGATGATGTTCTCACTTTTTAATTTCATGGAAGGATTGTAGTAGTAAAAAGACAGGTTCATTCATGTGATAATTGTATTTTATACACTTATTTGGGGGCTTTAAGATAGCAATATTTAATAGTTCTTTTGACAAATTATATCATAAATTGTTGTATTTTATGTTTTATAGGTAAACTCTATAAATGAAAATGAGTTGAAGGAAAGAAGTAAGAATTGACGAAAAATAGCAAAATCCAAAGCACGAGAATTAAATTGGCCATTGGGTAGAAGTTGGGGACTTGGAGAAAAAAATAATTCATTAATTGGGCAGCCATTGGACTTGGATTCAGAATCAAATTCTTTAATTAGTTGAACTCAATTGGACAACAAGGCGGCCGGCAGGAAATGTAAGAATAATTGGAATTCTACTTCAAAGTAACCATATATAGGGAGAGACGTCTACACAATTGGGTTGTTTTCTCTATTATGTATATTCACAACAATTGGTGGGCTGAATGTAGCAAAAGATTCAACAGAAAACGAAGGTTGGTGGCTGATTTTCAGAGATAGTTGGGCTTTCTATTGGAGTCAAGAATATAGGGCTGAAAATCTACTCAAAAAGGAGACGGCGACTGGATTTGGGAGTCTCTTCTCCAAGTAAAAAAATGAGGAAATTAGGCCAAATGCTCTAAAAAGTGACTCAATTAGATTAATACCCTAAATTAATTAAACATCATGTAAACCACGTATTAATTACGTCCTAAACTAAAACAAATCCCCAAAACCCAAAATCTCCCAACTGAGTACAGAGGAAAGATGGTAACACCAAGTAGTAACAATTTTAACACAAATCTAAAAATTTCACAACATTTCTCACCTCTCTCCATATGTGCTGCCCTCTCTCTCTCTCTCTCTCTCTCTCCCGCTATCTTGAACAAGATTTTCTTCTTCTTTCTATCTCACATTTCTCTACTGTGAAACGATCATGTATGAGAACTTTTTAATTGATGATAATTTATGAAAGATTACTATTTTTTGTTGAATATTGGGTGTGATTTTTTATTGAACTTATTTTTTCTTATTGAAGCTATATATTGTTTACTACTTTATAGATGTGCTGGAAATTATCATGGTAATTTACAATTTCTAGTATGCATACTGGAACAATTTCGTCTTTCAAGTTCTGTACCCTATTCCTTTTTCTTGGGAAGAGCTGTGTGTTTTCTATATACCTGTAAATCTTAGCCAAGACATGAGAGGATGGTATCCCACAATTTTTATTTTTTTATTTTTGTGTCTGCATGGTCAATGAGAATTATGGGGGTATGGAATTAATTGTCTTGTGGTCATGTATGTGTACATCTGTGTGTTTGTATCTCACAAGGTTGTGGCCTTTTGAATTAATTCATATTGATTACGACTTTGATTATTTAACACTACATATTTTTATCCTCTCCCACTCTCGCATTTTGTTGAATATTGGGTGTATTTTCTATTGAAGCTCTGTTATAATATTCAATGTTTAACAAACAATTGAATAAGGATTTGATCATTTTTTGTGATTTATTAACGTGCATATGTGTAAGAATGAGTCGTTAAAGAAGAAGTAAAAATTTGTGGCTTATGTTAAGGATATTTATAAATTTTACTCAGAATCTATAAAATCCATGAAAATCTTTTAAAATCTACAAAATGGAAATCCATTCAAATCTTATGAAATCTATTAAATTCTATCAAATTTCACACACTCCATGAGAATTTATAAATATTAAGAAATCTATTAAATTCTGAAATGAGGACATCCCCATAAATAGCACACCAGCCAAATTGTCTGACAAACAAATGAAGAATCATCACCAACTAATTTTTCTTAAGCCGTCGACGTTAGAAGAAGAACCTATAATGTTGCATAAAATTTTCCATCCCACCACCATTGAAGAATTAACTTTCCAGGAACCTGCTGCTTTACTACCTTTTTGCCACCGCCATATATATATATATATATATATGTTTGTTGCATCAAAGTGTGAGAAGTAAGAAGAAAAAGAGAGAGGCAGTGTATAACATATATATATATATATATATATATATATATATAGAGAGAGAGAG
>NC_036242.1:20636101-20639438 GCF_002742605.1 Olea europaea var. sylvestris | reverse complement strand
AGAGAGAGAGAGAGAGAGAGAGAGAGAGAGAGAGAGAGAGAAGTGTGCTGCTGGAAAAATAGTTAGTGGAGTGATTATTTTCATTTTGAGTGACATTAGTGTATTTGTTCAAAATTTTATAACTAATTTTATATCAATAAAATTGTTGTCATTTTTTTTATTTGCTATCACTTTTTTGAATTTTTATTACTTTTTTATATTTGCCACTTTTTTAAAAAAAAATTGTCACTTTTTTTTACATTTACCACTTTTTTCAGTTACGTTCTTGATTTCTATTAATTTTTTTAGGGACATACATCACTTTTTAATAGAAGTGACATTGTATGTCATTTTTTAAGAAAAAAGTGACACTTAACTCTTAAAAGTGACATTGTATAACTCTTAAAAGTGACATTGTGTCACTTTTTTTAATTAAAAAGTGACAAATTTTGTAGAAAAAAGTGACATTGTGTCACTTTTTAATATCATGCAGTATTTTTTACTTCCAAAAAACTTTTCATATGATTTTTCAAAAGACCTGTAATTTTAAGGGTACTTTTGTAAGTTGCCCTAAAAAATTACAGTTGCTGGACGAAAAACATAAAGGGCTGCCTGCGGTTTGGAATCACATATATATTCATGCAAAATGTGGGCTGGTGAGATATATATACATGCAAAAGGTGGCCAGCAGTTGAATTGATATATAAACACATAGCCAGAAATTAACTTTTGAGGAGGAATTGAAGATGAAAAAGCAGCAGCTTTGGGAATAAAACATACACGCACGTATAGGGCTGCTAGCTGGGAGGAAAGACAGACAATTCAAAGCCATTAATATATCTTTACACGCAACTGAAGCTGAAATTAAAGGGAAACACACGCAACACACGGAAAGAAATACGAAGAAGAATAAAAGATGGCAGATTCACTTCGCATGCTTTGTCAAAATTTGGTGATGTCTTTTAACTTTTTCGTGTTTAATTCCGACTTCATGCTAGGCTAGTTTTCATATTGCTAAGATGTGATGAACCCTTGTTATGAAATTCTTAGTTTGAATAATTAATTTGACGATAATTTGTTTGATTGTTTGGATATTTATTATTGTTTCATTTGCTTTTCAATTAACTGGCCATTAATTGAATTGTTTATGGATTTTATTATCATCGAGAGAGGCAATAAGATCATTAGCATAAAATAATAAATATTGTGAGGTTCGAGAGAGGATAGAGATATACATTTATGCTTTATATGGTTTTTATAAGACGTTCTAACACGTTTAATGCATTTATCATGTTCGCATATTTCATCGAAAGATAGGAAGGTCACATGAGAGGAATATATTTGATAACTATCAAGAGAGGTTTTCAATTAAAATAGGAACATTGACCAACAAGCATGATTTCAAATTATCAATTTAAATTGTCAAACTAAAAATAGATTAATAAAGGAAATTCTACATCTTAACAATATTTCTTGCAAATTTGATAAATTTTCTTACATTGCTTTTTAGGTTAGTTGATAGATTTAATATTGTTTAATTACAAATTGATTTGTATTCGATTAAGGGTATTGGTAACTTTAACTCGATCAAACACATAGCTCTCGTGTGTTCGACACTCTACACACCACTTTATTACTTGTTCACAATCTCGTTCACTTGCGGGTAAACAAAATTTTTGACGCCGTTGCCGAGAACTATAGTTTTTGATCAGTTTTAACTAATTTACCTTTAATCTGAATTTAATTATAATTTTTTAATTTTTTTAGTTTAGTTCATTAATTTATAAAAATACTACAATGTTTTTTATTTTTCCTTTTCAGGACTTTGTATGCAAAGTTGGAGACCCGAAGATATTGCTCAATTTGATCCAAAAATCGGCGAGCATTCAGGTCGAGGAGAAGAGAACAATTAGAAGCATACCAAAAACAGCAAGCAGAGCTCATGGCAGAACCAAATCCGAATCAAATAGACATCGGGGCTAATCTGGGTGTAGCGCAACCGAATGAAGTTGCAGCCAATGAAAACGTTAGGTTGATGGGAGAGTATATGGTTCCACCGATCGTGGAGAGCCAATTTAGTATAGTATATCCGGCATTTGGTCAACCAAATTTTCACTTGAGGACATATGTGATCAATATGTTCCAAAATGCACTGCAATTTTTTTGGGAAACCTACTGAAAATCTCAATGCTCATATCTCAAGATTCTTGGACATGTGTGCAACAATCGATCATCTAGGTGTTTCAAGCAAAGCAATTTGGTTGAGGCTTTTTCCTTACGCTTTGAGAGATTCAGCCAGGGAATGGTTGGATACTTTTCCTCCACACGGCATCACCAGTTGGAATAGTCAGAGTCAGAAGTTCCTGAACAAATATTTTCCACTTAAAAGGATTGCCAGGTTGAGGGACGAAATCACCATATTCTCTCAACTTGACTCGGAGTGCTATTATGAAGCTTGGGAAAGGTACAAGGGGCTGCTCCATCAGTGTCCACATCATGGATTGCAAAAATGACTCCAGGTACAATATTTCTACATTGGGCTAAATCTGACAAGCAGGGCTAATGTTGACTCCACATGCGACGGTTCCATCACAAAGAGAACAGTGGATCAAATATATCAAATCATAGAGGATTTAGCATTCACTTGTGCACTGTGGCCTACGGAAAGAACAAGTATAAAGAAAATAGTTGGGATACATGAGTTGGATGCATTAACAGCAATCTCAGCACAGCTGACAACTTTAACTAAAAAGGTGGATCGGATGAATGCCATCTAAACAGTTGGACAAAAATACAAGCAATGTGGAGAAAATCATGAAAATGTTGATTGAGCTGTGGGTAGTCTTTTTGCTCAATCACTAGATAATGTAAATTATGCTCAAAATTTTCAAAGACAACAACACAATTAGAATCCTAACACCTACTACCCAGGCTGGAGAAATCACCCAAGTTTTTAATGGAGCAACAATCAAGGAGCTTAGATTGCACCACAGCAGACTGCATCGCTTGGTTTTCAACAGGCTAAAAATAAGTGTTCATTGGAAGATCTTCTTACTAAATTGGCGAAGCTCTCTACTCAACACATGCAAAGAACAGATAAAACTTTACAAGTTCAGTGAGCTACCATCAAGAATTTAGAAAATTGGATGGGACGAATAGCAAAAGCACCCTAAAAAAGACAGCAAGGAACACTGCCAAGCGACAAGAAAACAAATCCTAAATAGTAAGTAATGACAGTAAAAGTTATGGAGAGTAAGGAGATTGAGACAATCACGACACGCAGTGGGGTTAAACTTCCAGAAATTACAGTTGAGAGACCGATGATAGAAAATAAAAAGGCATCTTTTACAGATGAAGA
>NC_036242.1:20634324-20636001 GCF_002742605.1 Olea europaea var. sylvestris | reverse complement strand
TATATATATTATTCATTGTGTTGAGTTTTAAATCATAAATGGAGACCCAACACAACACAACCCAACCTAATATTTAATTTTTCAACCCAACTTAATTCAATTGAACTTAAAAAATCAACCTAAACCAATCGATTTGATTTGAGTTGATTGGGTTGAACGATTTGGGTTGAATTTTGTCCAGCCCTACTCACTTCTATTTCTCATTAATGATATGAAGTGCTCTGGATGGTGGCAACTTTCATTTATTTGCATGCTTTGATAACTTTAATACACAAACATTTGAACACAAATATTCCAATAATTGTAAAGCTTCGTTAAATTATCTGCCTCAATTATGACCCCTTTTTTAGTACTTTTTTGATGTGTAAAATAAGTTGGAAGAATTTTTTCTTTCATATGTAAACACATTTTTGGACGCTGCTTTAACATTTTCAATTTCATTTTTCAGAGTTTTTTCTGCATTTTGGAATAATGGAATACAATGCTGCAGACTTGTTCTAAAACTTGCAGTTGCAGGTACGATCTGTTTTCAAATATATAATTTAAATAAATAAGTTTATTCCTGCTTAAAGTTATAGACGAAGTGATTTAATATGGTTTTACGGTTATCAAAATTTGGGTTAAGGTCTCACTGCCACTTATTTGTCAATGGGTGAGATTTGAGAAGTCATGTTCAAGCTAATAAAAACATTTTTACTATATTCTCTCCCTAACTGTTTGAGCTTCGAGACGAGGTGTGTACACATTTAACTATTGTATTTTACGAGGAAAAAACTATTTATACACGGGCTTGCAGCCCCCTCACAAGAGGGGGTCCCACTACCAATAAAAAAATAGTAGGCCCCCTCTATTGTGAGGAGCGCTGTACACCAAAATTGTAAAAGTAGCATAACTCATTTTATGATGATGAAAGATTGGAGATGCGGAAAGAGTTGTAGCCTAAGGTGGACTAACTACTTGAGACCGAACCTCAAGACAGGAGTTGACAGAAGCGGAGCAAGACATGATCATCGAGCTTCATTCTCGACTAGGAAGCAGGTAACATCATGATCAACTAAGTTCTTTTTGATAAAATTTTAAACCTGTTAAATTTTAATTTTAATCACACATTTCATAAAACCTACAAATTTTATCAACTTTTCATTCACTCATTTTATAACCATTCAAGAAAATCTTCTAAAAGTTTTATCGGAAACTTATGTCAAACAATCATAAATACTAGTAACTTCTAATAAGGAAAATCCGTTGTACTAAATAATATTAACTCATGATCCTTAGCAGGTGGTCTAAGATAAACTCTCATGAACCAATAATGAAATAAAAAAAAATCATTGGAATAAAAGGATCAAGAAGAAATTAAAAACTCCTAGGGTTGGATCCAGTGACTCACAAGCCTACTGAAGAAACAGAAAATTTTGCAGCAGAAAATGAAGAAATTTATCAGCATATTTATCCAAAGAAAAAAAGAGAGATTATCAAATGCAGCATACAGAAGGAACAAATGACTTGAACGATCAGGAAAATACATCCAAAGAAAATTTAGAAATGGGATCTATTTTGTCGAGATGAATCATCGGTAAATACTATGATGATGGATGGCGTTGATCAACCTGAAGTTGCTTTCTGGAATTGGACAGTTAGAACATCTCTAAAAGATTCTCTATTTGTAAAGAATAT
>NC_036242.1:20621405-20629197 GCF_002742605.1 Olea europaea var. sylvestris | reverse complement strand
CACCAATGTACCACAACTCTAACTCCCAAACTTATGTGTCACTATCAGTACTAACACATTCAGAAACAAAAATGGGAAAAAGATACTTTTTTTCCTATTTGCTCAATGGATAACTCAATCGTCTCTTTTGTTACTTGCAATCAGATATCTAACAAAGGAATTTCACATGAACAGAAATAAGAATGCAAAAGAAGTAAGTAGTCAAAAGACGCGAAAAAAATAAAAATAGAAGTACAACAGTTGGGTCTACGAAAATTGTATCATCAACCTCCTAAAGCACGCTTGGGTTGCTTAGGTGTCATTCTCGTAGAGAACTTAACTTCAAACATGAGCTTCAAATCACCTTAGTTTCCCAACTCCTTGGTGATTGGCATACCTTCTTGGGAAACCAATAGCTCTTAACTCGGGCTCACAATGATGTTCACTGGGATAAAAAATATTATGTGGCTTATCATCCATTACAAACACGAGGTCCGCAGCCTGGCTTTACATCGATAGTCAATATCTTCGTTATTGGCCTTAATCGTCCTCAACAAATCCATTCAAATAAGGAATTTTTGAGACTTTAACTCCCTGACTTATGCTCCACTATCAGTACTAGTACATTCAGAAACAAAATTAGCAAAATAGAAACTTTTTACAACCAACAGGACAAAGTAACTGAAAAGCTCCATAACACCATACATAGACAAAGTGTCATCAATCATAGCAGGGAGTCCAAGGTAGAAGAAGATGATTGTAGAAATGGGGCTAGTGTTACTTTTTTGGGATGAGGGGTGAAGATGATACAGGGATTAATGTGTGTCCAAATGACTAGACCTCACGGTGGAGAAAAGATCAAACAATTGTGAATACGGAGTACCTGAAAATGGAGTGGTGATTCCAGATCGTAGATCTGAAAATTTGAAGAAGTTGAGCTACGAATCGCGGACAGCGGTGCTTTCGATGGAAAATTCCCTCGGTGGATCCATTCACCAGAACTACTACCAACAGTCGTTCATGTGAGCATTGCTACGGCGAACTCCAGTGACGGTAACTAGAGAGGAAGAGAAGCCGATGGAGAAGGTAGAGGAGAGAGAAAAGACTAATTAGCATGGGTGTGTGGGTGGCTAGGGTACATAAACGCTTTTTATTAATAAATCTGTATTAATTCATTAAATAATTTTTAATTACCACCTAACTTTTGAAATGAAAGTTAATCTCCTTTATTCTTGAAAACTAGTCTTTAAACCTAGGTTTCTAGGTAATTTTCCCTTGTCAAAATTCAACTGTTGCTTCGTAAGAAAATATTCAACCTTCCATAAAGATAACAATACTCATTTTAACTTTTTATTTTAAATACACAATTTATTTTCAAAGAAAGAATTTGCCAAAATTTAACACACAGTGCTTTTGCATGCTTGAACTTTACAAAGTGTTGCTTATCAACTTGAACAAAAGTTTAAATGGAGATTTTTTAATTTTGTCAGTATATAATTAGAATATTAGTTATATATTCCTAATGTAGGAATATCTTAATGTGGAAATTATTGTTATTTTGTCTAATTTGGCTTAACTAGTTAATATTGTTACCTTTTGTAACCACCTCCTCCGATAAAAGGACGGTCTCTTATATAGTTTATACACACCTAAGAATGTAAAAATATTCTTTAATTCTCTCTTTTCTTTCTATACTTTTATTATTTTAACATGGTATTAGAGCTATCTGTTCCTCGAGTTCTGATGTTTTAGTATCCAAAATGGAGTTCATGATGCTCTTTTTCTTAGTGTGCTTTTTGTTCTTAGATCACATAGTTCTTTCATCTATGTTGATTCTTCTATTTATCGATTATTGATTTTTTTTAGTACCTCTAATTGATTTCAGGCTTCCCTGAATTAATTTGGTGGAAAGAACATTCGTGAACTTCATTTGTTCTGATTCAGTTAACATAATTCATTTATGGCCTCTACTAACGATGTTAATATTACTCATCCTATTGATATTTTTTTGAATGGCACCGACTACAATAATTGATCCGAGCAAATGTCGGTCTCTTTGATTTGTCATAGATTGTGGCATTTTGTTACTGGTGACAAAGCAGAGCCAACAAAAATTGAGAAAGAGTTTGCGAATGAGTTTGATTAGCGTTTTGAGATATGGGAAGCTAGCCATTATAAAATTTTATCATGGTTAATTAATACTTGTGTTCCTTCTATGTAAAGTCTTCTTTTCAAATTTTGGAATGCCAAATTTGCTTAAATTTTTTAGCAAATCAATACAATTGCTCTAGTTATGCCACTCTCCAATTTTAGTTGGAGTCCAAGTTGTATCAGTTGCATGAAGAGTTTGGTCAATCTTGCAGAGTTTTTCTATCAAGTTGTTAATCTTTGGGATCACCTCTCCTAGGCTGATCTATCTTTTCTTGATAATAAATTTGTCGAGCTCTTCTCAAAGTATTGGGATCATCAATAGTTCATTTATTTTATAATGCATAGCATATTAAAGATGACTTTGAGAATACTAGGGCTTCATTGCACCATCGCTCTCCACTACCGACTCTTGATGTTTCTCTTATTCAGCTCATTCTTTCAAGTCGCGTCGTTTCATTTATCAATGTTACTATTACAAGGAAGAAGGTTATCGAATTTCTAATTGTGCCATGAAAAAGACTAAGAACGCAAGAGATGCTCAGAAAGCTAAGGTGGAATACCTCTATGTCCAAGATAGTTAATGCATCTACTAATTCATTAGCTTCGTAGTCGTCCTCTACACCTACTTTGTCATCTCTTACTACAGTTGATCTAGAGGCAATTATCCATTATGTTTTTTCTCTTACTCCCACTGCCTTGATCATTTCCTCAAGTGTATCTTCCTCTTAATTTATTGATTTAGCATATTGCAATCATATGACCCCTGATTCCTCTCTATTGTTCGAGAAGAAATCTGTAAATAATGTCCTTGATATTTACATTGTTGATGGTTCCCATATGTCTGTTAGCCATGTTGGTTCTATCTCTATCTCTACTCTTTCAATTCCTAGTACATATCTCATTCTAAAATTATCTCTCAATCTTCTTTCTATTGGACAACTTGTTTAGCATGGTCTTATTTTAACCTTTCTAATAAAAGGTGTGATTTGCAGGATAAGAAGAAGGGTCAGCTAGTTGGGACAGGACGTAAAGTTGGTCCACTTTTTGAGCTTTCATCATTGCAAGTTCCCAGTTTATCTTCTGTCCAAATTTTTACACTTTCTATCTCTTCTAGTCTTTGGCATTCTTATCTTGGTCATACATCTTTATCTCATATTCAATCTTCAGCATTTAATGGTTACTCAGAAAAAGTTAACTTTGACGCTTTTGATTGTGTATCCCGTCAATTAGGAAAGAATAAAGCTTTATCTTTTAATCATAGCGACTCTTTATTTCATCCCTTTTGATCTCATCCATTTTGATATATGGGGACCTGCCCTTACTCCTAGCAAGAGGTGTGTCATTATTTTGTTATTTTTATTGATGATTATTAACGCGACACATGGATTTATCTTTTGCACAATCGATCTGAGTTATTACATGTAGTTTAAAACAAATGATAAAAACTCAATTTGATTGCACTATCAAAATATTTCGCTCTAATAATGCCATAGAGTATAAGTCTACCTCTTTTTTTGACACCCTTTAAGAAGATGGCACTCTTTCTCATCGATCTTGTCCGTATATTTCCCAATAGAATGGTTGTACAGAACATAAGCACATTCACATTCTTGATAGTGTAAGATCTCTTCCCGTCTGCCTCTCTCCATGCATTCTTTTGAGGAGAAGTTGCTCTTACGGCTCATACAATCAGTTGGGTTCCCTCCCCTACCATTTCCAATTAGTCTCCTTATGAACTTTTCTATGAAAAGATACCAAATTACTTTCTCTTGAAAGTTTTTGGTTATGCTTGTTTCATATTACTTCCATATCATGAGTGTACCAAACTTGAACCACGATCTCGTCTCAATTTTTTTCGTGGTTATTGCATTGAACACAAAGGTTATCGATGTTATGACCACATCACCATGCATCTTCGTGTTTTCCATCATGTTCAGTTTTGGGAGTACAAGCTCTTCATAGTATATCCTTAGTTTCGTCACATCCTTCGTCTCCTCATCCAACTTTTATTGACCAGAGTATAGATTTTTCATTAGATTCCGATGCATGTGTTGAAAGCTCATTTAGTGACCACTCATTGCCTGTTTCTCTTGAGTCTGAGCCATTGTCTGATCCTATCATCATTTCTTAGTCCTCCTTCGCTCCAAAAACTCGTTGCTTCAATAGAGTAAGAATACCTCCGACACATCTTAATGATTATCTTTGTTTTTTTTTGCTATTGCCACTCGTCGTGAGCCTCATAATTATCTCGAAGCTAGTTTTGACACTCTTTGGCAAAAAGCTATGTTTGATGAACTTTAAGCCCTCCTCAAAACTCGTACATGGGACTTAGTTGATTTGCTTCTAAGTAAGTCTGTACTAAGATGCAAATGGATGTACAATATTAAGACACGAGCTAATAGGCCTATTAAATGATATAATGCTCTTCTTGTGGCGCGGGGATTCACTCAGGAGTATTGTATTGATTACAATGAGACTTTTGCACCTATTGCATGTCTTACTTCTTTTAACTCTTTACTTACAGTTGTAGCTATTCCAAAGTAGAGCCTGTTTTCAAATGAATGTGAAAAATGTATTTCTTAATAGAGATCTAGATGAAGAAGTCTATTTCAAACCTTCTCTAGGATTTGAGCACTCGCTTTAGAAGGTTTTTGCCTTCGAAAAGCTCTTTATGGTCTCCAGCTGTCCCTCGAGCTTGGTTTTCCAAGTTTAATTCAGTGTTGGCTCAACATGGCTTTACTCCTAGTTCATATGATTCTGATTTGTTTATCTATCGATCCAAGGCTAGTATTCTCCTCCTATTATTATATGTTGATGACATGGTTATTACAAGTGATGATCTTTCACTATGCAATCACTTCAGTAATTCTTCGTCAACTATTTGATGTTAAGGATTTGGGTTCTTTTAATTATTTTTTGGGTCTTGAGGTGTCATCCCACTTAGATGGATATTATCATTCCCAAGCTAAATATGCTCCAAGCTCTTGCCTCGGATTGGATTAACCAATAGTAAGATTGTGAATAGACCTTTGAAGACAAACGTCAAGCTTCTTTCTAATGATAAAACACTTTTAGATTATGCCACACTCTATCAACAATTGGCTGGTAGTCTCATTTACTTGACTATGACTCGTCCTTGCTTTTCTTATGCAGTCACCTTGGTAAGACAGTTTATGCATTCTCCTCACTCTACTCACTATGTTGCTATTCTTGAATTCTTCAGTACATTAGAGGACTTTGTTTCACGGGATTCATTTACTCATCGTTGGACCTTATGGTACATTCTGACTCTGATGGGCAGGTGATCCTACTGATCATCCCTCTACTACTGGATATTACTTCTTCCTCAGCACCTTTCTTATCTCTTGGAGAAGTAAAAAGTAGATACTCATCTCTCGCTCTAGTATGGAAATTGAATATCATGCACTGGCTGATACCACCTTTGAACTTTTGTGGCTTCGAGGGTCATTACTGGATATAGGTGTTTCACTTACTAGCAGTTCGTTGTGACAATACTAGTGCCATTTAGATTGTCTACAATGAATTTTTTCCTCGAGAGCAAGAAACATATTGAGATAGATTATCATTTCATTTGTTCTCATATTAGGCAAGGTATTCTTTGATTATGTCATGTTACTTCTATTGATCAGCTTGTCGACGTCTTCACAAAGGCTCATCCTCTTGGACGTCATCGTGATTTGGTTTACAAACTCAAGTTGGCATCTTTGCTCTCATCTTAAGTTTGAGGGAGTGTCAATATATAATCTATTAGTATATTAGTAATATATTCCTAATGTAGGAATATCTTACTAATATGGGAATTACTGATATTTTGTCAAGTTAGCCTTGATATTGTTACCTTTTGTAGTTACCTCATTCTTCTATAAAAGGACGGTATCTTGTACAATTTATAAACACTTTAGAATAAACGAATATTCTTTACTTCTTTCTATACTTTTCTCATTTCAACAAATTTTAGCCCCATCCCACTCCTTGGCCATCTTTATTTTAAAGCTTGTTTGACATTATTATAATATATTTATAATCGATCAAATTTAATTTTTACATATACATTTCGTAGGTTTTATAAGCACACTCACTCTTAGATTTTTTTTTATTTAAATTGATTATAGTCACTTCCCAGGACGTGTGTAATATTGAATGTCCTGTACTTCAATCTAGGCATTAGGTTACTTCTTAACGCTGAGATGGAATTGGATGATGATTTTTTTTCCTTATTTTTTTTATGCAGATAAAGAAATCCAAAGACAAGTTTAGAAGGCTTTTGCAATGGCCTTAAAGTCATCAGACGATGTGAGCTTATGGTTTGTTAATCTAGAAAAATATATCTGTTATTCAAGTTTCAACTTTTATCATCCCAGCTGCTGAAATAACTTGTCCAAATGATCCTGAACTTGCGAGATGTGTTCAATACCCTTACGTAACTTGATGATGAATCTTGATTAAAACTCTTACGATGTCACAATTATATGGCACAGTTGGAAGATGTGGACATTGTCGAGTTGCACAGATGGTTTAATAGGGAATTCAAGCAAAAAAATAGGTTTAAATTCACTTTTTGAGTTCATTCGAAGTCACGGTTGCATGTGTTGACGCAAGGGCAGAGTTAGGATTATTAAAACATGTGGTGGGTTTGCTGCACTGTGGCAACAACCAACACCTGTAGAAAGGTTGTATTTTAGTCTGTACAAAGGAAATCTTAAAATTGAGTGCAGGAGCAGCTAATAATTGCACTGCCCCGACGCTAAATCCGCCCCTGTGTTGATGGATTCCAACTCTTCGTTAAGTAACACTGTATTAATCTGTTTCCATTTTAATTTTACCTATGTATCGTTCTATTTGGTTAAATGATGGCAAATGTTGCGACCTTCTAATAGTAATTCTATGCCAATATTGTAGTACTTGAATATATGCTTTTTCTACATCCGTTGATTTTGAGTCTAAGATCAAGAGCACACATTACAAGTTTCTTAAAGACCCCCTCTATCATTGATCATAACAATGATCAGCTTCAAAATTTATCTTCTTAACACTTCTCTTGCCATTATGCCATCTAATTGCTCACACTAGATGTTTGCACAGCTAGATACCAAAAACCAACTGTCTTTACATCTGCAATTCAAGCCAAAACGGTGTAAAGGACAATTTGGTTCGCTTTGGTATCCAACCATTCCTTGAAATCATCCGACAATGATTCTTGCTGGTTTGTGGAACAATAAAGGATATGAGAACTTATTGACATCCATTGTCATTTTTGTTGTCATATTTTGTAACAATTATATGTATTATAATCAATTGTAATGTTTATTTTTGGTGATTAAAATGACTATCACAGCATGGTTTATTCTGTCAACAGGTAAGGTTGTAGTTGGTAGGAAGTTGTTGACTAGAAGCAAGGTAGTAAGCTTTTGTAATATATATATAAGGTTGTAGTTGGTAGGAAGTTGTTCACTAGAAGCAAGGTAGTAAGCTTTTGTAATATATATATAAGGTTGTAGTTGGTAGGAAGTTGTTCACTAGAAGCAAGGTAGTAAGCTTTTGTAATATATATATAAGGTTGTAGTTGGTAGGAAGTTGTTCACTAGAAGCAAGGTAGTAAGCTTTTGTAATATATATATATATATATATATATATATATATA
>NC_036242.1:20617246-20620911 GCF_002742605.1 Olea europaea var. sylvestris | reverse complement strand
TGACTTATGCTCCACTATCAGTACTAGTACATTCAGAAACAAAATTAGCAAAATAGAAACTTTTTACGACCAACAGGACAAAGTAACTGAAAAGCTCCATAACACCATACATAGACAAAGTGTCATCAATCATAGCAGGGAGTCCAAGGTAGAAGAAGATGATTGTAGAAATGGGGCTAGTGTTACTTTTTTGGGATGAGGGGTGAAGATGATACAGGGATTAATGTGTGTCCAAATGACTAGACCTCACGGTGGAGAAAAGATCAAACAATTGTGAATACGGAGTACCTGAAAATGGAGTGGTGATTCCAGATCGTAGATCTGAAAATTTGAAGAAGTTGAGCTACGAATCGCGGACAGCGGTGCTTTCGATGGAAAATTCCCTCGATGGATCCATTCACCAGAACTACTACCAACAGTCGTTCATGTGAGCATTGCTACGGCGAACTCCAGTGACGGTAACTAGAGAGGAAGAGAAGCCGATGGAGAAGGTAGAGGAGAGAGAAAAGACTAATTAGCATGGGTGTGTGGGTGGCTAGGGTACATAAACGCTTTTTATTAATAAATCTGTATTAATTCATTAAATAATTTTTAATTACCACCTAACTTTTGAAATGAAAGTTAATCTCCTTTATTCTTGAAAACTAGTCTTTAAACCTAGGTTTCTAGGTAATTTTCCCTTGTCAAAATTCAACTGTTGCTTCGTAAGAAAATATTCAACCTTCCATAAAGATAACAATACTCATTTTAACTTTTTATTTTAAATACACAATTTATTTTCAAAGAAAGAATTTGCCAAAATTTAACACACAGTGCTTTTGCATGCTTGAACTTTACAAAGTGTTGCTTATCAACTTGAACAAAAGTTTAAATGGAGATTTTTTAATTTTGTCAGTATATAATTAGAATATTAGTTATATATTCCTAATGTAGGAATATCTTAATGTGGAAATTATTGTTATTTTGTCTAATTTGGCTTAACTAGTTAATATTGTTACCTTTTGTAACCACCTCCTCCGATAAAAGGACGGTCTCTTATATAGTTTATACACACCTAAGAATGTAAAAATATTCTTTAATTCTCTCTTTTCTTTCTATACTTTTATTATTTTAACATGGTATTAGAGCTATCTGTTCCTCGAGTTCTGATGTTTTAGTATCCAAAATGGAGTTCATGATGCTCTTTTTCTTAGTGTGCTTTTTGTTCTTAGATCACATAGTTCTTTCATCTATGTTGATTCTTCTATTTATCGATTATTGATTTTTTTTAGTACCTCTAATTGATTTCAGGCTTCCCTGAATTAATTTGGTGGAAAGAACATTCGTGAACTTCATTTGTTTTGATTCAGTTAACATAATTCATTTATGGCCTCTACTAACGATGTTAATATTACTCATCCTATTGATATTTTTTTGAATGGCACCGACTACAATAATTGATCCGAGCAAATGTCGGTCTCTTTGATTTGTCATAGATTGTGGCATTTTGTTACTGGTGACAAAGCAGAGCCAACAAAAATTGAGAAAGAGTTTGCGAATGAGTTTGATTAGCGTTTTGAGATATGGGAAGCTCTGATTCAGTTAACATAATTCATTTATGGCCTCTACTAACGATGTTAATATTACTCATCCTATTGATATTTTTTTGAATGGCACCGACTACAATAATTGATCCGAGCAAATGTCGGTCTCTTTGATTTGTCATAGATTGTGGCATTTTGTTACTGGTGACAAAGCAGAGCCAACAAAAATTGAGAAAGAGTTTGCGAATGAGTTTGATTAGCGTTTTGAGATATGGGAAGCTAGCCATTATAAAATTTTATCATGGTTAATTAATACTTGTGTTCCTTCTATGTAAAGTCTTCTTTTCAAATTTTGGAATGCCAAATTTGCTTAAATTTTTTAGCAAATCAATACAATTGCTCTAGTTATGCCACTCTCCAATTTTAGTTGGAGTCCAAGTTGTATCAGTTGCATGAAGAGTTTGGTCAATCTTGCAGAGTTTTTCTATCAAGTTGTTAATCTTTGGGATCACCTCTCCTAGGCTGATCTATCTTTTCTTGATAATAAATTTGTCGAGCTCTTCTCAAAGTATTGGGATCATCAATAGTTCATTTATTTTATAATGCATAGCATATTAAAGATGACTTTGAGAATACTAGGGCTTCATTGCACCATCGCTCTCCACTACCGACTCTTGATGTTTCTCTTATTCAGCTCATTCTTTCAAGTCGCGTCGTTTCATTTATCAATGTTACTATTACAAGGAAGAAGGTTATCGAATTTCTAATTGTGCCATGAAAAAGACTAAGAACGCAAGAGATGCTCAGAAAGCTAAGGTGGAATACCTCTATGTCCAAGATAGTTAATGCATCTACTAATTCATTAGCTTCGTAGTCGTCCTCTACACCTACTTTGTCATCTCTTACTACAGTTGATCTAGAGGCAATTATCCATTATGTTTTTTCTCTTACTCCCACTGCCTTGATCATTTCCTCAAGTGTATCTTCCTCTTAATTTATTGATTTAGCATATTGCAATCATATGACCCCTGATTCCTCTCTATTGTTCGAGAAGAAATCTGTAAATAATGTCCTTGATATTTACATTGTTGATGGTTCCCATATGTCTGTTAGCCATGTTGGTTCTATCTCTATCTCTACTCTTTCAATTCCTAGTACATATCTCATTCTAAAATTATCTCTCAATCTTCTTTCTATTGGACAACTTGTTTAGCATGGTCTTATTTTAACCTTTCTAATAAAAGGTGTGATTTGCAGGATAAGAAGAAGGGTCAGCTAGTTGGGACAGGACGTAAAGTTGGTCCACTTTTTGAGCTTTCATCATTGCAAGTTCCCAGTTTATCTTCTGTCCAAATTTTTACACTTTCTATCTCTTCTAGTCTTTGGCATTCTTATCTTGGTCATACATCTTTATCTCATATTCAATCTTCAGCATTTAATGGTTACTCAGAAAAAGTTAACTTTGACGCTTTTGATTGTGTATCCCGTCAATTAGGAAAGAATAAAGCTTTATCTTTTAATCATAGCGACTCTTTATTTCATCCCTTTTGATCTCATCCATTTTGATATATGGGGACCTGCCCTTACTCCTAGCAAGAGGTGTGTCATTATTTTGTTATTTTTATTGATGATTATTAACGCGACACATGGATTTATCTTTTGCACAATCGATCTGAGTTATTACATGTAGTTTAAAACAAATGATAAAAACTCAATTTGATTGCACTATCAAAATATTTCGCTCTAATAATGCCATAGAGTATAAGTCTACCTCTTTTTTTGACACCCTTTAAGAAGATGGCACTCTTTCTCATCGATCTTGTCCGTATATTTCCCAATAGAATGGTTGTACAGAACATAAGCACATTCACATTCTTGATAGTGTAAGATCTCTTCCCGTCTGCCTCTCTCCATGCATTCTTTTGAGGAGAAGTTGCTCTTACGGCTCATACAATCAGTTGGGTTCCCTCCCCTACCATTTCCAATTAGTCTCCTTATGAACTTTTCTATGAAAAGATACCAAATTACTTCCTCTTGAAAGTTTTTGGTTATGCTTGTTTCATATTACTTCCATATCATGAGTGTACCAAACTTGAACCACGATCTCGTCTCAATTTTTTTCGTGGTTATTGCATTGAACAC
>NC_036242.1:20612898-20615071 GCF_002742605.1 Olea europaea var. sylvestris | reverse complement strand
ATTTTGTGATGATATGGGAATCAAACACCAGCTAACCATATCTTATTCTCCTTAGCAAAATGGTGCTTGTGAAAGGAAAAAAAGGACAGTAATGGAGATGGCTAGGTGTTTGATGCTTGAGAAGAATGTGCCAAAGGAATTTTAGGCTGAAGCTGTAAACACAGCTTTGTATCTACTCAATAGATTACCTACAAAAGCCTTGGATAAAAGGACACCCTTTGAAGCATTGTATGGAGTAAAACCTGATGTTGCTCATTTGAAAGTATTTGGCAGTATATGTTTCACTCATATTCTAAATATAAAGAGGAATAAGCTAAGTCAAAAGGCAGAGATTGGTATTTTGGTTGGATATTGTGGCAATGCTAAGGGGTTTAGAGTATACAACCCACAAAATAAGAAAATAATATCCAGCAGGGATATTAAAGTGGATGAAGAATCTTCATGGAATTGGGAAGCAAATACCATGGATAAAATTAAAATTCTACGGTTGGCAACTCAAGAAAATGAAGACACCATCAATGAGGATGAACATGAACATGACAGTGATTCTGACCCAGAAAATGAAGTGCTAAGAACCAGGCCTCTTGCTGATGTATACGCCAGATGTAATTCAGCCGTGATGGAGCCTTCAAACTTCCACGAAGCTATAAATTCAAAAGGGTGGATGAATGCAATGAAGGAGGAGCTGAATATGGTTGAAAAGAATGAGACTTGGGTGCTTGTTGATAGACCAAAGGATAAGAATGTGATAGGAGTTAAATGGGTGTTCAAAACTAAATTAAATCCTGATGGTTGGATTAACAAGCTGAAAGCCAGATTAGTTGTAAAGGGTTATGCTCAGCAATATGGTATTGATTACACGGACACATTTGCTCCGGTGGTAAGGTATGAAACCATCAGATTGTTGCTGGCCATTGCTACTCAAAGAAGCTGGAAAATCCATCAATTGGATGTTAAGTCAGCTTTCTTAAATGGATGGTTAAATGAGGAAATTTATGTTGATCAACCAGATGGTTTTCAGGTGGTTAGAGAAGAAGACAAGGTGTATCTATTGAAGAAAGCCTTGTATGGTTTGAAGCAAGCTCCAAGAGCTTGGTACAGCCGGATGGATGAACATTTGAGCTGCTTGGGGTTTGTAAGAAATGTTAATGAGCAAACCTTGTACATAAAGAAGTTGGAGGAGGAGCCAATCATCATTTCCCTGTACGTAGATGACCTTCTAATAACCGGCTGTAGCAAGGTCTTAATTGACAAAGCAAAGGCTGAAATGATGAAGGCATTTGAAATGACAGATTTAGGAGAGATGAAATATTTTCTGGGAATGGAAATAAACCAGTCTCAAGATGGTATTTTTATCTGTCAAAGGAGGTATGCCAAGGAAATCTTGAAGATATTCAGCATGGAAAATTGCAAACCAGTAAGTACTCCTCTGGTTCAAAACTTAAAGCTGGTAAAGGATGATGGAAACAAGAAGACTGATGAAAAGGTTTATAGAAGTTTGGTTGGACACCTAATGTATTTGACAATCACAAGACCAGACATCACTTTTGCTATAAATTTGCTTTCCAGATTTAGGCAAGAACCAAGTGAGTTACATTTCCAAGTTGCAAAGAGGGTCCTGAGACACATCAGAGGGAATGTTGAAATGGGAATCTGGTTTAGAAAGTCAGAAATCATAGATTTAGTTGGTTATACTGACAGTGATTGGGCTGGATCTTTAGATGATATGAAGAGCACCTCTGGATATGCTTTTTATCTGGGATCAAGTCTAGTTTGCTGGAACACAATGAAGCAAAAAATGGTAGCTCAATCAATAGCAAAAGCAGACTATATAGCTACATCAGAGGCCACTAATCAAGCTATTTGGCTGAGGAAAATGCTTGAGGATTTAGATTCTAAACAAACTGATGCAACTGTCATTTTTTGTGACAATCAATCAGCTATAGCCATGGTAAAAAATTCGGTGTTCCATGGAAGAACAAAACACATTAAGATCATGTATCATACAATCAGGGAAGCACAAGAAAATCATGAAGTGAAGTTGGTGCACTGCAAATCTGAAGACCAATATGCTGACATACTTACCAAGTCCTTGTTCAAAGGAAGGTTTGAAACATTAAGGAAAAGCCTTAGTGTTTCCAGCAAAAATGTCAAGGAAGAGTATTGACATCCA
>NC_036242.1:20601997-20606220 GCF_002742605.1 Olea europaea var. sylvestris | reverse complement strand
AAAAAATAGCAGGATAAAAGATGCATGTGGTTGATTTCAACAAGATGCTCATATGTCACTTCATTATAAGGTAACAACAATTGGCAGCTCAAGAAATTAATAAGCAAGGTATGCTTGTGGGGGATTTTATTATAGGATAGCGACTACGAGATATAAAAGTAGAATGTGAATTTGATGAAACTCTCCAAGATGACTTACCTGTAGCATTATTTCTCTCGTCACAATTTGATGTGAGTGATTTGCCTATAGCTATTAATGGACATCAATTAAGAGAATTACGTCAACCGAACTTCTTACAAATACAACAAAAGAGAAGACTTGCCAGGAAGATGTCATTGTTTCTTTGTTAAAAGCTTTGAATGCAAAGATTGAACTCGAAAAAATTTCAATTAAAGAAGATGAGCATGAAAAGAACAAAAAATTAATAATAATGGGCAAAAAAAAAGTTGTAGCATTCGAAGAAGAGAAAATTAACATGCAATTCTTTGACTTCATCGTCTGCTCAAAAATTGAGTTTGTGATTAAACTTTATGAGGAGATTGAGGCATACATTGTTGCATTTGAAATGGATGATGAGAGAAAATCATACCATTTGGGAAAGGACAAGGTTAAGATTTGGAGGAAAGTTGCAATATGAAACAAAGTCAAATTAAGCAAGCTAAGCATGACCTCCAAAGCCATATTTAAGGTGTCATGAAAACGCAAGTGAAAAAGTCTAGCTCTAGACTTTAAATTAAATGTTTAATGAGAGCCAACACATTTTCCTGTCACTTACCTCTTACTTTGATTAAATATTGCATTAAAAGTAGATTTTTAGGGATTGCATTATTATTTTAGGGTCATATTTAGGAATTCATACATGTAAATGATTTTTAACACATTTTAGGTAGTATTTTAAGACTTGCACCAGTAACTTAGGCATGTTTACCTGTTAAGTTCAATTTACTTAGGCTCGTCGTTAACATCCTAGCAGTATATTGAGTTTATATTGATGTGATATGTATTCTTAAGGTTGCATGCAGATTTCAATTTCCAAACAAATTCGAAAAAACTTATCTTTCCTAACTATAGGATTTTTGCATGGATGTACGCTCTGTTAGATAGTTTTTTTTTCTCTAAAATTTAGTAGATTAAAATTCTTCTTGGTATGAATGCATTACAAACATTTAAACCATATATGGTATTACTAATATTTATATTAAATTCTTGGAATGGTAAAATAAAATCTAACAGTAAGGAAAAATTGCGATTGTCATGACGTCTACCAACCGAACTAGCCTGATCTTTTGACTCATCCACATCTGCCTTGGGGAGCTTTTGATTCTTACTCATTTACTTTGATTATTTTTTCTTTTACATTGGGCACAATATAACATTTGTGTTTTGGGGATTGTTAAGTATTAGAAAACTGGGATATATATTTTTCAATTGTTGATAAGGTCTGTATAACTGTTTAATGGCTAAAAAATTGAAAAACTCAAAAATCATGTTTAGTTTAGCATTGAATGACTTGTCACCTATGATGATATTTGTTTCAATTGAGTATGGCTTTAGCTAGATTATTGGACAAGACCATGAATGTGCTTTTACTTGAGTAATTATTCATGTTAAACTTAATTATTTGAGCACATAGCCATATTAACTAATCACTTGTGTTGCGGCATGACTTGATTATATGGATTTAACTGTTGTTGTTGTTGTTGATCGATACATGAATAAATTCCAAAACCTTTAGTATAGAAACCAAACTACTAAAAAGAAATTTGTGAGTGGGAAGGTTAGTGCTTGTTTTCAAAGAAATTTGATAGTTTGGAGTTCTCGAATTCCATCATTGGTTGAAGGAGTTTAAAACAAGCACTGATCATTTTTAAAATTCAAATCTCACACATCTTTTGCTTCTATTCGCAGCATTTATGACTCGAGTGATTAAATCTACTAGGATCTTTAAAACCTTCTGCCTTATAGTTATCTGAAATGTGAGTCATCGACATAAATCTCGCTAAATGGGTCATTTAGAAAGTTTAATGGAAATAAGTTTTGTACATAAAATGTCAAAAAAATAAAAAATTAGATTCCCATATCAAAAGAAAAATGATGCATCTTCTAGCTCTTTTCGTAGCCTTTTTTACTCGAATTATTTAGCTTGCAAGGGTATCTATAAACCTGGTGCCCTATAGTCATCTGATTTGGGAGTCAATGGCCTTAAG
The DNA here is from genome assembly GCF_002742605.1 of Olea europaea var. sylvestris. Classification (NCBI taxonomy): domain Eukaryota; kingdom Viridiplantae; phylum Streptophyta; class Magnoliopsida; order Lamiales; family Oleaceae; genus Olea; species Olea europaea. The sequence goes on along the minus strand of NC_036242.1, from coordinate 20,604,013 downwards.
CTCGTTATAGTATTCATCTAGAAAACTTAATGGAGGTCTTGCACATGAGTTGTAGAAAAAAATGGGAATTTAGATTATCAAAAGTGTTTTGTGCACGGTAAGGACTTTGAAATTTGAACTCTAGAGATTGACAATGTATCTTTGAGAAATGCTTACCATCTCTCTTTTAAGTTTACAAGTGTCTATCCTTGACCACTTTGTACAGAAAAATGCGTCATAATGATTTTTAAGAACCTACGTGTGCTAAAAATACCTCGAATTATTGATTTTTGCACGAGAAGTATGAGAAAAACTAACCACAAAAGGATTGAGATTATGAGTGAATCAATAACACTTGATTGGTTGTGTTCTAGTACAGGTGTGAGTTCAATATTGGCTAATCGCACACACTAAGTCGAGCATCTGATAAGTAGAAATTTATTTTTGATATTGTTTGGATATTTCTAAAGTGTTGCTTAAATTCGAATTTGAGGCATGTGATAAGCAGTTCAACGTTGAGTTTGTTATTGGTGATTTGCTTAGGTTAATGATAAAGTTTATTCCTAATTTTTGTTTTATTTCGTTCGAAGATGAACAAAGGTCTTAGTTTAGGATGTTTGGTAAGTGCATTTTTGTGCACTTATTCGAGCCATATTGCTAAATTTTTGTGTCATTTTAGTATTGAATTTTATTTAACTTGGATTGATCTTATCTTGTTTTAGTTTTGGACATGTTTCCAAGCAATTGGAAAAGAAAGAATGATTAATTAGCTAGTGTATGGAATTTTGGGGACTAATATGCATTTAAATAAAAGTCGAAAAACCAAAATCGAAGTAATTTAACGTAGAGGACAAAGATGGAAGAAAGAATGAAGAAAATGGCTAAAAGAAAAATTCTAGAAGTTTTTTATAATTGGGTACCCGCCCAGTTATAGGCCGAGTAGCCACCCCATCCTTAACTTAAAGTACTGGAGCTACATAGAACGCCTAGACAATTGCCCCATCTTCTAGTGAGCGCCTACCCGGGTCAAGTTGAACAGAAAATTCTGTTTCGTTCAGAATTCCATTCCAACAAGGAAACTTCGATTCAGCCTATGATATAGACCTTTTGAGATTCTTTAAGGGATTATAAATACCAACTCTCAAAACATAATTAGGATGGAGAATTAAAAGTAAATGGAGACAAAGAACACATCAAGATTTAATAACATGGAGATTGAATTCAAGAATTTCTCGATGATGAACAACTTTTATATCTTTTGCTTTCTTCTTCACAACATATTATGCTAGATTTCTTTGTGTTAAGAAAATGATGAACCTTGCAATATGAGTTTTGATATTTAGTTTTACATATTTGACATTGAAAAACACGTTTTTGGATTTTGAATGATTTATATAATTATTTTCGCTCTACAATTATTATGTATGCTAGTTGTATAAATTTGGTGGCTTATTTTCTGCATTCGAAAGAAGAAAAATTAGTTCAACATAGTTTAAATCGTCATAGGAGTCCTGATAGGGGATAGAAATATACCGTTATGCTCTATATGAATCTTTAAGTATTCATAAAAATACACTCTTGTATGTTTGCCTCCGTTATAGAAATATAGTGGATCGTGTATGAGAGTATTTTTAACATTATTCGAAAGAGATTATTGAATAAAGTGAAAAAATTGATTCTTCAAAATTCAACCGTGTTGTCAAAGTGTAGAAACAAGGTTAAAAAGGATTATTTAGCTTGTCATCTATTACAACACATTAACTTGCATTTAGTACAATTTACATTTAGCTTAGTTAATTTAGTCACAATTACATAAGCTAATTTATATCTAATTTAGTCATAAACACAAACATCTCTTTATTATTGTTCCGATTAAGGTAACAATAATTAAAATTGAACTAAGTCAATCCCCGTGGGACGATACTTGGACTTAATTTCAATTTATTACTTGATGATGAGCTGCAGATGGTGGTAAAGGATAGGGAAGTCCTAACGTCAGAAGAGGAGATGGCGTAGGAGGAGGAGGTCCCATTGATG
>NC_036242.1:20593460-20594553 GCF_002742605.1 Olea europaea var. sylvestris | reverse complement strand
TTTTCCCATAAGTGTCCGCACTGGACATGCATTGGCTCCGCCCAGCCTTGAAACCAGTTGGTCGGACCACTAGCCAGTGTACCGAGAGTAATTGTAAGGATTAGTGGGCCCGAGAGTATCTTCTCCTTGTCAATTTCAAATTAAAACAAATTTGCTAATTTATTGAAGGATTTGTTTGATTAATACAATACATGTGAGATGTCATTTGAACAGAAATATTAATGAAACGTAATAAGATCACATAAATCAATTGTTAATAAATAATAGTGGAGAAATAGCAAGTATGGTCGGTCCATAAATTGTTAATTGAATTCAAACACGAAACCTTCAAACACAGACCTTGTGCCATTACTTTCTGCGAGTGACACCCTTTTGTGCTGTATTTGATTTTTATCTAACTGCTCTTATAGAGGGTCCTTGAATTTGCATTCAAATTTCAAAAGAAGAACAGCAATTTAAGGATTTTCGAGATACAGAATAATTCATTCAAGAAATTCAAGTGGGATTTTTTTCTCTAATTTTTATGTAAAAATCAGCAATGGGTGAATCTTCTGCTTGGCGTAGGCGCTCGTTCTCTCAACCTTCTTCTCCTACTTCAAGTGCAGAAAAACAGGTCAGTAAAAAAGTGCTACTGAAACTTCTCATATAAATTTTTGTTTTGCCATTTTTTAATGTTTGCTAAAATGAGTTTCCGATTGTTTGAATAAAATGATTATGGGTTTTACGTCATTTGTTTGTTTGTTTGTTTGTTTTTTTTTTTTTCTCTCTCCGTTAAATGATGATTTGGGGTTCTGGTAGGGTGGATTCTGGAAATAGTATCTCTATAATTAGAATGTTTTCCTTTTAGGTTTCAAATTTGGACGTGAAATTGTTTGAAATTGATTATTTCTGAACTTAGAAAAGCATGAAAGATTATTGTTTGAGAGATTGCTGTCATTAATTAGAAAATATTATTGCAAAATTAAGCGATCGTTGGATACATTTTTCTAATATGATTTCAGGGAAATCCATTGAAACGGGCTCTAACGTCATCGGTTTCCTTCGGAAGATTCATGTCTGAACAGTTGGATTGGGAAAAATGGTCGACGTTTAC
>NC_036242.1:20591697-20593360 GCF_002742605.1 Olea europaea var. sylvestris | reverse complement strand
GTTACCTTAATAACCGCTCCAAAAAATTAACATAGGTAATTAACAGTAAGGAGAGAGTTCAGAGTATACCAGAAATGTACCAAAAATTTCAGTTTTTATGCAGGGAATCAATGAGTCATAAAGACCCAGCATGAACTCGATAGGAATCGGACAGAGTCGACCCAACTCACCAGGAACTCAGTACGAGTTATAAGAACCAGTAGGACTCAGTAATGAGTTAACCCGAAAATCACCACAGCTCACCAAAAACAACAGATCGTTACGAATCAAGAGCAAGTTACAATGATTTTCCAAAAGAAGTTTGAACAGAACACAGTATCGACTAATCACTGTAGATCTCACAGATCTACACAAAAAAGGTATTCCAATACTTGAAGAGATCCAACCAAAAATTTGGATCGAAGATAGATCAGTAAAAAACTTTCAAGAAAAACCAATTTTCTTATTACAAAGAACCCTTTCAATATCAGATTTGCAGTTTTCGAAAAATACAGGCGTTTTGTTTAAGAGAAAAACAAACCCTAATACAATGAAAAAAGAAGAAGAAGGCTCTGATACCACTTGTTGGTATCAGGATCTTATTTAAATTTGTATTTTCAGAAATAAACGTAATAAAATTGCAGAAATGTAAAAACAAGAACACGAAGAAATTTTTCGCCACAAAGGGCCTGAATGTTCTGTCTCACGACCTACTCACCTCTTGAGCATCCACAAGTGGATAGAGCTCTAGATCCACTAAGAAATCACTAAGAAAATTTACAATATGTACGAAGAAATCAAAGATTTATTCGATATTTCTCTAGCCTCAACACACAGTACAAAAACCACACCAAATCACTAAGAACCTTTCTCACAGTATAAATCAAGTGTAGAATCTCAGAATCACTCAGATTTTCAGATCAAAAACTCACAAAGAATATACGGTGTGATTAGAGAGAAGAAGGAGAGAAAAACCTAACTCATAGTGTTTAACCATCGTCAAGTGTGTGTGTGTGGCCAAACAATACTTTAAACAATTAGTCAAAGAGCCACAGATCAACGGTCGGGAGATGGCCAAGTGTACGGCCTGATCAAACATCAATTAAATGAAGAGGCGCATTTAAGAGGAATAACGTTTACTTCATCCGGGTTGGACCCTTTTTTCACACTCAGCAACATAGGCCCAAATATTATGGACCAAGAATATGAGAAGGCAATTCTTAACATGGTGATGTGAAGTGCATATTACATTACTTTTCACATTTTCTCAAACAAAATGGCAATCCACCTCAATGTCTTCAATTGGGTATTGAATTATGGGTTTTGAAGCAATATGCATAGCTTCTTGACTTTGGCAAAACAACTTGGATGAGAAGAAGAAATATTGAAGCTATTTAAGTAAAGCACACAACCAAATTACCTCGCTTGTGGTTGAAGCCATAGAACGACTTTGAGCTTAAGCACTATAGCGTGCAATAACATTTTGTTTCTTGCTTTCCATATTACTGAATTGCCTCCAACAGAGGTACAATATCCAATGTTAGATTTATAATCAAATGGGAATCTGACCCAATCACTATCACTATATGCATCAAAAAATTTGGATCAATTAGTATGCATTTGTATACCTCTTTCAGATGACCATTTAAGATACTGTAAAACACTATTAAAAACATTCATATGT
>NC_036242.1:20569165-20587348 GCF_002742605.1 Olea europaea var. sylvestris | reverse complement strand
CTCAAAGCAATTGTCCTTTATATGTCTGGTCTTTTTGCAATACTCACAGAATTGCTTGGATAGGTCACGGTTGTTTGAGGACCAGCAACTGCCATGATTCCTATTGGTATTGCTAGTGCTGAAAGCTGCTGCCTCGACAGCAGGTAACCTAGATGTTGTGACCAATTGTTGATGCTCCTCTTGTGTTACAAGTGCATAAGTGCGAGACAATGAAGGCAAAGGATCGGTGTTCAGAATCTCTGACCGCACGATATTGTATTTCTCATTTAATCCCATTAAAAACTGATGTACCTTTTCTTTTTTCCCTTTCAATGGTTAGTGCCTTCGCAGAGCCACATGTACACAGTGGGATCTGAGAATATGTGCTAAGTTCATCCCAAATCCCCTTCAATTTTGTGTAATATACCGAAACGGTCATTCCTTGCTGTAACGTGTTCATCATCTTGGTCTTCAACTGGTGAATACGAGGAGCCTTACCTTGTGAAAATCGCTCTTCAAGATCATTCCACATCTCTTGTGCCATCACGAAATATGCCACGCTATCATGAAGGGAAGGGTGGAGTGAATTAAAAATCCATGAAATAACCATGGAATTACATTTGATCCACGCGGGTTCTTCCGGCGAACCAGATGTTGGGCGTTTGACAGACCCATCTACGAAGCCGAACTTGCTTTTGGCTTGGAGTGCGTTTGTCATTGCTCGACGCCATGTGGGATAGTTTTCTTCCCTTAGTAGACAGGTTACTAAGGCTATGCCAGGGTTGTCTGATGCATGGAGCACATAAGGCGATGCAGCATCATAGACGGATTGTTTGTTGTTTTGGTTGTTGCTGGAATTGTTGGAAGCCATTGGAAAGGGGCTCTCTCCAGCCATAGAAAAATTCCCTAGGTGTTCGACCGCTCTGATACCATGATGAAATAAAAGAGACGGCAAAAAGCTTCATTCAATTATGGCAGAAAGGTCTCAAATAAATATACATGATGAGGATTGATACGGAGGCTCTAAAAGAGGAAAAGTAATAATAAGGAAATATTCCAGTAATAGATCCTATAATGGTGCCCAATTTAATTTGTATATGGAATATTTCCAATATTTAGTTTCTAAAGGAGCTTTGAAAAACATCGAGAATTATGTTGTTGAAAGAAAACATAAGCACATAGTTAAAATTGTTCATTCTTTCATATTGCCGGCCAAAGTTCCTAAAGTTCTGGGATGAAGCAATCCTTAATTGCTATTCATTTAATCAATAAAATTCTTTTGTCTCACACTTTCGATCTGTCACCCTTTGAAAAATGTATGTTCACCCTCATGATCATTCTTTCATGAGAGTTTTTTCTTGCGCTTGTTTTGTTGTTTGTCTTAAAATAGAGCATAGAAAGTTGATTTCATGCTGTCATATGTGCATTTTTAGGTTATGGCGAGGGGTAAAAAGGTTACCATTGTTTTGATCCTTCCATTAAAAAATGTATGTCTCTCATTATATTTTATCATTTGAACATATTTTGTTCTTTTCTATTCCAAATAAATTCTCATAACATTTCTAAGTTTGGAATCATTTGATTTGACTCAATCTTTGATAATACAAATAGTCCACCATCCCATAGCCTTTGTTTTATCAGTACTCTATGCAAATAATGCAACACCTCAAGATGTTCCCTCTTTGTCTATGGCATTCCAAGAACAACTGTAATTATAGATCCATCACCTTATCCTTGATATCCTTAGCATTCTCGTAAATCTGCTAAATTATGAAATTTTAGTTATTTTTGCTATTCAGATTCTTTCAATAATTTTTTAACCTCTATTCACAAACTATCTGAGCCTTCTTCATATAAAGGGGTCGTTCTTGATCCTCTTTGGCAGCTGGTAATGGTTGAGGAACTCTCTGCATTGCATATGACAAATACTTGGAATTTTGTTCCATTAATGCCTAGTAAATGTGTTTTTGGATCTCATTGGGTCAATAAGCTCAAAACCAAATATTGCTCAATTGAACAATTATGCCTTGATTCTTCCTCTTCTCCTCTCTTGGAACTAGAATGGAATGACTTGAGTATCTGTCAACGTAAGGTTTTCAGCTTTAGGCAATCCCTGATAGCTAGCTAACTATTAAGGGATTTATTCAGTAATATGTATGTACTATGAAGAGACATTTACTTATGCTGTTCGTACACTTATTTGAAATGGACTTGGGCTTCCTATGTTACTTCTTGTTCAAAGAGTTCGCTTATTCTCCTGAAGGTTATCTTCGATTTCAATCTACGTATGCTAATTAAGCATGCTCATCTTACTGATACTTCACTCGCATGGTATACCTCCAACAAATTGTACTTTATATCGTACTATTATTGGTTTTTTTTTTTAATCAGATAATTACTTGTCAAATATTTCTATGCTCTTCATATTATTAGTCAGTTTATCATATCTTCTGCTATAATTTATTAGGCTGCTATTGTTTATTTTTTGATCTACTTTCATGGCACTTTCTTTTAGAGTCTTTTATTAGTGTCGACCTTAGAGCTATGTCCATACTCTAATGCTGATTGGGTTAGTGAGCTAACTAATATTAAATTCACCATCGTTTTTTGTGCATTTTTTGGTGATCCTCTTATCTTTTAAACAAGTAGAAAGCAAACTGTCTTTTCTCGATCTTCTATCGAGACTGAATATCTACATTACCACTAAAACTAATAACTAACAAAGAGAGGGGTGAATTGGTTTTTGAAACTTTTTCGAAAATCAATCTCAAATTACTTAATTTAAAATCATGCAAATCAATCAAATAATAATCTATGCAAAATAAATTATATTAGTTGACTTGTGGTACTATCAAAGTCCTTACAATGCTTTCGGTGAATTACAAACAAGGAGCACTAATCCTTATACAATATTGAGTTTTAAAGGAACCTCAATTTAATATAAAGATTTAAAGAAATAGTTTGAAAATCAAATCTCTCTCTTAATAAATGATAGAAATACATTAAATATCAAGAGAGGCTAACAATTCAATAAGTAGCAATAGATGATAGATCAAGTATCAAGTAAGAAACTTTGATGAATATAAAGTTCTAAAAGTTTGATTCAATCAATAAAGCTTTTCCAAGATAAAGATATAGAAGAAATATTTGCAATGTACGTAAATAAAAAGTTTGGCTCAAAATGGAATGCAATTCAAAGTTCTTGCGTTGATTGCAAAGAGAATCAATTTTTAGAGAACAATTTGCAAAATTTTTTATTAATTTTAATGAGAATTAGGTCGACCTATGTATGTTTGGATATCCCAAAAATATAGCAATTGAACAATACAGGGTTAGAAGTCAAAACGTTCAGATTTTGGAATGTTAAAGGATTGGTCAACCTAACTCCTAATTGGTCGACCTATAGACCAAACGGTTGATCGGTCAATCGAACGGTATACCAATCCTATCATCTGGTTTGGCCTAATCCAAATTGTTTTGAAAAACTTAGATTTTAGAAAAGTGCTTTCAACTAGTTTTTAAAATATGAATGATATTTTAGAAATACTATCTAATTTCAAATATCATTTTGAAAATTAAATTTAACTTGATCAAAACATTATATGCAAGTGATACGATTAGACGGGATTTAGGTTTTGAATTAACTTTTATCCATCAATTTTCCAATGCTAACTTGATTCCAGCTCGCTCACCATTTCTTCGTAATTTCAGCATCATCTTTCATGTTGAGATCGATTACTAAATGTTCTGATTTCAGACTCTAGTGCTTCTATTTTGACAAGATCCGCTTCTACATAACTCATTTTTGGATAGTTTTGTCCACGATTTGTTAGGATCATGATTGCTTTTGTTATTGTTTTCCACAGACGTCACCAAATTGTTGACCGCAAAAATGAGATTAACAAATTCCCTTCACCTAGTTAAGATTTTTCCTTTCTAAACTCATTTATTTTATGTTGAAGCAAGAGTAAGAAGATAAATGACTATTTAAAAGGAGGATATTCAATTTTTCATGCCTTTCTTTAGTTTCAATCATGTCCATTTATAGATTTCTAATGAGATCATAGGATGGTTTAGTCATGTGTGTTAAAGACGTATGGAAGTCATTGATTGGAGAATTTTTAACTGAATTTTTAAGATTTTCACATTATATTCATGAGTCCTCATGTTCTTCATTCATTGATTGTGAAGTGATGCTTTAAATTCTTAGTTACATATACTTTATTAACAATTTTTGCTATATACGATAGGAAGAGAAATTAGTTAAAAATATATCTACTCATTATTTATGTTCGAGGTTGATTATAAGGCTTCACATTATAAATGCTCGCTAACCTTATGGTGAGCTTGCACATGGTTTGATTCACTTTAAAAATTTTCCCTAGTAAAGGCATAGGTTCACTACTAACCCTTTATAAATTTTAATTGACAACATCATATACAACAAGTTGAAATAAAAAATTAACACGTGACATAAGGTATTTCAACAATGTGATTACATCCATCAAAGAAAGGAAATTGTTTTATAACTATTAGGCAATTTGTTGTCAAACGACCTTGGACTATGATGTTATTCGATTTTAGTCCTCGGTCAGCTTAGCCAAATAATTGAACAGAAATTGTAATGCCACAATCGAGACGACACGACCCAAACGTTAATTGAGTCATTTGAAGTAACCTAAATATTTTAGTGTTGCACATAGCCCAACCTACTTTCTTGGATGGCTAAAAATGAGAGACTTTACTTCGTAGCCCATTTGTCTACTTATTAGGCCTCTACTTGAGCCAATTGTTAACATAATGCTACTTACCATACTTGGGCTATTTCACTTAATATATTTGGTCCGTCCTTCCTTTGCAAGAAGAACTCGTCCTCGTCTCTTTCTCTCTCTCTTCCTGTGACTCTCGACCATTGCATTTTCTTCTACTCTTCTGCCTCTTTTTGGTTTCTACCCTCTGTGGTGATTATATATGAGATATTGTGTACCTTTGCGGTCTTCTGAGTGAACTATCTCATTGACAATCGAAAGTGGAAGCTTGGTTATTGTCTTGGGTTGTTTGTTGTTTGGTTGTGGTGTTTTGGTTGGAGGAAGCTGAGCCTGGGTTAACCTTGATGATTAGTATACACTCTACATCTGGTATTAGAGTGTGGGCTATAGAAATCTAGCAAAAATCGGGCCAAAAATTGGTAGAAAGGGACAATTTCTTCAAGCCACCCGAATCTAAACGTACTGATATATTCAGTTTAATGTTTCAAGTTGTGTAGGAAAATTTGACTATTTTGCCCCTGGACATCAATCTGTGTTTGAGGCTGATTAGGATTGGCACATTTTCTGAATCTTTATGGTGAATAATGGGGACCCTAAAGTGGCAAATTTACATCTCTCCACTTTACGGACTCAAATAGGTCCGCTCTGATAAATTAGCTTAACCCATTTTAATTTCCAGCATTAGCGCGTCATCATGTGGGATGACAATAGGGTTGTGGTTACCGTGAAGGAGTAACATTACCTGTGCTAGAAATTAGGATACTTGCTCTTAATTGTTTGATTGAGTACTTGTCCTTTGGTTAAATCAGTGTTTTGTTCTTATTGGTATAATTGATGCGGAACTGGTTATTTGTTAGACATATCCTTCTTGTTGCATTGCTACTTCCACTGCCCATTAATTTCGTTAGAATATCAAGACTTTACCCGTTAGAACATTTCCTTAATCTAAGACCACGAGTCCTATGAAACCCTAGGAATCTAGAACAAAGTATATTGTCTAGGACCCTAGGACTACTTTGTGTGGTTTAACTGTGTTTTGTGCATTTTTGGCTATTCTGTGAAAATGATAACTCACAACTTTGATTTGGGAATCTTTAACGAAAAAGGTGATTTTTCTATCGGGTAACAAAAAATGAAAGGTATTTTGTTCCAACAAAAGATTTCAAAAGTCATTGAAGACAATTTTCAAACTAATTTAGGACAAAAGGAAAATACCGATGAGCTCGCAATACCTCAATCATTTTACACTTGGCGACGCTGTTTTGAGAAAAATGGGTAAACTGAAAACCGCCAAAGAACTATGAAAAAAATTGGAAGATTTGTATTCACTTAAGTCTACCGAATAAAGTTTATCTGCTTGAACGTTTCTTCAGTTTTAAAATGGATCCTTCAAAGGATCTTGATGATAATTTAGATGTGTTTAACAAATTGGTACAAGATATCGTTAACTGTGATGAGACTGTGTCCGAAACTTATAAGGTCATAATCTTGTTCAATTCTATTCCTGACTCTTATAAGTTAAAAATGTCATTTAGTATGGTAGGGATACCTTAACATCTGAAATTGTCATAGATTCTCTTAAGAGTAAAGAGATGAAAATTAGGATTGAAAAACTTGATAAGAGAAGCGATGAGTTACATATGATGCGGGGTAGAACTCAGTTTAGGCAAAACAGTCATGATAGATATCAAAGTAGTGGCGAATCGGGTAGTAATAAATGGAAGAAGAAGAGCAATGGTAGGTCTAGATCAAAGTCTAGGACTAAGACTAGAAAATGCTATGGCTGTAGGAATACAGGGAATTTTATAAAGGATTGTCATAAGAAGAAGAGTAAGCTAAAGGGCAAGGAGAGAGAGATGGGATCAATGTGATATCTTCTACTTTTGATATAAATAACGGTGAGGTATATATGATCACAAATCCTGTTGCATACACTGTTGAATTGAATCTAATAGCTAATTTTTGTATGCATGAGTGGATACTTGATTTTGGTGCATATTTTCATGTTATATCTAAAAAGAATTGGTTTGAAAACTTGCATGAATCTAATGCTGGGCATGTTGTGTTGTGTGATAACTTTGCTTATACGATTGCTAGAATTGGTGACATAAATATAAAATTTAACACTGGCTTTGTGTACACTTTAAAGGACATTAGATATATCCCTGAATTGTCTAGGAATTTGATTTCAGTAGGAAGACATGAAAAAGATGATTTTACTGGTAAGATTGGAAATGGTATGTTAAAAATGATTAAGGGTGCTTTAGTTTCTATTAAGGAAACTAAGAAAAATGACATTTACATCACTATTTGAGAAATGATTAGAGGTTTGAACTCTTCTATCTCTTTTGTTTAAGGTTGATCACACATACACATGGCATAATAGGCTTGTACACGTAGGCACTAAGGGAATTAAGCTACTTAATGAAAAATGTGCATTTGGTAATGACTATGTGTCTGATTTGTGATTTTGTGACCACTGTACTTGGTAAGTATCATAAAACATGTTCTCCACTAGAGTTCATAAAGGTAAAGGCATGCTTAAATATGTACATTCTGATCTATGGGGTCTTGCTAGTAATCCTACATCGGGTGGGAATAGGTATTTTCTGTCTATTATTAATGACTATACTAGGAAAGTGTGGGTCTATCTTTTGAAAGATAAATATGAAACTTTCCACAACTTTATTGACCAGAAGAGATAAGTGAAAAACCAAACTAGCAAAATGATTAAATTTTTAAGGACGGATAATGGCCTAGAGTTTTGTAACACCGAATTTGACAGTATGTGTAACGAAAATGGAATAATAAGACATATGACGGTTCCTTACACTCCCAAGTAAAATGGGGTGGCAGAAAGGATAAATAGAACTATACTTGATAAAGTGCATTGCATGATGTTAAGTTCCGGTGTCCCTAAATCGTTTTGGGGTGAAGCTATTATGACTGCTTATTATTTGATTAATTTGACTCCATCTACTACTTTAAATGGTGATACTTCGCATGAGAGATGGTCTGGTAAATTGAGTGATTACTCTATACTTAGAACCTTTGGCTGTGCTTCTTTCTCTCATTAAAGTGGGGAAAAGCTTGAACCTAGAGCTAGAAAGTATATCTTCTAGGATATCCTGAGGGTGTTAAGGGCTATAGGTTATGGGATAGAAGCCAAAAGGGAGATTAAGATCATTGCAAGTAGGGATGTCACGTTTAACGAGGATGAGATACCTTATCTTAAAGATGAAATCGAGCCTGTGAGTGAAACTGAACCAGGTAAAGAGAGAGATCGATTTAAGGTAGAGTTAGAAAAACTTAGCATATCTGTCCCTACCACTCCAAATGAGGTGAAGACTCGGGTTCTAGAACCTGAGGTGGATAATGGTAACGAAATAGTGATAGAAGAGCACCTTGAGGAACAAAATCCTTTAGCTAATTACAACTTACTTAGAGATAGAGAGAGGAGACAAACGAGGGAACCTAGGAGGTTTGGACATGAATCTGAGTTAGCCTTTGCCCATGCTAGTTACGAAGAACTATTTGATAAAGAGCCAAAAAAATGTTGAAGAGGCGATGAATAGTGATCAATCTAAAGAGTGGCTTAAGGTGATGAAAAAAGAGATGAGTTTTCTACAAAAGAATAAGACTTGAGAACTAGTACTTAGACCTAAGAATAAATCGATCGTTGATTGCAAATGGGTCTTTAAGATTAAGGAAGGTACTAGTAGCTCAGAACCCTTAAGGTTTAAAGCTACGTTAGTGGCTAAGGGCTACACACAGAAGGAGGGCGTTGATTACAATGAGATTTTCTCACCAGTTGTTAAGTACAATACTATTAGAATTATGCTTGCATTGGTTACGCATTTTCACTAGGAACTTGAACAACTTTATTTAAAAATTATTTTTTTGCATGGTAAACTTGATGAACAAATCTTTATGAATCAATCGAAGGTTTTAAGGACAAATTAAAACTTAATCACATGTGCTTTGTCAAAAGGTCCTTGTATGGTTTGAAACAGTCACCTAGATACTGATACAAAAGATTTGACTCTTTGTACTCATTATAGGATTCCAAATAAATAAATTTAATCACTACTTGTATTTTCAACACAACGAGATTGATAATAATTTTTTTTTGTTGCTCTATGTGAACAACATACTTTTGATTGGTTTATCACCTAAGTGAATGAACAATATAAATGCAAACTTAGGTAGTGAATTTGACATGAAAGACTTAGGTAAGGCTAAGAAAATCTTAAGCATGGAAATCGAAAGAGATAGGTCAAATTTTGCCTAGTTTCTGCATCAGTCTCAATATATATCTAAGATGTTGAAGAAATTTAATATGAATGATTGCAAACCTATCACACTGGCTCTAGCTAATCACTTTGTCTTATCTAAAGAACAAGCTCCTTGCAATAAACATGAATTAAAATACGAGTAAAATTCTGCATTCTAATGTGATTGGTTCCATAATGTATTTGATGGTTTGCACTAGATCGGATTTAGGTTTTGCTATTAGTACTCTCAGTAGGTACATGTCTAATCCCAATCCTGAACATTAGAAAGCATTAGAGTGACTATTAAGATACTTAAAGGGTACTACTGAATTAGATCTAAAGTTTAGTGCTAGTAAAGAATATGTAAAATGGAAGGGTTTTATGGATGTTGATTATGCGGGAGATAGGGATGGTAGGAAATAAACTCATCTTGTGTATTTACCTTATCTAATCTTGTATTAGTTGAAAATCACAGTTACAACACATTGTTGCACTATTCACTGCAGAGTTAGAATATATTGCTACCACTGAAGCAATTAAGGTGGCTCTATAGATTAGAGGTCTACTTCATTAACTATGTGTCTTAAATGATTATGTGGTAGTGTTTTCTGATAGTCAGTCGTCTACACATTCATGCAAAAATTCTATTTTTCATGAACGTATGTTAGACTACATTTGATTAGAGATATAGTATCTCAAGAGGGGGTAAGACTTGAAAAGATCTACACATAATACAACCCTTCAGATATGGGCATGATAGTGCTACCACTGGTAAAGTTTAGAAGTTGTAAGGACTTTCTATACATCGGTATAGGTAAATGATTTTCAATTTTATTGGTTTTCTGTTAGAGGTGTCACTAACGGGAGACTTTTTTCTTTTTACAAGTTCTTTGCCACCAAGGTAGAGGTTGTTAGGTAGTTTGTTGTCAGACGACCTTCTTAGATTATGATATTATTTAGTTTTAGTCCTCAATTGGCTTAGCCAAATAATTAAACAAAAATTGTAATGCCACAATCGAGACGACATAATCCAAAGGTTAATTGGGTCATTTGAAGCAACCTAAATATTATAGTGTTGCTCATAGCCCAACCCGCTTCTGGGATGGCAAAAAATGAGAGACTTTACTTGGTAGCCCATTTGTCTACTTATTGGGCCTCTACTTGACCCGATTGTTAACATAATGCTACTTATCATACTTGGGCCACTTGACTTAATATATTGGGTCCTTCTCTCCCTTTGCAAGAAGAACTTGTCCCCGTCTCTCTCTCTCTCTCTATGACTCTCGGCCATTGCATTCTCTTCTACACTTCTACCTCCTTTTGGTTTCTACTCCCTGTGGTGATTATATATGAGATATTGTGTACCTTTGTGGTCTTCTAAGTGAACTATCTCATTGGCAATCGAAATTGGAAACATGGTTATTGTCTTGGATCGTTTGTTGTCGAGTTGTGGTGTTTTGGTTCAAAGAAATTGAGCCTGGGCCAACCTTGATGATCAATATACACTCTATAATAAATATATGGTTCATCAATTACCACATAACTATGCTACATTCCAAAATAATAAAACTTAGCTGTTTATGAAAATCCAATAAATTTCTATTCCTCTCTGAAAAACGACCTAATTCCAAAATGATGAAATTCAAATGATTCATATTAATACAATCTGGAACTTAAAAAAATCTAAATAAGATTAAAACCACAACAAGAACAACAAGAATCTATACACAACGAAGTCCATAGTATCAAATGTAGATCTATCAATATAAGATCTTAGATTTTTCTTCATATCAACTTGAAATTGAACCCTAAACTACAACACCCAATCATATTCTTTGACAAGAATAACAAGACCCTAGAACCACATAGAACCTTGGTTTTCCTTCACTAAGAGAAAGAGGGACGTCCAAGCCATGAGCATAGAGTTAAAAAAAAAAAAAGTAGGATAACTACTAGAGAAGGTCGGGTGAACTACTTGTAGTAAATCTTCAGGCTGTTAGTGTTCCAGGATCTCAAGAATGGTTTTCTAGACATGTGAAGTATAGTGATAGTGGTAGATTGAAGTATAGTAGAGTGGAGCGGGATGAAGAGCGTTTGTGACCATTATTTGGGAAATGACCAATAAAATGATAATTTGTGACTAATACATAATATGTGATCTTAAAAAATGTATGATTTGTGACTAAATTTATATTTGTGAGTCATAATTTATATTTTGTGATGGGAACATTGTGCAATTCGTGAATGGTATGTCTGTAACCATAATTTTGTGTGATTGTGATTGGTAAATAAATATATAAAATGTGTGATTTGTGACCAAATTTATAATTGTGATCCACGTTTTGTGTGTTTGTAATTGTGACGTTGTGTGATTTTGTGACTAGTACGTAATTATGACTATAAATTGCATGTTATTAAGATCACTGATGTAGCAGAAGATTATAGGAAAGATAAATAAATCTCACAAGATGAAAAACTCACAAAAAAATTATTTTTCACAAAACAATACGCCACAAAGGGCTTACAATGCCTTATAAAGGAAAACACCTAGGGAAATTTGAAAAATTGAAAAAAAAAACGATTTTTTTTTTCAAACAAATGAGCTAATGACTAAAATCGAAACTCCTAATCTTAAGGATTATTCTCCAACAAACGAAATTCAAATCAGACTTATATTGAAAGAGTTATAACCAAAACAAAATTTACCAAAAATAGAAAAAAGTTTAAACGAAGGCCTAAATGAAGGAATTTGGTCGAAGTTGGGCCAATGTTAGGATCGAAGCTGTTAAGCTTTGTTCATTGGCCCGTTTCCAATCAAATTAGACTGAAATTTCACCAAAAAGAGACAACCCCAACATTGCACCAAAAATCGAGAAGTTGCCTATTTCTACTTACGTCGTCCCACTTTTGCATGAAGTCCAATTCCTTTTGTACTACGTCATTCTCCTTGGTTGAGAAAAATTCACCCTCAAATTTGGCGGAGAAGTAAAATCATCATCAGAATTATCACCACAAAATGGCACCAAATGCTTGACATTAAAAACATCGGATATATGAATGTACTGGGCAACTTCAAATGGTATGCATTGGGATTAATCTTCTCAATGATCTCCAATGGACCAATTTTTTTTTTTTTGCAGGAAGCTTGTTATATTCATGAGTAGGAATACGATCCTTTGTCAACACCGCCCAAACAAAATTACCAGCCTTAAACTCGATATGTGGCGACGTTTAAGATATATATCATGCTTATACTTAGCAACAGCAGCCTGCAAATGATCATAAGTCTATGAATGAACCTACTGCAACTACTGAATGAAATCCTCCGCCTTACCATGCATTTTAACAGGAGTAGAAACTGGAACCAAATTAAGAGGACTACAAAGAATAAGGCCATACAGCCCCTGAAATGGACTAAAGCCTGTATTTCGATTAATTGCATGTTTGTGAGCAAATTTTGCCTGACACAATTTTGTATCCCACGACTTGATGTGATCATCAACTAAACAACATAGTAAATCACCCAAAGAATGGTTTACAACCTCTGTCAACCATCTGTTTGAGGATGATATGCACTGCTGAAGTCCAACTGTGTATTGACCATACGCTATAAATTGCGCCGAAAGTGACTAAGAAAATGAGTATCTAGGTCAAACACAATAGAAACAGGTTGTCCATGTAAACGATAGGCCTCACAAAAATACAACAATGACACACTAACAGCATATGTAGTATTTTTGTAGGGAATGAAATGGACCATCTTGGAGAAACAATCAACCACCACAAAAATAGAATCATATCCATGTGAGTCCTGGGTAGCCTTAAGATGAAGTCTATACTACCATCTGTCTAAGGTTGGGTCGGAATAGGTAGGGACATATGCAATCCAGCATTTGTAGCCTTGTTTTTAGCAAGATGACATGTTTAACAACATTCCAAGAACCTACCAATATCTTTGCGCAATGTAGGCCAAAAATAAAAAGCAGCAACTAGCTATAATGTTCGATCACCACCCACGTGACCCTCATTATGTAACTCTTGAGTTATCTTAAGCCACAAACTGTCATATGGAATACATAACTTATTTTCCCGAAAAAGAAAACCATCGGCCTATACAAACTCCGAATGCACACTCTCCTACAACTTTTAGGTAATCTGTGAAAAATATGGATCAGTAGCATATAAATCACAAATAACGTAAAAGCAAAGGACCTCGACTCGCAATTCTATCAGAAAAGGTTATCGCCTACTTAATGCTTTAGCCATACCTATTAAGGATACTTGCTTTATGCTTAATCACAAAAGTAAACTGCTGTAAATAAGCAATCCAAGAAGTATGCCGAGCGAATACCTTAAGTATCAATGTGTTTAAGGTTTCATGGTCAGTATACAAAATGAATTCTTTCTAGAACAAATAATGACGTCAATGTCGAACTACCTAGACTATTGCATAGAACTCCACATCATAAGTACTATACTGAAACTTAATGCTAAAAAGTTCTGTCACTGAATTATGCAATAGGACGATTGTTCTGACTCAGCACACTAATACCCACCTTCGAAGCATCACAATGCAACTTAAATGGCTGAGTAAAATTAGGCAACACCAAAATTGGGGCAGTTGTCAATTTCTGCTTAATCAACTAAAGAGATGCATCTGCCTCAGGAGTCCACTGAAAACTTGCTACCCTTCAGACAATCTATAATTGGCGCCATGATACTACTAAAATGTGGCATGAACATAAGGTAGAAATAAGTAAGGCTATGAAAACTCCGCACTTCTGTAATCGTTTCAGGTTGTGGCCACTAACTTATTGCTCTACTTTGGATGTATCAATTGCTAACCCATCTTTTGACACCATATAATCCAGAAATACAACTCAGTTAGTCAGAAAGGTACAATTCTTCACTGTAACATAAAATTTATCCCTGCGAAAGACTGAAAGAACTTCTCGAAGGTGTTGGACATGATCGTCACTGTTAACACTATAAAATAGAATATCATCAAAGTAAACTACAATAAATTTACCGATGAATGGGCGAAGAGCTTGATTCATAACTCGCATAAAATTACTTGGTGCATTGGAAAGGCCGAATGGCATGACCAATTACTCATATAATCATTCTCTCGTCTTGAAAGCTGTCTTCCTTTCATGTCCACACCTGATACAAATATGATGGTACCCTTTTCAAATCCAATTTACTAAACACGCAAGCGCTTGTAAGCTGATCTAGTAGGTCATCCAAGCAAGGAATAGGAAAACGGTAACGTACTATAATCTTATTGATTGCTCTACTATCCACGCACTTATGCCACGTGCCATCCTTCTTTAGCGCAAATAGACACAATCAGCACAAAAACTAAGACTTTTCCTGATGTGCCCTATAATACTCCGAAATTTTATGCTCATTTAAATTTCCGTAAGATAGTGATTTAACTTTCAATATTCTTTTTGGCCATAAGGAAAAGGGGACACCACCTTTGTAGTGGTTAATGCTAGAGGTAGCTAATGAATGCAATCTTGAAGTGCTAAATGTTGTGTATACATGAAGTGATTATTAGTTAGTCGAAACTTAAGCCAAGTTTGAATTTGAATGAAGTGGATTATTTTGTTAGGATTTCAATTGACCAAACGATTAAATTATTTTACAATCTACAATTTTTGAATATGTAAGTTGGATACAAGTTTAAATTTGGGATATGCTTTGCTAATAATGAAAGTTAGAGGGGTTAGATTATATTAGTTTAAAAGATGAGAGACTTTCTTTGTAAATCTAGATTTTGTGGCCACTTATTACCCTATAATCAACCCACTTGTCATTTATCATCACCATACACTTAGACAATAGACTAAACACGTGTAGAAGTAAGCAAAAGAAAAAATGGGAGAAAAAGGAGGTGAGGCGGTGGAGTAGAGAAAAAAGAAAAAAAATATCAAGCATTTTATCCTTATCCTTATATCTATATCTATATATATATATATATACACACACACACACACATCCATATCCATTGCCATAGAGAAAATTTCTTCACTTTGCAAAACATTTATACACACAAATAGAGAGGAAAAAAACAGAAAATAAGAAAGGAAAGGAGAAGGAAATAAGCCTAGCACTTCCAATTTATATCTCAATCGAAGATCTTCAAGTTTTACGGTAAGATATTTTCTATGCCTAAGGGGTATGATTTTCATGGAAATATTTATGCTTAAGTTATGCATGAAAAGCCATAATATGCATATGGTGGACAAGTCCACAAAGTTAGATATCTATTTATGCCTTAGGACAAGTCCGAAGGGCACCGGCAAGCCGGAATGAGCAAGTATGTGTTTGATTGCATTCTTTTGTGTAGTATTATCATGATAAAAATGCAAGCATGGTATCTTACTGAGTATTCCTTATACTCATAGTATGTTATGCTAAATTTTCAGATCCATGATCGTTGGATTGATGGAAGTTAGTCGGCAAAATCGATGATGGATTAAGGACAAAGATGTTTTGTACCGAAAGTTTTCTTTTGTATGTTTTGTTCGATGACTGTTTTTCCATCTGTTTTTCTTATGGTATTATGTAAAAATATGTACATGACATGATGTAATATGGTATTAATAGTAAATTTTGTAATTATATCTTTCATGTTATGTTAAGAGACATTTTTGTAGTTTATTTTCCTTACAAGAGACAAAAGGCAGAAATGGGACAGTTCTGGAGTCAATTTCAAAATGATGTTTCTAACTCTATAAATGTCCATTTGAGACTCTAAAAATATGTCTATTTTCCTCTTTGAGTTTTCTAAATATGGACGCAGGATTTACTCAATTTGGATATTTGTGCCCTGAGATATAAATTTTTAAATGTCAAGGGATCAATCTGGATTTCCTGTGTAACACTTCACTATTTTCAGTAAAACGTCCATATCATATGATCTTGGAAAATTTTCATATTTTAACCTAGAAGACTACTTGAAATTATCTTTCTAATGCCACAAATTTCATGTAAAACGGAGTTGGGATGAATTTTATAAAAATTGTCAAACTTGCTGCCTCAACTAACCTTGATAGTGCCGAGGCCGTATATGTAAAGGATAATTTCATGTTGACATGCACTTTTACCGGCCATCAAATTTTATAAGAATTGTTTTACCATATTGAAAATAAGTTTCTAACATGTAATACTTCTATTTAAGAGTATTTACATGTACCAAAGACTGAAGTTATTATGTTTAGTACGTGACCCTCGAAGCTTAAGTACGGGGTGTCACAGCGTGGTATCAAAGCAGTTATACTTTTCTGTAGACTTTCTAAAAGAAAGTTATTGTCCTTAATCTTCGAGCAAGCTAGCAACTGACTTTCAACCAACCATCAAGGTAAAATTTATTTTTAAATCCATGAGTTTTCTTATGTAACGAACTGTTATATCTATGGCTGGATATGGGAATATTTTTAATCAAGTCATGGTAGAGATTATGAAGCCATAAATACTTATACCTAAATATTCATTAGAGCCTTGTAGAGTAACATAATCAATGTTTGTCCTAGGTATGGCACGAATGGTAAGAACCCCCACAAGGACAGAAGCTTGTGGTTTTGCGAAGAAGCGAGACATATTATTGGCATTTTACTATAATTATCGTATGCATCCGTTCCATAGTCTCGAACAACATTTGGACCTGCTAGACTGTATTATTGGGATGTTATGGGAGATACACCATAGCTTGAGGGATAAGGTGAAGATACAAAGGTTATATGAAACTGTTCCAGAACCTTGGGCCTCAGTCATAAATGAGATTGTGCTATGGTCTGATGATGACCTTTCGTATGAGGACCTTAAATATTTGCTTCGAGAGAGCTATGGGACTAGTCGTGATTTACAGCGAAACTTTAAGAAGACTATAACTTATCTATGAATACCAGTTTACGAGCTACCAATTCTAGGCTAGTTAAGGGACCGTTGGCTAAGTGCTTTTCGAGAGTTCTAGATGAAAGTTTTCTCGTATCATTACCAGATAGTTCGGAGCAAAGCACGTTAGAAAAAGACCAAGAAGGAGACCCAGAGGAAGACCCCGATGAGGACCCAGAAGAAATAAAAGATTAGATATTATCTTACCTAGCTATCTTTGTTTGTGGAATAGAATAGGATGTAATATGTATCTCTGCTTTTGAATGTATGTACCATACCCCAACATGGTTTTTGTTTGTGAAAAAAATAATAATGTATATATATGAAGAAAAGATGCCTTGGCCTTTGAAATTTTTTTTTTTAAAATTAGTATTACGTTCTGAAGTAATTTTAACTGGATGAATATTTTTTTTTCATTCAAAGGAAATGCCTCCAAAGCGCAACCACGGCAATGCTAATGCTAGTTCTAGTGGTGGTGAAGTTAATGTTGCAAACTTTGCACGAGAACTGCTTGCTGTAATGCGGGAGTTGGGACAGCAACAACAGGCACCACCTTTGACTGGGCAACGAACCCTAAACCAACAAATACCAGTTGATCATCAGGAACCTAACCAACCAATTATTCAACCTCAAATAGTACCTAACTCGAGGGATCGAACTGCAATGATAGAGCAGTTTCGTAAAATGAATCCTCCATCGTTTGAGGGGAGTACGGATCCCTTAGCAGTTGAGAATTGGTTACGAGAATTAGAACGCATCTTTAAATTTATAAGATGTGACGATGCTGAAAGGGTAACATTTTCAGTGTTTATGTTAAAGAAGGGGGCTAGCCATTGGTGGGACATGACTACTAGGTCATTAACACCTGCTAAAGAACATGCTATAACTCGGGAAAGGTTTAAGGAACTTGTAGAAGAAAAATTCTTCCCGGCAGCTGTGAGAGATCAAAAGGAGATGGAGTTCCTTAGACTTCAGCAGGGAACCATAACCCTCGTAGAATATGAACGCAAATTTGAGGAATTATCAAGGTTTGCTCCACACCTAGTGGATACTGAGAAAAAGCGGGCTAGAAGATTTGAACGTGGACTTCAACCTTATATTCGTGACATAGTGTCAGTTCTTGAGCTGGGCACTTATCGAGAAGTCCTGAAACGAGCCCAGACTATTTCTTATCAAAGAACTCAAAACGTTGGAAATTCTTACCAAGTTCAAAATTTCTCAGGTAAGAGGAAGTGGAACTTTGATAGACAGAATACCGG
>NC_036242.1:20544041-20568961 GCF_002742605.1 Olea europaea var. sylvestris | reverse complement strand
AGAGTTTTATCCTTGTCCAGGCAAGAAGCTGAACGAGACCCTAATGTCGTCGCAGGTATCATCTCTGTTTCCAATATTCCTACATTTGTACTTATAGATTCTGGAGCTACACATTCGTTCATTTCTTCTTCTTTTGTTGCGAAGTCTAAAGTGGAATGTGAATTCCTTCCGTATACTTTAGAAATATCTCTTCCATCTGGAAAGATACTTGTCGCTAACCAAATAGCTAGAGATCTTAGGATGGAAATTGATGGTAGAGGTATAGCAGTAGATCTAATTCCATTAACGATAAAAGACTTTGATGTTATTCTTGGTATGGACTGGTTGTCTAAAAACTATGCAACTATTTATTGTACTAAGAGAATGGTGGTTTTTTGAAGACCGGGCGAAGAAGAGTTTCGTTTTGTGGGAACTGAGGTAATTACCTCGTCTGGTATAATGTCAACAACTCAGGTTGAAAGGATGCCGAGAAAGGAATTAGATCAAAGATTTCTAGTGTCGATGACCGATATTAAACAAGATAAGTTGTCAATTGAGGATGTTCCAATAGTTCGACACTATAAAGACGTTTTTCCAGAAGACCTTCTAGGTGTACCACCAGACAGACAAGTAGAGTTTACCATTGATTTGGTACCAGGAGCAACACCCATCTCAAAGGCTCCATATCGTATGGCACCGTTGGAACAACAAGAGCTGAAGGTACAGTTGAAGGAGCTTCTTGATAAGGGTTTCATTAGACCAAGTGTATCACCATGGGATGTATCTGTGTTATTTGTGAAAAAGAAGGATGGAACAATGAGGCTGTGCATTGACTATCGAGAATTGAATCGCCTCACTATCAAAAACAAATATCCACTTCCAAGAATAGAAGATTTGTTTGACCAGCTTAAGGGAGCTACAGTATTTTCAAAAATTAATCTAAGATCAGAATATCACCAATTGAAAATTAAGTCAGAGATATCCCTAAAACGGCTTTTAGGACGCGTTATGGTCATTATGAATTTTTGGTGATGCCTTTTGGATTAACTAATGCCCCGGCAGTATTTATGGATCTA
Organism: Olea europaea var. sylvestris; assembly: GCF_002742605.1. Lineage (NCBI taxonomy): Eukaryota > Viridiplantae > Streptophyta > Magnoliopsida > Lamiales > Oleaceae > Olea > Olea europaea. Next base: position 20,567,906 of record NC_036242.1, on the reverse strand, counting down.
ATGAACAGAGTATTCCATGAACACTTGGACCAATTTGTTATAGATTTCATTGATGACATCTTGATCTATTCGAAGAATAAGGAGGAACACGAGAAACATCTCTTGATGGTCTTAGAAACTCTAAGAAAAGAGAAGTTTTATGCCAAATTCAAGAAATGTGAATTCTGGTTGGATAAAATAGTTTTTCTAGGGCACGTAATCACAGCACAAGGAATTGAAGTAGATCCAACTAAAGTGGAAGCAGTAAATAATTGGGTAAGACCAACCAATGTTAGAGAAATACGTAGTTTCTTGGAATTGGCTGGTTACTATAGAAGATTTATCGAGGGATTTTCTAAAATAGCAGGACCATTGACCCAATTGACTCGAAAAGGGATAAAATTTCAATGGACGGAGCAATGTGAACAAAGCTTCCAAGAGCTGAAACGAAGATTAGTCACAGCCCCAGTGTTAACAATACCTGACGGACCAGAAGGATTCGTTATATATAGTGACGCTTCGAAACAGGGTATAGGATGTGTTCTGATGCAGAAAGGAAAGGTGATAGCCTATGCTTCCAGACAATTGAAACAATATGAACAAAACTATCCAACCCATGATCTAGAATTGGCTGCAGTAGTTCATGTCCTCAAGATATGGCGTCATTACTTATATGGAAATAAGTGTGACATTTATACTGATCATAAGAGTTTGAAGTATTTTTTCACCCAAAAGGAATTAAATATGAGGCAGAGGAGATGGCTAGAGCTAGTAAAGGATTATGATTGTACTATCCTTTACCATCCTGGTAAAGCTAATGTAGTAGCTGATACTCTTAGCAGAAAGGCAGTTGGACAATTAGCAGTACAAATCACTATGCAGAATCAGTTGTTAAAGGATTTCGACAACTTACATCTAGAAGTAATTGTTCCACCAACCCAAACTATCACCAGAATAGCGGCTCTAACGATTCAACCAACACTTAGAGATCGAATAAGAGTAGCACAGGATGGTGACTCTTTCCTGCAAAAGATCAAATCCGAAGTTGGTACTAGCAAGCGAAAGGATTTTGAATTAGATAGTGATAAAGCCTTACTCTTTAAGGGGAGGTTGTGTGTGCCAAAAGATGAGGGATTGAGGAAAGAAATTCTTGAAGAAGCACACTTAACTCCATATACTGCCCATACAGGAGGTACAAAAATGTATCGTGATCTAAGGAGTATGTTTTGGTGGAGAAATATGAAACGGTGCGTAGGTCTTTTTGTCAAGAGGTGCATGACTTGTCAACAAGTGAAGGCTGAACATCAAAGGCCATCTGGATTGTTGGAACCATTAACAATTCCACAATAGAAATGAGACCATATAACTATGGATTTTGTCATGGGTTTTCCAAAATCAGCTAGGGGAAATGATGCTATGTGGGTTCAGCTCATTTTCTACCTGTAAGAATGAATTTTAGTATGGATCAATACGTGCGATTATACATCAAAGAGGTCATCCGTTTGCATGGTATCCCAACCTCAATTGTATCGGATAGAGATCCAAGATTTACCTCAAAATTTTGGAACAGTTTGCAAGAGGCTATGGGAACCAAGTTAAACTTCAGCACAGCTTTCCATCCACAAACTGATGGACAATCGGAGAGGACTATACAGACTTTAGAGGATATGCTGCGTGCATCCGTCCTTGATTTAGGGGGCAGTTGGGAAAACTATGTGCCACTGGTAGAGTTTGCCTATAATAATAGCTACCAAGCTACGATAAAGATGGCACCTTACGAAGCCCTTTATGGCAGAAGATATAGAGCTCCCCTTTATTGGGATGAAGTAGGTGAACGAAGAGTTCTAAGACCCGAAATAATTGAAAAAACTAGTCGAGCGGTTGATAAAATAAGAGCTAAAATCAAGGCAGCTCAGGACCGACAAAAGAGTCATGCCGATAAAAGGAGAAAAGATTTGACATTTAATATCATAAGTAAGGCTACATGATCCACGGGGATGATCGTATATACACATGGGGGTGGGGATTATTTTATTCGCATGGGATCCATGCATCTCATGTGAGAGCGCGGTCATCCAGAGTGTCATCCATGAGGGTCAAGTGGCATATCCCTTTTGTCATTACCAAAGTTACAACTGTACGAGTGATGATTTTATTCATTTTAATCGTAGATTAGATAGTATTATCACCAAGTTGACTTCGCCTTGGATCTAGCAATTTATTAGTTAGTGTCCTGGTCAAGGCTTTCAATCGTCTCTCCGTGCTGACCGGCCATCCCTTCATCAAAAATGAATTCCAAACGTTCATTCGTTTACACTAAAAAGAAAAAGTTAAAACAGATTAACTAAAATATACGAATAGTCTGTCCCTATTAGAAAGCCACCTCCTTTGTTTTCTTATGCAGAACAAATGCCAGTAGGGAAACCAAATCTAGCAAATCCCGTTTCGAGTGTTAGTATTAGTATATAATCCTAGTGATTAATTTATAGGGTTGAAGGGTTCCTCATCCTTAATAATGTGCTAAATTACTACCTCCACAGACCACAGATGTTAATTAATATTAATATGATTATCTGGTGCCAGTGACAGCCTGACAACACCAACCCTCTTAATCTTGTGACATTTATCTACTTCCTTCAAGCTCCATACATAGCCAATGATCTCCAATCTTAAATTTCATGATTATGTGGTAACCTTGTTTCTCTTTAATATGTGACTAATGACAGAAAGATTCATCTGAAATACTGTAAATCTGATTTTGTAATTCTTGAAACTCCTTTGGAAATTAATTTTTCCGATCAAGGTAAAAGAAGTGAACTAAGATACTTGACTTGCATCAGTTTTGAGCAGGGGCGGAGCTACATGGGGTGGGGAGTGGCGACCGCCCCACAACATTTTGAAATTTTTGTAGAAATTTTGTAAAAAAAGAAATATGTACTTGTTTATATTTTGTCTCCACAAAAACTTTTCACCCCACCTCACCTCACCTCGAATTCGAAGGTTAGTGAATAATTATTGTTCCCATTTCTATTTCCTGATCAGTCCAAAGGTATCTATAAGTCAACATATTTGGGTTGTGTTTTGGTTTACCATATTAAACGAGATAAATAATCAAGAATTATAATGAACACTAAAAGAAAGATAGTATTGTGATGGATTACAATGAATAGTATTAATTGAATGTCATTAATTAATTTTTTTCTTATCCGACCTAGACACATCACTAGGTTCCACATTACATTATTCATTTAATGGAGCAAATACTATTCTTTAAATGAAAAACCAAAGAATGCTATCCACTTTTATTTATTTATTTATTTTGAATAAATCAACCGCATTCGTAGTTCATTTATTAAAAAATGAAAGAAAAATAATATTACAAGGCCTGAACTCAGAGAAAAAATAAAAATAAAGACTAAACTTGTCCAAAGACGTGGAGTACAATGTAAATATGATGAATGTGTAAATATACTTTCCAAGTGGTCCAATCTAGCTTTAGTGGATCGCTTAAATCTTCATGAACAAATCTTGGGAGAATGAGAAAAATGTCTGCTCTACCTTGAAGTAGATGGAAGAACTTCTATGTGTACTCGCTCAGCCTCTATGCTCAAATGGTTAAATACTAATGGTGGGTTTATCTAATACTAGCTATTATAATTTTATACAAATTCATACGGTCGGTGTAAATGAAATCTTAAGTTGCAAAATATTTGGTATTAGTTGCTTTCTAGATATCAATCTTGCGAGACAACTTATTTGATATGAGTAGATAAACTATAAAACTTGAATTTCTATGCTTAAAAATATTTCATTTTCTTGGATCCACAACATGCAGTGGGTCATAATATCTATCTGCGCCCTTCATTTTCACATTTTAGACTTTGTTATCACAGGTTTGATTGATGAATTGATACGAGATTTCAGCACAAAAAGGAACCAGGGACAGTTAAACTTGCCATTCAACTAGAACACTAATGTGTTTCAACGTACTTCTCCATCTCTGATCAACCAAAAATAAGTAGAAGACGATAGTGTCAATAAGCAGTTTTTCTTCTGCAAACTAACGACATCAATAATAATACATTATTAGAAGATGTTAATGGATGCTTTGACCAATTAATGGATAGCTAGGCTAGCTGCATCTAATCAGTAGGAGACAAGGCCACATGTGTAGGACCTCAGTACATATAATTCAATTCCTTTATATCAGCGCCAAAAATTTCCTCATAGTCACTTGTTTTATTTATTTATTTATTTTTTATAAGTCTCAACATTAGTCTTCAGTGCATTACTTGTAAATCATGAATGAAGTTCATAAAATATTTTAGTCTCATGAAATTAAGCACAAAAAATAGAAAAAAAATACATTCATCCATCTTTTCCTAGCACCAACTATGCTTCTAAAGTGTGATCCAACGGACACCGAAGCCGGTATCAGGCTTCTGGAGGACCTGACTACTAATGCAAACCAAGTGCAGCAACAGGTACTAAAGGAGATACTAATACAAAATGCAAATACAGAGTATCTAAATACCTTCCTAGATGGCCATGCCTCCGAGAAACTTTTCAAGAAAAATGTCCCAGTCGTCAATTATGAAGATATCGTGACTTATATTGAACGAATAGCTAACGGAGACCGGTCAGATATCATATCAGCTCAACCTATTATTGAGCTCATCACAAGGTAAACTACAGGGCATTTCTACTTTTGGCTCATGTTTTGTTTTATTATTTTTTTCCCCTAATGCTGTTGGCTTTTTACGTAGCTCTGGAACATCTGGAGGGCAGCCAAAGATGATGCCTTCAACTGCACAAGAGCTTGACAGAAAGTCATTCTTCTATAATATCCTTGTGCCAGTTATGAACACGTACGTAATCCATTTACTGCTTAACTTTTAAGTACTGTTTGTTGCAGATGAATGAAACAGTGATAAGAAAATTGCTCAAGTCTGCTGTTTTCTGTTATAATTTAGGTATGTAGAGGGGTTAGACCAAGGAAAGGCAATGTTTCTTCTCTTCATAAAACCGGAAATCAATACCCCAGCTGGCTTGGTAGCTAGACCAGTCCTAACTAGCTATCATAAAAGCAGCCACTTCAGGGACCGGCCTTTCAATAAATTCAACGTTTATACCAGTCCAGATGAAACGATACTATGTTCAGATAGCAGGCAGAGCATGTATTGCCAGTTGCTATGTGGTCTAGTACAGCGAAGTGAGGTCCTGAGAGTTGGTGCAATTTTTGCATCGGCTTTTCTGCGTGCAATCAAATTCTTGGAGGATCATTGGCGACAACTATGTCTTAACATAAGAACAGGACAACTTACTGACTGGATTACCGATCCAAGTTGCAAGAATGCTGTGTCTTTAATTCTAAGCAAGCCAATGCCAGATTTGGCAGATTTGATTGAGCGTGAATGTATTGGAATATCATGGGAAGGGATAATTAGGAAGCTTTGGCCAAGAACCAAGTACGTTGAGGTCATAGTTACGGGATCAATGGCACAATATATATCAACTCTTGAATTTTACAGTGGTGGCCTGCCTTTGGTTTCCACAATGTATGCTTCTTCCGAGTGCTATTTCGGGATTAATCTCAAACCACTGTGCAAACCTTGTGACGTTTCTTACACCCTCCTCCCAAATATGGCGTATTTTGAATTCATCACAGTCATTGAAGATCATGATGAAAAGATGCAGGAGAAGGTCCATTGCAATGGCAAATCTGAACAGAAAAATGGGATTAACGAGGAAGAATGGATAAAAAGTAAAATCGTGGATCTTGTGAATGTCAAAGTTGGTCATTACTATGAACTTGTGGTGACCACATACACAGGTAAATCAATTTCATTTATTCTTTGTATTTACTTATAATAAAGATAATGATAGTCAGTATTTGCAGTGAATTTTGCTATTTGCACACCGGAGTACACGCTCCTCACATGAGGGAGGGGCACATGCCCAATAAAAAAAGCATGGATCCCTTTGTGTGAGAGGCGTACACCAGCGTGTCAATGCCGTTGTACGTATAGTACAATTGATTTGCAATTCTAATCACTGCAGACAACCATTCGCGCAAATTGATGAATACCTAAACATTTAGATAAACCTTTAACTGTGTGATTTTTATATTCAGGTCTATATAGGTACAGAGTTGGAGACATTCTTATGGTGACTGGTTTTCACAATAATGCTCCTCAATTTCGATTTGTGCAAAGACGAAATGTGGTTCTAAGCATTGACACTGACAAAACGAGTGAGGAAGACCTCTTGAAGGCAGTGACAGAAGCAAAGCTTATTATTGAATCTCTTGGACTCCTTCTGACGGAATATACTAGCTATGCTGATACCACTTCAATTCCAGGTCACTATGTGCTCTTCTGGGAGCTTAAAAAGAGAGAAAATACAGAACAGCTGCCAGAACTTGATCTTATTGTAATGGAGCAATGCTGCTATAGAGTGGAAGAGTCTCTAGATTCTGTGTACAGGAGGTGCAGGAGGAAGGACAAATCAATTGGTCCCCTAGAAATCAGAGTTGTGAAACACGGGACCTTTGATGCTCTCATGGACTTTTGTCTTTCTCAGGGATCTTCTGTAAATCAATACAAGACGCCGCGTTGTATTAGCTCTCAGGAAGCTGCCAGGGTTCTTGACTCGAGGGTGGTGGCTAGATTTTTCAGCAAAAAAGTTCCCTCATGGGAGCCTTTTAGAATTGAAGCCAATAAGTTAATGTCAGACATGCACAGAGCTGTTTGATGGTTATTTATGGGTACAAGTTTCCAGCCCATTTGAAACTTCGTACAAATATCCTAGTATTCACTAGAACTTGATTTGTAAATTTTTATTGAGTTTCTTCTAAATTTTGTATGCTGGAGTTGAATGGACAATTCATGACGGTAGAATTACGATCAAGAAATTCCTATCACTTAGCCAAGACATTCTCCTCCTAAACTCACTGATTTTGATGCTTAAACTGGAGTAAGATGTTAAATGGCTATTAAAGATGGAGATGTTTGAATTTGCATACATTTCTTCTCTTAGGAGAGAGTAATTATAGATTTCTTTTGGGGCTTTGGTCATTCTAGAAAGTAACAGGTGTCGATCCTTTGGCGGTGGGCTGATAACTATGTTATGTATTCATGTGTTACTCAATGTTTTTGAAGTCATGCTATTTTATATTTGCCCACATGCATTAAAGTAACGGTATTCCCGCCATCGTCGAGGATGGTTGGCCTTATCTCTTTTGCAACCCTCTTTGCTTTAATTGCCTTCATGCTTTCTGGTCTCGCCTAGGGATTAAGTTCAAAAGATAGATTTTTTTTTTTTTTTGCTACATCAACAAATAGTCCATGAAGTCCAATTTTATTATTCATATTAAATTTAAGACTTGTTTATTTGAATTGAAAACCTACAGATGACTTTATTTGAGCATATATCTCCTTCTTTGTTGCCGAAGATGTGTGCTTTTGTTGAGAGAAAACGCCATGATTATATTTTCTACATGCGCTAATTGGCCTGTTTACGGATTTCTAGGTTGATGGTCCATGTATGCTCAACGTGCGTATAAACTACGTGTGATCTCGCCTGTTCGTTCAGAATCTTGATCAAGTGCCTCTTAGTATTAAATAACTACGATTGTTCAAGATAATTTGAACCATATTGATTGTTTCTAGTGTGATTCGATAGTTTCCGCTTTCCGTTCTGAACTTATAAATAGGTCATCCTTTTTTAGAGTGTCTTCATTATTCTTTCTTGCTGGCTTATTTTCTAGTAATTCCATCTCCCGCCTTCTTTTGTTTTCCTTCAAGCACCCTTTCTTAGGTACGTGTTTTGCTTTTATCTTCGGCTTTGTAAGCTTTTTATGACAATGTCTTACCAACGAGATACCCAAAATATGTCATTCAATTCTGACACGAGGAGTTCTAGATTTAGGGATGGCTCTCCTAGTGTTTCTTCTTTTTCCGTAGAAATCCTGTATATTGAAGCATTACCTTACTTTAAAGTTACTTATCTAGTACTTGCTTCATCCCAGTACTTGTTAAACAAAGGCGTAGTTCTCGTTCTACGATTGAGGTACGTGACGGGGTATGCGAACCTTTTATTGAATCTGTAAGCCTTAACAAGAGTGATGAGGGGATTTTTGAAGCTTCGAGTGAAATTCAATAACATTTTAATGTTCCCGATGATATAGAATTACTGTGCTCTCAAACATTCATTGGATATGGAACTTAAGATCCCTTTCCATCACTTCTTTTGCGAGGTCCTTTCTTCTTTTAACATGCTCCCACCCAACTTACTCCGAATAGGTGTGCCCAAATGGTTGGTTTCTATCTGTTAAGGAGTTTAGCGGGTTTAGAAGGAAAGCTTTTCTTGAATGCGTTTCAATCTATTTATCACCCTGTAAAGGCACGAAATGAAGTAAACCCTCAAAATGGATATTACTATCTTTCTCCTCGCACTAGGTTGTGCCCAAAGTTTTTAATTACTCCTAATAAAATGCATAACTTGAAGGAGAGTTTTTCTTTGACCCAAGAAAACTGATTTCAACTTAACGATCCCAATTCTTCTGTTATTATGTCTCAATTATATGGTGAATATAGTAAGCGTTGGCCCTCTATTCATTCTCCTTTTTTTTTATATGTTGACTAGTGTAGGTAAGCAGCCAAAACCCTTTCAAGGTCAAGCTTTTAGCGAACTTTGTGCCTTAATAGCACCTATCTTTAGCATATATTTGACTATATGTGAATAAAATTGTTGAACTATGAATAAAATTGCTACACAAAATATGTTGCATCTTTCGACATAAATTAATATGAACCATTAGATCACACAATTACATATCCCATAGTTGCATATACAAATGTTGAAGAAGAGAGAGTATTGGTCAGCTTTAGCAATTTGCAGATACTAAGTCAAGCTGTGATTCTTAATCAGATAATTCATCTCAGAATTAACTATCTACCCAAAGAAATTGTTAGATTCATACACGCATCGAGCATGTTTTGCATGCAATATCGAACATGACTAAACACTAAATTTTTCTTCTTTGATACTGTCTAGCAATGTACAATTTACCCTACCAAACAAACAACCCAATAAGATTGCAAACACAATAGATATTAATGTAGCTATGTGGATTACTACAGATACATTCATATCCAGAAGATAAATTTGACTATCTTAGAAATGAAGCAAAGGTGAAAGAAAGAGCATGGAAACTAAGATAAAGGCTAGCATGCAGCCAGGAGTAGAGAAGTAACATGATTATTACAAGGGGACAAGGAGAGGAAAGCGAGGAGACGGTAGGAACAGAGGGAAAAAGCTTTATAAGAAGGGGGCCTGCAGCCTTCCATTTTTCTGTGTTCTTTGTCTCAAGCATTTATGTTCTACATGTGGCCTCAACCACCACATCTAAGCCTTTATAATTTATCCTTGCCCTTATCTTTTTCCCCAAGAATTATGCAGATTAAAGGCTCAAATGATTACAACTATACCTCAAGTCGATCAATCTTGTATATATCTTTTGTCCTTTTTTCCTTGTGAACCTTCTTTACTTTTGAGGACACCAAAAAAATCAATTAGTATGATACAACATAACATGGTAAAAAGGTGGGAGTAGGTCGGATTCTTAAATACATGCATGCACATTTCTGATTTGATGCAACCAGCTAGGATATTTGTGATTGGACTTGGGACTTTTTGTGGGTGGAATGGAATCACAAAACGCATGGAGGGCAGAGCGAGATTGAATACATGAGAGTAAATGCCAATGACAAGCACACGTGTGCTAAATTCATGTTTATGTAAGCAATACCCCCCTCGTGCACCCATCCCATCCACAAAAATCCATATATCCCTCTCGCCTCATTTATCCAAGTGTTTGATGCCAATAGTAATACAGGTTTGATTTTGAAACGAGTATGATTGTGGGACCTCGTCACATGAGACAGCTTCCGCCTGCTTTAAATCATGTCTCAAATGGACTTGGGATTTTTATAGGAATTTATTTGTTTGAAGTTTAACTTGAAGATATTGAAATTGAGGGGTAAAATTCTATCCAATTTAAAATCAGTCACACCAATTATTCATACCAATAATTGTATCTATCTTGTTCGCCTATCTTAACACCAGTTGAAGCTTGCTGTTGGCCGTAGAGGTCAAAATCTCTTATAAACGACATCAATTCTCATAATAAAAACATCAAGGTTTATGTATTAAAATAAGTGTTGCAGGAATAAAAATGACTTGTGCTACCTCATCTCATGTCTTTATATACTTAAAAAAAAAAAACATTATTCGCAGATAAAATTATGCTCGAACATTTTAGCCATGTTGGAAATCTCCTTCATTTATTAGCTCATCCTTCGATTCATTTTATTTGTTGATTGGTGCAACAGATGAGACATTTAAAATTAAGCCCCTGTTAAGTTTAGATTTTAATAAAAGTTGATGGAATGCGTGGTTGAAAAGTTGTGATTCCATGAAATGTATAATTAAAATTAATTTTTTGGCTTTAACTTAAATTTTTCTCAACTTTTTAAGCTGAACCAAGCAAGGATTAAGTGAATTTTTCAAGTAGGGTGAGAAGGAAATTTCAATAAGGGCATTACCATTTTTTACTCACTTAACTGGTGCATAATAATATCATATAGTGCTGTAGAAATATAAATATGAGAAATTTATCATATGCCTTATTTAATTTACTAGTTGGCATAAGGTTTAAATTATTAATTACATCCTCTCATCATTGAGTGAAACCTCTATGATGAATTTTATATACAACAATGTCCCATTTAAGAGGGTAGAATTGGGGACTGAAGCGGAGAAGCAATTAGGCAATAACATAAAAATATTTCAATTAGATCGAGATGGAGAGTATCTCTCCTATGAGTCAAGATATATTGGTCAGATAATGGGATTTTATCTCAATTAAGTAGGCCAGAACACCTCAACAAAATATTATGTTAGAAATGAGAAATCGAACACTTTAGATATGGTTAGATAGATCAATGGTTAGTTTTTTCACTTCATCAGTTTCCTTTTGGGGATATTCCTTACAAAGAGCCATATATGTGCTCAACCTAATACCATCTAAATATGTTCCTAAAATAACCTTGGAACTATAGAATGGACGCAGATCAAATTTGCGGCAAACTTGTATATGGGAATTTCCAGCACGCTATAATGAAAGATGAATAAGATGGATGTGAGATAAAAAATTATGCATATTTATAGGTTGTCCAAAAGGAACTAGAGGCTATCAATTTTATAGTTCTCAAGATAAGAAGGTATATATCAGTACGGATGTAAACTTGGTAACTATATTAGAGAAAGTGCTACCAAGGATAAGTGTCTACTTTGGAAATGAATGGAAATGTTCCTAGCTCATCTACTTCAAAGATCCGCGAACTTGTGATCAATGGTATTGAAAAACCTACAGATTTTGTGGGAGCCGATTTTGGTCGAAGGAGTACTATACAAACACCTCTTCAGCTTGTTATTCCAACTGACAAGGCAAAAATGTAAATAATGGGAAGACAAAATCGTATTGTCCTTCACTCACCAACAATTGAAAGTACATAGTCTAAGATAATTGACGAGGGACTTATTGATATAGTGAGATGAACTTGTGATCAATGGTATTGAAAAACCTACAGATTTTGTGGGAGCCGATTTTGGTCGAAGGAGTACTATACAAACACCTCTTCAGCTTGTTATTCCAACTGACAAGGCAAAAATATAAATAATGGGAAGACAAAATCGTATTGTCCTTCACTCACCAACAATTGAAAGTACATAGTCTAAGATAATTGACGAGGGACTTATTGATATAGTGAGACAATTAATCCACCTCTAATTGAATACGACCGTCCAGAATCCCCACAGAGATAAAGTGGGAGGGTTATTAGAATACCCTCTGGGTACTTTCTCTATGGACAGCCTTTTGAGGCAGTCAACATTAAGCAAGAAGTGTATTAGATGTGGGAAAAGGGTGTAGAACATGAAAAAATGTCTTAAACATAATTTTACCTTTTGATCACGCACTTTTGGTCGACTTAAGTTCTAAAATCTCGTTTTTCACACCAAAACCACAATTTTCACAACAAATCACCTAAATATACTTTTAAGAACCTCAAAACTCATGCAAAAACATTTATGCAACTTATATGAATGCATGTATGTCTTACAACCTAAGTAAGTGATAATGACGTCTACTATTTTAACACTCTATAAACATGAAAATTCTATTCTAATGCATATAAAGTTGAATAAATAAAAGGTTAGAGAATTGAGTTGCCTCTCAATCTGTCGCACCCCATTATATAGATAGCTATACACTCACCCGTATAGAAATAAAAATTGGCGACTCGACCTAGAAATATGATTGCAATTTTTTTTAGATAATGACGTCTACTATTTGAACACTCTATAAACATGAAAATTCTATTCTAATGCATATAAAGTTGAATAAATAAAAGGTTAGAGAATTGAGTTGCCTCTCAATCTGTCGCACCCCATTATATAGATAGCTATACACTCACCCGTATAGAAATAAAAATTGGCGACTCGACCTAGAAATATGATTGCAATTTTTTTTACATAATAAAATGGAATAAGCATCTTCCCAATAATATTCCTATATATTTTAACCTGGTCACCTATCATGTTCATATAGTATATCAACACAAGAACTATATAACCATTTTTTCAACATATTTACTTTTAGTTTACAAAAGTATGTCCCAGACCATTTCAAAAGTCATATATATACAATACAACATCTCAAAAATATGATACAACAAATTGTAAAACTTTTTTTTACATAATAAAATGGAATAAGCATCTTCCCAATAATATTCCTATATATTTTAACCTGGTCACCTATCATGTTCATATAGTATATCAACACAAGAACTATATAACCATTTTTTCAACATATTTACTTTTAGGTTACAAAAGTATGTCCCAGACCATTTCAAAAGTCATATATATACAATACAACATCTCAAAAATATGATACAACAAATTGTAAGACCAAAACAACAACCTAAAATAACCTACAGATCGTTATCAATGTACATCGAACTTTAGAACCCCATAAAAGCTTTATAACTAACCATGTCTTCCATGAAATTCCATACAAATCTACAATGCAAGAATAATATAAGCTAATGCCCAATAAGTAAAAAATCATACATGCCATAAGTATGAATAATATGAGTATATGACTCCATGCAATTTCCTTAAAAATATTTATGCTAAAAATGCATCATATTCAAATATTAGTCAAAGTCAGCTTGAAATAATTTCTTTTAAAATCATTTCCTTTCATGGGGCACTTGGTCCACCTACTATACATAGGATAGAGCTCTGCACAATATCAATAATCAAATAACCAATATGATATCCACAGAGTTGAGTGAACCATACTCTTGTAACGTTAGAAGTACATGTGATAACTATTTCTATGATCAACCAAGAAGTATCCCACCAGGAATATCAATAATCATAATATCACAAAAGCACAGTCACGTGGTCTATCCTCCTGTGATCCAAAGGTGCAAACCTATCTTCCCTTGTGATCACCCGGGAAGTATCACTAGCGATACCTACATGATATGATCCGTGCTAGGCACCGAATTCTCAATTATTTGACGATTGTTGGAGGTCAGTTAATAATAAGATTCAAGCTCATTTGGAGGTTAAAAAGGGTTCATAAAGATGGCAAATCTCATGATCAAGTTTTGGAATTCAAAATATGGGAATTAACGTGCAATATAACAAGTTCCATGATTGGCGGAAAGAGACTAAGTGCAGAGTCGGGTTTGATCACAGCCAAAGAAATCATGCAATCAAGCGTCGAGGTTATCCGGCTACAAAGGATGATGTTTGCAAGCTTAAGTTCGAGTTACATGTTACTCATAAAGGCGAAATAAAGATGGCAAAGCTCATGATCAAGTTATGGAATTCAAAATATGGAAAAACGAGTAGTGTGGACTAAAATAGGCATAACTTTTAGCTCATGTGTCGAATATTCGCTCATGAGTACATTTCAGAATCATCAAGAAATTTCACACAAGAAGAAGAGGTTTTCAAAAATTAAACTATGCGACCGCATAGCTTAATAGCCATGCGACGCATAGGCTATTATCGAGACAAATTTGAGGCGGACTATTTATTCTGTGCGAATGCATTAATTTATACTATGTGACTGCATAGTATACTTCGGGGACCAAAGTTGCAATTTTTCGCGACTTTCCTATTTTGAGTAGAATTCTAATCTTTTATTATTTTTAGGATTATTTGAACATATTTTTACCTTTTTAATTAGATCCTAGAGTTTTCATTTAAATAGGACTTTATTTTCATTGTATTGGAACTTTTGACATTTGAGAGATTAATACAAGGGGCTATTTTGCTTCCAATTTCTTGTTTTTTGAAGAACAAGTCCAACTTATCAAGATTTGTTAATCTTGTGGTGTTCAAAACAAATTCGGGTGAGATTTATAAATTGTGCGATTAAGAGGTCGTTAATTTCACATATTAACAGTTGCTTAATTCATTGTTTGTGAATTAAATCCGAAATCGACAATTCTTGACTTTCTTAGGATCCATGTCAATTTAGTTGTGGGTTCATTAGTGGCCGTGTTAACTAGGTTCGCATCACTACAAGTAGCACATGAGCATACCTCACATATCTTCGTGCTCTAATGATGGTCAATAAAACATTTTATAATGTAAATTTATTTTCCAATCATGTTGTGCAAGCTAGATTCCTGACTATGGACATAAGTCATGCATGCATGTGTAAATGCTCATGAATAATATACTCAATCATCATCACCAATATACCATATCCAATAAGTTCATTATCAAAATTATATAAATCTCGCGATAATAACTGGTAGAAAATAATTCAACAAATACTATGTTCTTATATCGTAATTGCAAATAAATTTTTACTTACGTTTTTGCTTGTATGTGTACGCTTCTACGGAGTGTAGGTCAAATCCCTTTTTCACCCAACGTCACTTTAACATCTAATATTAAACACGATCCCAGTTCGATAACTTTAACACACACAATTAGTAATGTTATCACATCAAGTTACTGACTGTACTCCAAAACAATCTCATAAATTCGTTTACTTTTCGAGTCTAATTATGAATATCAATATTATCTCATTGTTTCTAATGACCTAACACTCATTAAAATTAATTTTCAAAGCTTAGTGATGACTGTGAACATGTAAAGGTTGAAATTATATGAAATCTGAAAATGGACGGAATCAGTTTTTCAGTTTTAGTTACTATCAGTTTACACCCTTAACAACCTTAATTCATTCCCAAATTTTTATCACACTTACATAACATGTATATAAAAGTACTCCTGTCACAAATTTGCCACAAGTAGGTGATTTCCAGCCTCAAGTTAAGTCCTTTTTATAGGACACCAAATCAGTCAAGTTTACTATGATTGTCTTTCGTGTTCATTACATTATCATGTCACAAATCAAGTTCTTACCTATTAGGACTTATTTTCATGCTTATAACTCATATATGAGAACTTTCAAAGTCATAAACATTCATTCTCTTCATTGCATTGCATAAAATCCAAGCTTGAATGACAAATCCATCAACCATAAATTTCTGTCCATGGTGATTTAACTCAAGTTCTTGCAAACCAATTACTCCTCTTTTGTTATCATAAAATCATCAAAAGCACTCAAACATAATCTTAAGCAAGGTAAGAGGTTCAAGAGGTTATAAACCCTCAAAAATAATAAAGAACTCATAAAATCGTGAGCTAACTCACCTGCCCAGAGCATCCAATTCCAATTTCATGTTTTCTGCTTTTCTTTATCTTCTTTGCTTCCTTTAAACCAACACGTCTACATGCTCCCTTCACAATTGCTTTTGCACGTGGCTCGGGACTTATCACAGGAAATATTTCAGAAACTATCTGCACAATCTTTCTCTTGTTATTTCATTGAATATGTCACAAGTGTTCAATTAAACTTGGTATCTGACTTACATCTTTAACTTGCTGGTGATATTGCATAAGACTATAGTGAATTATAAAAGCTTATCAATGCTGCTTTACTTGCCTAGATGAATATATATATATATATATCAAATCACATCAAAGAATATGATCACTATTGCCTAATATATATGTACTAATATGGATCTTTGTGTGGCAGAAATATTCATTGTACACTATGGAAGGCTGATTTGGGTGTCTAGACGAAGGCAGTAGTCGATCCGTTGATAACAATATTTCCTTTGCTCTTTTTAAGGTGGGGAAATGCAAAATATGTTGGATAAACAGATCACCAAAAATTTATATCCCGCCACCAACAATAAATTTAATGTAAGTAGTCTGAAGGAAATGAAAGTCTTTTTTTGGGCGGGGAGTTGCAGAATACGCGTCCGAGTAATTATTTGGTTCAATGGAAAGACCTAAATTGGAGTAACTGGAATTGAGATTCATCTATGTCTGGCAATCCCAATCTCTGCTTAGCTGCTTTAAGATTTAGATCATTTTCATGGGCCATAATCACTTTTGGTAATTTCCCAAATGTACTCTTAATTTATGAAATAATTCTTTACCCCCAAAAAACCCTCAACTTTCAAGTTCTGTATCATAGAATAGCTATGCTAAAACTTTAATTAAATTTCTATCAAGATGTGTCTCAGACTTTGTACAACTAGAAATTGGCATTTAATTTCAAATGGTTACATATCAGATATTCTAATTTTTTTTGAAAGGAAAATCAAGGATTTTTTTCTTGCCTTTTAAGTATTATGATCTGATCCGGGATATTTTTCCACATCCTGACACATCTCTCCAAATGTACTTCACATCTAAAAAATAGGTGAAATTGCTATTTATGAAGTTATCATTTCCTGGTTTTTTTTCATACTTCTTGTATGTGCAAGTTATAGTAAATGAGCTATATCTTCATTAGGCTATTGTAAGTTTTGGAAAGATTTTGAACAAGCAAAAGGAGGCAGCTGATGAACTCGGTGTATCTGCTTCTCCTAGGCAAGATTTGCTTCAATGGTTAGAAGAAAAAATTGATTAATAATTCTGCTGAATGAATAATATGTCCATTAATTTTAGGCTCTAATACGATCTTGTTATGATTTCTTCTTGTCTCGTCTTTCCAGGGAAATTTGGATAGTGATCTTCCTCCAAAGCAGAAGACAAAAACATGCACGGTAATGTATACCAGTAGTACAACTGGAGAACCAAAAGGTGTCATTCTTGTACTTAATATTTTGGGTGTTTTCTTGTTCAGTCATAATGGATATCAGTTGGTATGCATACAATTAAATTGAGGAATTTGGAGAAACGACTAAAACAAAGGGAAGCATCTCCGCTATTAGATAAATTGGTCTTCGATATGGTTAGTGATTTAAATTTCTACAATTAAATTCTAAAAATTAAATTGTTTCCTTGCTAATTCCTACCCCTTCAAATCTTGATAAGCTTCGATAAGCATAAAACTGGTGAACTTTTGAATTAATATATAATTTTCTAATACTCCAGATAGCAAGAAAGGTGGTGGTCATGTTGCCACACCCCACCCCTCTAAACAGACAAGCCAAATTAAATCAACTGGATCACATGCTTGCAAGAGCTACAACAGGTATGTTTTGAAGCCGTTATTATCTGGAATTTTGTGGAAATGACACAACTGACACTAACACGATCTTTGGATTTTGCAAGACATTTAATTCTGAGCATATTTTGGAGTCCCGCTCAAAGGCTAAGCATAATGGTGGAAAGTAATACTTATTTTTGCAGATTGTTTTTTATTTTGCACTGTATGTTTTGATGGCTGGGTGGAATTTAAGGCAAGTGGTACACTATATTAGGTTATGTTCAATGTAGAGTCGAGTAGGCCAAACTTCAACTTACTGAATATCTAAGCCATTGGGATGTAAAGATGTTGAACATGGTTATTTTAGCCTTTCGGTGCTCGTCTATCTTACTATCAACATTTCTTCGAATAGATCCACGTTGCACCTGCTCGATTGGCCGTAGAATGTTTATATACTATTCTCATCTATCCGTGTATCGAACATGTTCTTAGCATGGATCGATGAAATTTTATTAATTTCATGTAAGTCCAAAAATCCATCTTAATTTTGTGGTGGATTTGCGTAAATTGCTGTACAAATTTTAAAAAAAAATACAAAATTTTAAAAATATGTAAAATGACTTACGACTCAATAAATATTGCAAAAAATAAGAATACAAGTATAAACAACAGCCAAAAAAACACTACAAAAATGTTATTAGCAATGTCCAAAAAAAGCTGCAAAGAAGTTATTAGCAACGTTAAAAAAATGCCGCAAAAGGTTATTCACAACATTAGAAAAACATTGCAAAATGATATTAGCAACGTTCAAAAAAGCTACAGAAAGATTATTCGCAACCTTTAAAAAAACGTTGCTGTATCATTCTACTCTATGACAATATCAAGGTTCGCAACATACATCCGAACGTTGCAAAAGGTCTTCGACAACATTTTGTGAAGTTGCACAATGTTGTTTTTATTGTAGTGTTTTTCGCTTGGAATCAATTGAGGGTGAGTTGAAGGAGTTGATCTCTTATTTAGGAGGAAGAGATGATGTTTTCAAGGGGCTTGAGTCGTGATTAATGCCTATGAGTGAAGAAATTGGATATTAAAAGGACAAATAGCCCAAACATGATGTGGTTCTTTGTAGTAAAATCTGATTTTTACACTTACCGTTGCAGGTCCGAATCAAATGTATTTGACTTATTTTAATATGTCTAAGACTTAATTCAATTGTCCTATGATCTTGAAATAATTTATGGTGTTAATTCTTCAACCGTTCACTAGATTCTTTATCCAATTGGCACCCAATTCTCGACCGATTTCAACAATATGCACCATAATTTTTATAGTATCATACGAAACTATATTATTGTATTGTGATCAAGTCACTTCAAGCATCATCTGCAAAATATGTTAAAGACTTATTAGGGTTTAGGGTAACCTTGATCAACCGAATCAAAAAGCTTGTAACTTTACCGATAATAAACTTTAAAGGTAAATTTAACAAATCAATATCCAACATGTCAATTAACCTAAATTTCCACCATAACTTAATGTAAGATTCACCACCTAGGTCGGGAAGGCCAAAGACTAACACCACACAAAGATAGATATTAGAACCTAAATGATCAAATGCACCATTATAATTTATAAGAGAGAATGTTGTGAACTATTGATGAAATGTAACTGGCAATGTAAATAGCAAGTAATATATAAATTATGTTGGCCAAGTGTACAGTGATGTTCGGGGTATTACATCCTCCCCACCCTTATAAAAATTTCATCCTCAAAATTTGCTTACTCAAAAAATTTAGGATACTTAACTCACATTCATCTTCCCTTTCCCAAGTAGCCTTTTTTGTTGAATCTCTATTGATTTTTCTTGATAAGTCAAATTTAGTTTTATCGCTATTGGTTCATTCTTCAGCACATAAGAGGGATTTTTAATGCATTTTCTTAACGTAGATACATGAAATACACTGTGTACTTAGGACACTGATGAAGGAATATGAGAGGGATTTTCAATCCTCTCAACAATAAGACATGGACCAATGTATTTCGGGTCAATTTTCGTTTCTTTTCAAACCGCATATTCCCTTTCATTGGCGCTACTTTCAAAAATACTTGATCTCCTACTTTAAATTCTAATATTCTTCTTCCTTGATCTGCATAACTTTTCTATTGATTTTGAGAAGTTTGTATCCACTGAAGCATTTTTATCACAACTTCAGGTATTTCACGAACCATATCTAGACCTAACAGCTTCTTTTCTCCAATCTCATCCCAATAAACTAGAGACCTACATTTTCTATCATATAATGCGTCATAAGGAGCTATTCCATTTGTAGCCTAATTATTGTTGTTGTATACAAATTCCACCAACGGTAAAAATTTACCCCACTGGCCTTGAAAATTTGATACACAAGCCCTAAATATATCTTCCAATATTTGCATTGTTCTTTCTAATTGTCCATCAATCTAAGGATCATAAGTTATGCTAAAAGATAATTGTGTTCCCAAAGCCTTATGTAAGCTTTACCGAAAGAGAGATAAGAACTTAGAATCTCTATCGCAAACAATAGACAGTGACACACCATGAAGTCTAACAATTTTCTATACGTAAAGCTGTGCATATCAGTCCATGGAATAAGTGGAGCAAATCAGAATGAAATGAGCTATTTTGGTCAATCTATCCACAATAACCTAAATACTATCGTATCCTTTTGTTGGTTTCAGTAATTTCACTGCAAAGTCTATTGTGATTCTTTCTCATTTCCACTTTGGGATAGGTAATGATTGTAAGTTTAAGTAGGCCTTTGATGTTCTACCTTTATCTATTGACATGTTAAACATTGTCCCATATATTCAGCTATCACATTTCATGTTCGACCACCAACAATGCTATTTCACATCTCTATATATTTTAGTAGCTCCCAGATGAATAGAATATGGTGTAGCGTGTGGTTCAAATAAAATATCATCTCGAATATTTTCTACATCATTACATACAATCGTCCTCTAAATCGCAAGATGTCATTTGTGATATCTAAAAGCTGAAACTCTCCCAGAATGTATATCATTATTTACCTTGGAACAGTAGTCATCTACATATTTCTTTTGTCGAATTCTATTCAATAAATTTGGCTAAAGTTTTATAGCTACAAGTTCAGCCTCCACAGATCCTTTCGAAACAATTTCAATATCGACTTTTCTGCAAGTCTACCAATTTTGATTTTTGAGTCACTATCATAGTTCAAGATGATAACTACAAGATGAGTACAGGACTATTTGAGCTCAGGTGTTGGAGTTTGTTGAATAAATGGTAAAGGGTTTATTGTCAATTCATCTTCATTCAACCTCAAAATCAAGTAACATTTCTACACATCTATCAATGCTTTTCTAATAGCCAAAAATGGATTACCTAATATGAGAAAAATATCTTTGTCTTCTTTTATATATAGGATGATGAAGTTTACTTGGAATATAAACTTGTCAATCTTTACCAAAATATCTTCAACAATACCATGAAGGTGTTTGATCAACCTGTCAGCTAATTGTAGTGACCTTTGCTTTCACCCAAACCTAATTTCCTAAAACTAGATAAAAGCATTAAATTAATACTTGTTCTTATATAATATAATGCATTATCTATATGTTTGTTACCAATGTTGCAAGGGGTAATAAAACTCCCCAGGATTTTTTAGTTTCGATGGTAACTTGTGCTAAAGTATTGCACTGTACTCTTCTATCAGCATGACTATTTCATTATCCTCCGACTTTTTATTGTTGGACTGTCCTTCATAAACTTAGCATACCTGGACATCTGCACTAAGACTTCTGTATATGGTATGTTGATATGTAGCTTTTTGAACATATCCGAAAATTTCATGAATTATTTATCAAGCTTATATTTTTGCAATCTTTGTAAGAATATAATCGAAGGCACACAAGCTTTGACAAGAATGGTAGCCTTAATATGTGGACTGTTTGAAAACTCTACGTTGTTTTCCTCTATGATTTTGTTAGACTAATTCATATGTTCCTAGCCCATGATAGGTATCTTTTCTATAGTAATAGCTAGCCATTTTAAATTAGCTTTTGGTAACTTAACTCCGCTACGTGCAATGATGGCCTTTACCTTTTCTTTTGAATGTGTCTCTGTGTTGCTAGTCAAAGTTCCCTGAGTTCTACATGATAAAGCGACTGTTATCTCTCGCACCTATTATTCCAAATTCTTGATAGATGAATGCTAGTTCTAAAAGTTAGTCTTAGTCTTTATGATGGACTGAATGAACAAGTCTTCCAATGATGGCTTTCTATCTTGAGTTTGTTGCTGCTAGAAACCCAGAATCTACCTTTAAAATTCTCTCCTTGTTCTACCTTGATTGTTGGTACACAAAAAAATTAGGATGATTCTGCCACCCCGGATTGTAAGTATAGAAGTAGTAATTGTTCTTCTACCTATGAAAGTTCTATGCTTAGCTAACTTCTTCAGGCTGTATTACATACATGGAGGTCAAAGGATAACTTACAGTAGTGTGATCTATCCCGTAACCTATGCAAATCCATGTCATCTAGTATACCACGTTCACGATTTAGATAAATTATCTAGTTTCTTCTGTTATTGAATCAATGTTATGAATACCTACTAAATTCTAAGGAAAATTCCTATCAATCAACCACATATATTAATTTTCTGCTCATATAAATAATGGGGCTTCATCAATATCCATCTTCATCACTGAATCAACTGCCATATTGTTGTATTCTGGATGTAGTCTATAGTAGAAGATGTATACTTGAGCTTACTTAGGAATATCTAGATTAGGAAACTTCCTAAACAAGTCCTCAAATCTCTCATGCCTCTAGATGTGGAAAGAACTTCATAGTGAACATTTGCACCATATCATTCAATGCATTATACTTCTGATAGGTAATGAGTGGAGCCATCCCCTTGCATTATCTTTCAAAGTGTAAGGGAATAAATGCATTCAAAAGGCATCTGCTGAAATCCCCTCATGACTGATAACTTCACACAACATTAGAAAAACTTGTACAAGTCCATGTGAATTCTTTATAGCTTTCCCAAAGAACTTGATTCATGATTATTTTTAAAAAGGTTGACAACATCCGGTTGAAGGTCAATCTAGCCTGTTCAAATTAATGATAGCAGGTTATACATGTGCAGACACTGGATTCACATAATCTTCAACTAATATTGGGCCCTTTTAATGACAACTCTCTGTTGAACTAGCTATTGCATTTGAAGTGGATCATGAACCAGATTTTGATTCTCAACTATTTTTTCTTGTTTATCTCCGTTCTCATCTGCGTTGTCTAAAGGATTTTTCGATCTCGAGATCCATTGGAGAGAGCTCAATCTCATTAGAATCTTACATAAAAGATGACTACCTAAATGGTTCAAAATACTAGAGAATTAGGTTGTGTGAGTATAGCCTAAAAACAAAAAGAACTATCGAATCTAATATAAACTAATAAACAAAAATTAAACAAATTATACCCCAACAATAGTGCCAAACTTGTTTGGACAAAATTCATAAGTGTACGGGATCGTTGATGTGTAATGATGTAGTGAGTTAAGTTTTCATTCCAAGAGAAATAATTGTCAATTATAGTGTACTAGTTTCTATCTTATTCAATGTACATGACAAAAAGAGTTTTGATTATTGTAATTATCCTAATTTAAGCTACAACTATGATTTTTATCAAATTATGAGACGAAATGAATGTATTGGATTTCAAATCCTCATGTTG
The DNA here is from genome assembly GCF_002742605.1 of Olea europaea var. sylvestris. Taxonomy (NCBI): domain Eukaryota; kingdom Viridiplantae; phylum Streptophyta; class Magnoliopsida; order Lamiales; family Oleaceae; genus Olea; species Olea europaea. The sequence goes on along the minus strand of NC_036242.1, from coordinate 20,544,562 downwards.
ACATCTATTTTCTATTCTCGAATTATTTAGTTTAGTATGTTTAAGTGCCTATGACAATCGATAATCTTATATTGGTTAACCTTGTTTTTCAAGATATATCAAACCTGTTGTTCACGTAATTAATTAATTGGGTAATTTGTGACCTATTCAACGTGTGAATTTTGACAAAAATTCGTTATCATGATTCACAATTAGTATCTTTGTGACTATGACTTTATATGATTTTGTGACTAATATGTGATCGTGATTATAAGATGTATGTCATTGTGATCATAACATATTTAATTAAATTATGGATCACAATTTTTTCGGAGATCACAAAATGTAAGCACCTACTTTTTGAAAAATTTCACAAAAGTGTCATATTTTTGAAATTGTAGTTTGAAATATTTGTTGTTATGTGTCTTTTCCTTTATTTATTGGGTATGGTTTTTAAATCGGCAAAATATTGTGGACTTCTATACTCTTAAATTTTGTTCGTTGTAACTTTATTAAAAAGTATCATTCTAAAAAACCTCTTG
>NC_036242.1:20525790-20541686 GCF_002742605.1 Olea europaea var. sylvestris | reverse complement strand
GGGGCCGCCCCGCGAGCCTAAAGTTTTGGCTCGGGCTCGGGCCGGTTAAAATAGTCGAGCTTTTTTGCGGGCTCGAGCCGGGTTGAGCAAAAGCTCGACCAAAAAAAATAGGCTAGGCCCGAGCTTTTGCTCGGGCTTTTTACGGGCCGAGCCGGGCAGCTCGTTTTCTCCACTAATTTTTTTTTTTTTAAATATTAGTCTTCTAATCTGCTGCCTTTTAAAGGCAGCAGCTTGCCGCCTTAAAAGGCAGCGAACTGCTGCCTTAAAAGGCAGCAGTTTTGCTGCCTTTTAAGACTTCATTTGATTTTTCAATTTATTTTTTTATTTTTTTTTTTTAAATCTTGCGAGTTCACGGGCCGGCTCGGGCAAAGCCCGTGTCCCCAAAATGGGGCTCGGCCCGAGCCTAGGCTCGGGTCTACCGAGCCTAGGCTCGGGTCTACCGAGCCGAGCCGGCTCGGGCTTTTCCCTAGCCGAGCCACGGGCGGCCCGAGCCGGCGAGCCCGTTTGCCATCCCTAGCTATCCAATGAACTCCAAAAGCTATAAATTCTCTTGTCCTTCACATAGTCCAAGGATTTTCGAAGCTAGAAATGTAAAATTTCTGGAGGATCATGAAGTGAGTTGGATACATTTCCTAGAAACATTGATTTTCAGAAAATAAACAAATCTGATGGGTCATTTTTTAATTCAGGTATATTGATTCCTTTTGAAAAAAAGAACTTGAGTACAACCGAAAATGAATCAACTCAAGAACAATCGTTACTACATGAGAAAAACTTAGAAAGAGAATTCCTACACAATACGAAACATGTAGAACTTATTCTACTCAAATATGTAAAATCAAGATGAGCTAGTAGGAATAAAGAATTCCTCAAGAATGAGGAAATCAATGATTCATAGTGATTATATAGTATATCTTCAAAAGTTCGATACATGTATTGGAGTTGACAATGATCATAGCTTTTTTTACAAGCTATTGAAGGAGAAAACTAAAGTTTTTTTACATGATGCCATGAAGGAAGAAATGGAAACTATTGCTAAAATCAAGATCGGGATCTAGTTGAATTGCTAAATGGACATATGACTGTTGATTGTAAATGGGTCTATAAGACCAAAAAAAAAAAATGCATCTGGCACTATAGAATGATTTAAGGTCATACTTGTAGCCAAGGGTTTCACTTAAAAGGAAGGCATCAATTACTATGAAACATTTTCTTTGATGTCTAAGAAAGATTTGTTTAGAATTATAATGGCTTCAGTAGCTCATTTTGATCTGGAGCTACAACTTGAAAAAAAAAAATCTATACATGGAGAGCAATTTAAAGGATTTACCAGTAATAAAGGTAATCACACGATTTTCAAATTAAGGAAATCTATATATGGGCTGAAAAAGGCTTCCGATCAATGGTAATTAAAGTTTCACAATGTTGTTACTTCATATGGCTTTACAGGAAAATATCATTGACCAATGCATATATTTTAAAGTCGGTTGGAGCAAATACATTTTTCTAGTCCTATATGTAGATAACATTTTAATTGCAAGTAGTGATTTGGGATTGCTACATGACACAAAATAACTTCTTAACTAGAACTTTGAAATGAAGGATAAGGGTGAAATCTCTTATGTTATTAGCATAAAGATTCACAAAAACGGCTTTAAAAGGTCATTGGATTGTCTCAAAAGGCCTACATTGAAAAAGTTTCAAAAAGATTCAAGATAAAGGATTGTGCATCAAGCAACACTCATTGTTAAAGGTAATAAATTCAATCATAATTAGTATCTATTAAATGAATTGGAAAGAGAGAAAATGGCTTCTATACCCTATGCTTCCACCGCAATCAGTTTGATATACACACAAATCAGTAATAGACTCGACATTGAATTTCCAGTTGGTGTACTAGGCAAATATCAAAGTAATCTGGGTAGAGAACATTAAAAAGCTACCAAGAAAGTGATGGGTATCTACTAGGAACCAAAGAATATAGACTCACATACAAGCATTCCAACAATCTTGAAGTTATTTGATATACGGATTCAAATTTTGCTGGATGTGTAGACAAAAGAAAGTCTAATTCAAGATACACTTTTCTTCTAGTTAGAGGAGTTGTATCTTGGAAAAGCAGCAAGCAGAATATAATGGCATCATCTACCATAGAAGCAGAATTCATTGGTTGCTATGAAAATACAACACAAGCATTATTGTCGATAACATAGAAAAGCCTTTTAAGATTTATTGCGATAATTTAGCTGTAATTTTCTTTTCAAGAAATAATAAATGTGGAAGCCGAAGCAAACATATTGACATATTTAGTATTTAGTTGTCAAAGATCATATAAAGAAAAATGAAGTGGCCATTAAACGTATCAAGACCAATCTCATGATTGCAGTTCTCATGATTAAGGGCTTGCCAACTAAAATTTATAAAGCTCGTGTTGAGAATATGGGACTTGCGTGCTCAATATGATACTCTGATGTTTTGTTTTAATATTATTGTTTTTGTATTTGAAACAATGTTATTAGTACACTTAAAGTTCGTAATGGATTTCCATTGTGGTTATTGACGTTTGGACCCTAAATAACTTTCATAAAGTAAAGTACTCTTTAGAAGTATACTTATTAGTAATGCATGGAAGAAAATGTTTTATTATCAAAGCAGAACCGTCATGATTCAAGTATTGAGTGAGTTATTGACAGTTTCAGTTTATGGCCATATTAAGTACCCACTTGAAGTTAACTGCCATGCATTTTCTACAATGTGATTTATTCAGCAAATATAGGGTGTCAAATTTTGTAATATAGTAAAAAAGTGATGATGTCGAACCCACGGGGATTGTAATTCAATTTTTACTAGGTACTATAATTGTATAACTTCTACTTTATTTAGATAAATGATGGTTGAATAATGTTTTAAACTAATGTAACGTGATCTGTTGTGACAAAGTTGATGAATGCAAATTATCAAGATGAGAAAGCCTGGGGAATGATTTCATGTAACTCTTAATTATGATTCAATGATTTCCAATTATTCCAATTAATTTTTCCATATTTAAAAGCAAGAACCCTAATATATTTTCCTCCCCTCTCTCGAATGCTGGCTAGAAATTAATCTTGGATTCCAACTTCAATATCTCTATTCCGAATTAAAATCAAGAATTATCATTGAAGTCCTGGTTCTTTCATGGAGTAAGTTTCATAGATCTTATACTTTCTCTCGAAACCCATAAAATCTATGTTGTGTCAACCTTATGATTACGTCTAAATTCTCCTCTCTCGAGTGCCAGAATTGACTAGCGTTTATTCATTCAATTATTGATCGGATAATTGAAAGCATTAAACTCGTGACACAATTAAATATAAGTGGGAAATCAAAAGAAATAATTAAGATAACATTAAACTTAATTTCAAGTTTGGCTACATCAAACTCTAGATAAATTATTTAGTTCATGATGTAATCTATAAAATTCACACAATTCATAATACACAACATAAAGAAGAGGATGGAAAAACTAGTTTTGCAGGCAAATCTTCAATCTTCTTCCTTAATATTGTTCTTGCCTCCTTTTGGTTTTTTTTTCAATCATGCCCTCCTTGTATTCTATGTGAAAATATGTTTTTGATATTGTAACTATAGTGTTTTGGAGTTTTGGACGAATTAGGGTTGAATTGGGCTAAGAAAGTGGCAAAAAAAATATTTAAAAAAACCCTTTCCAACATGGCAGGCACCTCGGCACCATTGTAGCGGTGCTCAGCGTTCTGTTACTTTATAGATTGCTAGGCGTCGCGATACACAGTTCGGGTGAAAAAGGCAGACCGTACATCTTTAGTATTTTTATCATGACTTTTTTTTTCCCGATGTCCAATTGAAGAGATCCAAGATGCGTTCGAAAGATAACTTAAAGGGCTATAACTTTTCTTGGAACATGATTCTCTAATTCAATCGTTTTCTATGAGAAAAATAGGTTTCAATATGAGATTAAAACTCCGGATCATAACTTTTAGGTTGAAAATTAGTTTGTAATCATATTTTGACTAAATTTGATCCCTTTGACATATTTCTTTATCCAATTGACTCCTAGCACTCTCAGATCTTCATTGCAAGGTTCAACATAACTTTTGATTATTTGCATTTTAGTCTACGAACTTTGGATCTCTCACAATTTGGCGCCCTTTCTCCAAATTTTTCGACTTTTTCTTATTTCCTTCAATTTCATCAATATATATCAAAACATCAAAACACAAATTAAAACTCCCTAAAAATCGTAGGAATTAGCTAAATATCAAGTTTAGATATTATCTAAAATATGAGTGAAATACACTCATCATTAACCGATGAATATGTGGACCAAGTGAGATAATGTAAACTATTTGTAGCCCATATGCTCAATATAAAGTCAAACTAATTAAAGTCTAAATTGTCGAATTAACTAAAGTTTAAATTGTGGGTTAATTAACTGCCTACATAACTTCCCATTTGGTAATTGGATGGAAGTTATTGTAGAAAAATCGCCCATTTTTATGATGGATGGAAGTTATTTGACGGTTGTCTATATAGAGAAAAATCCCTGCAGAATTTCTCTCCTAATATTGAAAGTCGTATGGGATTTTGTTTGAGTCGAGATAATTTAAAAATTGTGTAGTTTCAAAAAGTGATTTGTTTCACTATGTTTCTGAAACCCCTCCATTTGTCATTTGCTACTAGGCCCTCTTTCTTTTTAGCTTCATCGTCGTTGACAATCTTGTTTGAATTTATCGTATCAGTCGAGGTTTCGAGTTATAATTTCGCTTCATCAAAAGATGAGAATTCGGTCAACATGATGAAGAGTTCAGATGCATTTAAGCAAGAGCAAGCTATGATTTTATTGAGGCAAATTACGAGGATTAATCAATTTCTGGCAAAATCCATTTTTCCTAAGACCATACATTGGAGCCATAAGGCCATAAGGTTGTGACAGGCGACAAAGCGGTGGGAGATGTAGTGGTGGGTTAATTTGGTTGCGTCTAGTTGAAAGGTGGGAGAGGGGGTGAATGGGGGTGGAAAGAAAATGATGAATAATTCCTTCTATTTTTTTTATTTATCTTATGTTAAAATTATAAAGTTTCCATTTTATCATGTTTATGTCATTTTATCATGTTTATGTTTGGTCAAAATCAATTTTTCTCGATCAATAACGGTCAAATGAATGAATCCATCCATCTGTCATTGTGCTGCAACAAAATAAAAAGTTTGAAATTGTGGGTGATACAAATGAAATATTTAGATAAAGTCTGCTAAACAAGAAAGGTTTGAAATCATGCAATTCTCCCTTAATTATATCATTTCTTTCACAAATGAAGCAATACAGTCCATATCCAAATTGGGTGAAGTTTTCAAGAGTTATTGGTCATCGTATAAATATTAGATTTATCATATTCCTTTTTTAATTTGTTGCAGCTCACATGTTTTGAATATTATGCTTTTAAAGAAATTAGTACGAGACGTTGGTTTTGACCATTATTGATCAATTATTTAACTAAAAATCTTGAGTCAATTAGTTTCAGTTTATTTAGGATAAATTCCTCCATTTTTATAAGTGTGACAAACATGTCCTCAATTTTTATTTGTGTACCCATTCTACAACTTTTAACACCTTGTGGAAAGTATCTTTAACTAATATGACATGCAAAAGATGTCCGACTGAAATGGTTAAATTATCCAAAAATGCATTTCCTTCGTGACGAAGTAAACGGTGACCATTTAAATAACTTGAAAGATTAATCGTTCAAGTTATTTCATTGAACATGTAACATAATTTCTACCGTCATTAATATGAACTTTCATGAATTTAAACAATTATTATTTTATATATTCGTCAGGCCTTAAAAGATTCAAAAAAAAAAAATTATAAATCTTATGCACGTAGCTGGGTTATTAATTTAGTACATTGATCCAAATTGATACCGAACAAATTTATTATTTAAGCGAGATTATTAATTTATCTAACCTTCATCTATTGAGGTTTTATTGTATATAGACATTTTTCGTTAAATGAGTACATTGTTACCAAATTGGGGATATGGATTTCATAAATGAAAAGGTTAGAAAATAACTGTCACACTTAAAAAAAGTTTGAGACCCCTATAAGAATTTACACATTTATTTCGGCATAGGGAGTGAAGGTGTAAAGTAGGTGAGTGGGAGGGGGGGGCGGGGGGCTACCAGTTGTCAGTTTTCCCATTTTGCAAGAATTATTCTATTTGTACAATTTTTTGTACAAGTTGGTTGAGTAACGGCCCCATGTCAACCAACTCGTATGTCCTTTTAATAGAGGATTGCCACTTGGCTATCGCGTCAACCAATTTGTACAAAAAATTGAACTTTTAGCGTGGTTGATTTTGCAATGTAGTTAAGCGCCCGTTTGAGCCTCATTATTTGTAGATTATAATGAGATGAATAATGTTTTTTTTTTAAAATAAGTGGTTGAAAAGTTTTTGATTTATGTGTAATATTATTTTATTGAAGAATAATGTTATTTGCAGTCGCTCACTGTGGCAGTCGCCCTATATGACATACACATGGTAGGTGGTTATTTGATGCATTAATGAATAAAAAACTATTCATTAATGCATCAAATAATCACCTACCATGTGTATGTCACGTAGGGCGACTATCGCAGAGAACAACTACAAATAGCATTACTCTTTAGTGAAAATTATATGGTTAAAAGTATGAGAGAGAAAAATTTAATTTAATATAATGAGAAATAATGGGGTTCAAATGGGGGCTAAAATGTCCTAAGGCCAAAAAGAAATATCAAGAAATAAGAATAAAACCAAGACCACCAATCCCCAGCATAAAAAATTTATGACATCTGCCAATCCCCAGCATAAAATATTTATGACATCCGCCAAACCCAACGCCCCATCTTTATTATATACTTTCACAGATAAGTTGAATTGGAGAAGAGAAGGCATCCCAAGAACGAGGTGGAAGAAGGAAGATGACTTCATATCTGCGTCAAAAATTCCAGTCTTTCCAAATTGGTTCATCAGATGTGAAAGAAGATAGTTTAGAAGATCAAGAAGAGGTAGAACGCAGTAAGATTGGAATTATGAGAGCTGTTGTCGAAGCTCAAGATCCCTCTGCCAAGGTACCTACTTCACCAAAACCTTTGTTTTTCTGTAACTTTATATTTGTGTTGTTGATCAACGCTTTCTTGCACCTAACCATTTTATAATTTGCTTTACTTGCCTTATGGAACTTTTTTGATGGCCAGTAAATTGAAATATACAAGACGCGAAATTAAAGAAATTGTATTAGGGAACCATAACGGAATAGCCCAATTCCTTGTAAATTTTTTTTTTTTTTTAATATTTTAAGCAATGTGGGATTTTGCCCTTAAGCTCCTGTTTGTTGACAATTTTCAAGATAGGCGGTGAACCCTGCTATTAGCGGATTGCAAAAAGAATTAAGGTTGAGTGAGCTATCAGTGACTATGAGTTTGGTGTAGGGATGAAAAGATGGAGAACTTAACTCAGTCTATGAACTAGTAGTATCTCTAATCTCTGGCCTCACGTTGAATGGTAATCCTAAATGAACAAGAGAGAGAAAAGATTGATTATGCACAACTGAATAAGTTGTTGAATAGTTCTAGCAGAGAATTCACTTGGTAGGAAATAGATATGTAAAATAAGATCATAGAGTTTCGTGTGCCAAATCTTAGAATAAGGATACTGACACAACCGAAGCTAAGTACCGAAATGAAATGTAATTCCAGGGATTCAGTTCAACAGTCTAAGGTCCTTAGGCCAAATCTTGGAATAAGAATACTGACATAACCGATGCTAAGTACCAAAATGAAATGTAACTTCCAGGGATTCGGTTCAACAGTCTAAGGTCCTTGTGCCCAATCTTGGAATAAGGATACTGACATAACCGATGCTAAGTACCAAAATGAAATGTAACTTCCAGGGATTCGGTTCAACAGTCTAAGGTCCTTGTGCCCAATCTTGGAATAAGGATACTGACATAACCGATGCTAAGTACCAAAATGAAATGTAACTTCCAGGGATTCGGTTCAACAGTCTAAGGTCCTTATGCCCAATCTTGGAATAAGGATACTGACATAACCGATGCTAAGTACCAGAGTGAGATGTAACTTTCAGGGATTCGGTTCAACAGTCTAGGGTCCTTTCCATCTCCTTTCCATATACATCCAACACTCAGGGGCCAAGCTTGTCTATCCCAAAATTAAGAAATAAATGAAGTGGCTTGTTATGTGTTTTAACATCATATTTTGATTACTCACTGGGACCTAATGAGAATATTGCTTTTCTGGATTTCAGGAAGTTGATGATTTTATGATCCGTAGATTTCTCCGAGCTCGTGATCTAGATGTTGAAAAGGCTTCAGCCATGTTTTTGAAGTACCTGAGTTGGAGGAAAGAATTTGTTCCAAATGGTTTCATATCACCTTCTGAAATTCCAAATGATCTTGCACAGGATAAGTTATTTATGCAAGGACATGATAAGACTGGACGCCCAATAGTCCTTGTCTTTGCTGAACGGCATAAGCCCACGAGCGTGGAAGAGTTTAAGCGTATGCAATAATATACAGTTTTTTATTAGCTTCTCTTCTTTTAATTTACAGTTGTTTCAAGTATACTTCTACATATTTCGTTTCCAATTTTTTGGACAATAAACTTCCCTAATAATTAAATTGGCTTGGTAAAGGGCAAAGCATCTCCATCTATATACTGATTATTCTGCTGTTTTTCAGGCATATTATTACCTAAAACTTTTACAAAGTTGTAGCTTTCATAGAGGAATTGGGGCAGGATTGTTACCATGGTCCATCCCTATAACATCTACAATCACATGCATGTTTCACTATTGCCGATTTCATGCTAAAATCTCATCCCTTTTCTCTTGCAGGTTTTGTTACTTATACCCTTGACCAAATTTGTGCTAGGTAATTCAACTCTCTGAATGTATTAATTTATCCCCTTCCTTCTGAAGAAAAGTTGAACATTATTTGAGCAGGCTATATTTTTGGTTTCATACGATAGATTGGCTCATTTAGAACTAGTCTGACTTGAAAAACTTATCAAAACATATTTTCACTTTCATAATTTAGAAAATTACATATAACTAACTATCATAATTAACCATTGATTATTTTCAGAATGCCAAGTGGACATGAGAAGTTCACTGCCATTGCTGACCTAGAAGGATGGGGATATGCTAATAGTGATATCCGCGGATACCTAGCTGCTGTCTCAATTTTGCAGGTTTTTGTTCTTTTCATGTGATAAACAGGAGTGCCAAGTTAGTGTACTGAACCAAACAAATTCACAATACTAGAGTGTGAAAGCTTATGTCGGTTTTCTGATTGATTTTGATGACAGGACTGCTACCCAGAGAGGCTGGGCAAGATGTTCATAATCCATGTTCCTTACATATTCATGACTGCATGGAAGATGGTTTACCCATTTATTGACAAAAATACTAAGAAGAAGGTAGAATGTCTCCTTTAGCTCTATCGCTTATTGTACATACATGACACACCCTGCACTGTGTGATTAATTGGAGATGAATGATTTCACGATAGTATCTTATGACCATTCTTTTGCAGTCATTGTGTTTAAAGGTCTTTATAACTCGTTACAACTACAATGTCATAGTTTCTGTTTCGGATGTCATTTTCATTTGGTACAAGTTTCTTTGTTTTTATATCAGTTGTAAGTTGGAAACACACTTACTTTGAGCTGGACAGAATGAGTACACTGACAGATATAACGTATCGTTAGCTGATCCTGGTTTATGATTACTAAATACCCGCAGATCATCTTTGTTGACAACAAAAAACTACAATCGACCCTGCTTCAAGACATTGATGAGAGTCAACTTCCAGAAACATACGGAGGCAAGCTAAACTTGGTTCCTATTCAAGAATGCTAATATGTTGAATATACTTTTAGTTCCACCATTAATTATATTATCCCCAAAACCATCTACTGTCAGGGAGCTTATAATAAATCATATTTTGGTAACTGCATTTCTATGATTGCCGATGCAGATGAGAACAAATATTATAACATTGAAATACCATAATGTCCTTCTCGTCACTGGATAGATATGAAAGCAACCGATTCATTTGTATGTCACTTGGCTGTCTGGACCAGTTTGTGTGCATTATTCACTATCAAATATAGCTATGCGTTAATTTTGTTATTAATTCTTACCTCGTGTTTTCATTTTATCATGTGTTATTTGATATTTTTCTTTGATATGTTTCTCACTGATAACGTGCACACAGAAAAATGGATGTCACGGATATATGCCCCTTGGAGCGTCTTTAAGAGACTTTCATGATATGCTCTCTATTTTAAAGAGACGGTCATTAAAATCATACTTCAATAAACTCTTTAAATTAACATTTTAATATAGAGAGTGGCTTTGACTATCCAAATTTGGAAGGCTAAACTCATTTTCTATAATTAAATGAATTCAAAGTATTTCAATTTTCAACGTAGGAAAAACAATAAAATATTCTAGAGAAAAATTGGTTAAAATAAAAGATAGAGAAAAATAATAAATATTTTTTGGGAGTATTAAAATTTAGTGTTAAGTATAAAGAGCTTGTTGGAGTACTTCAAAATTTTAAATCTCTAAATTTATATATGTTCTCCAAATGATAGAATATGCTCTTTAAAAGTAATTTAGAGATGCTCTTACAATTTCAAAAAGGGTGCCTCATAACCTGTAGAGTTGGAAGAAGCTTTTGATTGTGGACTTAAATGTCCTTAATAGGCTAGACATGCATTTATGATATATTTGTGTACAGAATTAGATAATACATGACTATACAATAAACAATTATCAAATAAGCCACTATGATATTTGCTATCATTTTCTTAAGAGAATGGATGCATAACTCACATTTAAATTTATTTATTTTTACATTGAACAACTAGATATTTTATTAATCATCCTAAAAGTAATTTACATGTAAAAAAGAGTGGGACTTGTTCTTACATTTTCAGATTTTAATTATGGTTACACTGGCAGAGCTATGTCTTCTGTACAAGTGAGTAATGATACCTGCCTCTGTGTATCAGCCCCTGAAGATGAGCAAAGCTAAGACATGGGTGTTGCATTGCCCTATGCCAAGGCCTAGTTGGGCATGCTACCCATGAGTTTTGCGAGTTGAGATTTGCTTTCCATCCAGTTAATTATTGATACATCATTTTTTAATTAACATGTCATCTCAAATTTACTTTCATTAACTTCATCACTAATCTATCAAATTGATTACATGTTAACTTAAATGATGTGTCAATAATAAATTAGGTGGACGGCAGATCTCAACTCATTTCGAGGGGCATTCAAATGACGTAGCATGGCAGGAACAGATTGCCCTGCATACAAGGAAATGGTTCGGGGAAACTGACCTGAGTGCAAGGCTGCACATACAGTTTAGGTCCAAATCATGAAGAACGAAGTGTTCTTCAGTCATATAATGGTCAACATTCTTTGGAACTCCAGTAAAAGTCTAATCAGCTATAGGGTTGATAAAATTAATTGATAGTATCATGAAGAGATACTGTGTTCAAGTATATAGTTCAAAAAAAGCAGGACCCTGTTCTGACTGCCGGGCCAATCAAAAAATCCAACATATGAAGCATGAGAGGGAGAGAAATAATCAAATTAAATTTTATATATAAAAGGAGAAAGTTCCCTTAAATCCAGCTTCCCCAGGCTCGGGTGTAGTGTCTTAAATTCTCATCCAATCAATAACTTGTCTTTGTCAAAAAAAAGTAGGACTTTCCCACTTTGCCAGAAGAAATTTAATATATGTTGTGACATAATTCGAGGTGGCAGCCTATAATTTGATAGAAAAACTGACTGTGTTTAAAATAGTCCAATAATTAAATGTCACGTGACATTATGTCAAAAATTATGACACTAATTCGAGAAAGTATAAGTTGGGGCCCTTGGCAAATTCTACCAGAGATGTCATAATGGGACCTATGGCATGGCAAAACCAACCACCAAATTCACCAGCATTTGGCAACGGGAAGCACCATAGATGGGTGCACACCCCATTTTCCACAAGCCCCCTTACAGAATCATCTTGTGTGGGTCACGAGGGAGGCAACACCCACGCTGTTGGCGAATTAAACTTGATGTCCTCTTCACTGCGATGCCTAATAAGCCACTTGATAGTAACAGTTGTCTCAGGTTCAACGCTAGATAGATCTAACCCAAGGGAAGCAAGAGCAAGGACATCTTTAATGCAGAAATTTAAGTACCAACTACCAGGAAAGGGGGCCAATGAGGTGCAGACAAACCTGCCTCCAGTCAAAACAAAGTAAGCAAATGCACGTTTGCTGGATCCACCCGATGGATATGCTCGTGGTTGTGCTGTCATATACTATCATTGAACTCTAGCTGGGATGTCTGAAATCAGACCCAACTCATATCCTGGTGCAAGGGTACCAAAAGAGAACCCTGAAAAAGTATAGCTGTAGTCTGAGAACAAAATACGAATTGCATGTAAATGCAGAGGGGTTATCTATCAGTAGATTAATTAACAGTAAATTTTAAGCAGCAATTTAGAGGATATAAAGAGTTTTCACCCCCATAAGATAATTTTGTTCATCGAATATCATTTTCAATACCCAACCCCATAGCATGGGCGGTGACCAGTGAGATACAGGAAGTAAAGGGCAGGAACATAGAAAATAAAATTCAGATAAAAGAAACTGCTTAGGAGAAGAGATATAAAAACAAATTAAGGGCCCGTTTGGGATGGCTTTTGAAAAGCCAAAAGGAGCTTTTGAGAGTCAAAAGTCGCTTTTGGACCGTTTGACTATTTTTGTTTAAAGTGCTTTTGGAGGTTAGAAGATCTTTTAGAGAAAGCTGATTTTTTTGGCTTCCTCCAAACGCACTTTCGGAATGGGAAGTGATTTTAAATATTAATTTTCAAACAAAAATTAAAATAGCTTTCTCCAAAAGCTCTTCTACAATAAGCAAAAGTCAAAATAAAAGCCTTGTCAAACGGGCCCTAAGGGTGTGTTCAGGGGCGGAGCCAGGATTTTAGTTCAGTTTCGACCCGAGCATCGTTGTACAGTAACTTAATTATTGGGCTTCAAAAATATATCATTTTCTCAGGCATGCCCTGCACTAGCGTAAAAATGAACCCACTGGCAACAATATTAACTCCAGTTGTTTCTCAGAGGAGAAAAGAATGCAAGCAACTAATCATATGCACCTTGGAGTAATTTAATAAACAGAAGGCACATTTTACCAGTGTCGTCAGGCTAAAATTATACGTGGGATGTCCTTTTCCTCAACTGCATACCACCATTACCATATTTTCCCTAAGATCCTACTGCAGCAATTCCTTTTGATTTGGCTGCAGCAGCTGCTGCTACCGCCGCCGCTCGATTAGGCGTTGAGGGCGAAATGGCATTGGATTCTGAATTACTTTGTGTTGCAAGTATGTGCTGCTGCTGCTGTTGCTGTGTTTGCTGAGAGTTTACCTCGGCAAGTAGTGCGTTTGATCTGACTTCCCGTGAGTGTCTCTTGCTCGAGCAAAGCATTGGCAAGAACATGGTGCTGTTTGTGACGGAGTAGGCTGTGGACGGGCGAGGTTGAAAAATGAAATTCGAATTGATTGAATAATTTCAATTGAAGGCAGAATGGGGGATGGGTTGTAATTTGTATTTATAAATGGGTCATGGGTATTGGATGATCATGTTGGGCTAACAGGTTAATGGGTTACTGGGCTTTGCTCGGCAGCTAGACTGAAGCGTGGAGGGAATTAACAGATAAAAAAGATTTGGGCTGTGGGGTTGGGCCCAAAAGTCCAGTGTGGGCTGAGCTTAATTTTGTGAAAGGGTAGGTTTTTGTAAAAGTAAATTTTTGAATAATGTGATTAAAATATATGGAAAAGTTTTAAGTTTATATGTAAAATTATTTTATTGAAAAAATGTGTGATTGAAAATGCATTTGATTTGCTATTTTGAGGTCATTTTCAATTTTCTAAAACACTCAACATATTTTGTATGTTATTTTCATAAATGTGTTTTCAAAAACAAGGAAAATTTTACAAATAAAACTTAAAATGACCTTTTGACGTTGAAAATAGTTTTTTTTAAAAAAAAGGAAAATGAAAATGAACTTGAAATTTTTTTCAAATTAAAATAATTAATAAAATCACCTAAAACCTACCCAAATACAAATACTCTCTCTCTCTCTCTCTCTCTCTCTCTCTCTCTCTCTCTCTCAATGGATTATATATTGATGATTATAATGCCGTTGTTGAAGATATAATTCCAATGATTCATTTTTTAACCAACTTTAAAATTTATATTTTTTGATCACATATTAGCATAAAATTAATGTGTTTTACTAAATAATTAAATTAATTGAAAAAAATGTCATAAAACTATTTTTAAAATTTTAAAACCAAGCGCATTTTTTAGTTTTGGTTTTGAAAAATTAGAATGACAAACCAAACATATTTTCTGAAATTTAAAAATAATCTCTCAAAACAAATAATAGAAAATGGATTTAAAATTGAAAAAAAAAATAGAAACGCAAAACAAACGCACCTTTAGTGTTTTATAAAAGGTTAAACCCTAACCTTAAGGGTCCCCCACCACCCCTGTCCTGGAGTATCGTGAGGGAGGTAAATCGCAGGTTATGCCTCCAAGGGTACAAGGTGGAAGGCTGCTTGTACACTTACACTTACCCAAGAGCCAAATCCATATTTCAGGATTCGAACCCTTGACGCAGCAGCTTCAAGTAAAGCTGAATTTTTCCACCCTCCTCTTTTACCACTTGGAGATGTGCCCTGGGGGCACCTTTAGTGTTTTATATGTTTTATAGAATGATGTCAAACAGTGGCTAAACCTTAAAAGACGTGCCTGGGTAATGACAGTGCACTAAATTTCATTGTGAGGCAAAGTTAAGAAGGAAATCAATGAGTACATGCACTGGCACAAGCTTGTTGACAAATTTTCTGAACAACAGAAGGGAGAAAAATGTTATACTAAATAGGTCAAGGCTAATAAATATTCATCTACAAGCAGCCTCAATCACCTTACTTAAGGTTTTCCTAAGGATAACTTTCCCATCCCATCCATTTACAATGCATATCTCCAAAATGGAAATCATCATTACCTCTTTCCTTCTCACACGAAAGACAAGATAGAGTAAAGAGGCAATTTCCAGAAATCACACAAACATAGGTTTCTTCAAGCAATAAAAAGTTTTTTGTTCGTTCCTTAACATGAGGCTAACTCTACAGTCACTCCTTGTCCCTACATACCTACAGCCAGCTACACTACACGAACCCATAGGTAGTCTATTTGCTGGCTGATTCACTAAGGTTCCTCTTTAGTAAAGATGTGGAAACATTGGCACTGTATAACGCAGTGAATGCTAGAAAAAAGACCATATGATGCAAATGGATTCTGAACTACATTCTGTCAATCGAAAATCGATTAACTAAACAAGTAAAGTCTTCTTGTTAATGCTACAATTTTATCACATAGACAACTTATTGTACTCGTGTACATCAGTTTATCGCTGATATATCAATTGTGTTTTGAAGGATCACATGATATCAATAACCACTATGACACAGTTAGAAAAAAACCAAATGAACAACATGGGGAAAGATCTAGATCTTACTTCTTTTTTTTTGATCGGTAAATGTAAATGTATAGATCAAAAATGTACCATGTACAAATACACCGGGTATACCCGGGCGAGACAATGTCCATAATCAAATACAAGTACTCCAGGCATGCCGGGGCAAATCAATGTCCAAAAACGTACAAAAAAGATCAATGATGAAAATACTAGTAGACACCATTAGCAAGAGAATCATAGAGAATCAAAACATTC
>NC_036242.1:20513341-20521981 GCF_002742605.1 Olea europaea var. sylvestris | reverse complement strand
AACCAGGTTTAATGATAAGGGGAGACGTCCACTTTTAGCATTGAACTTACCCATGATTCGAAGAAGATCAAAATCACAGAAAGCAGACACGTCCAGCAAGAAAGGATCAACCAAAAAAGACCAACCAAAGGCAGGAAAATAAGACCCAGCAAAACCGGCAGAAAACCAAAAACAGAACAATAAATCCAGCAACCGACCAAGAGGGAATTGACGTCAATATGGATAATCAAAAGGACCATCAAACCACCAAAAACAAAGGCAGAAAAAATAATTCCCAGCAAGGTAGAAATAATTCCCAACAAAACCTGTAGTTGACGTCAATAAACCTGAGAGAACGGACCAAAGAAGTCCAGCAAGAGAGGCCCAAAACTTGCTAGCCAAATGAAACAGCCAAGAAGAGAGGAGCCCAAAAATCCAAGCAAAATACAGCTCCAAAATGAAATAATGGTCCAGATAGGAGGCCCAAGATAGGCCCACAGGAGGTAACACAACCCAGCAACGGCTGACCCAAAATAAGATTAGAAAAGGCCCAGCACCAATAGAGAAAAACCGGCCAAGAAAGAATATGGCAGCCCAATAGAAAAATCCAAAGAACCAAACAGGCCCAAAGGAATTAACCAATAAACCAACAATCCAATAGCTTAAATCCACGCTCCAGCCCAAAGAGGGGCCCAAACCCGAACAAAAACCAAGAGAAAATAGGCCCAACCAGGAGTCAAAATGGTCAGCCACCAACCCCTGAAAAAGTTATACAAAAATAGGAAAAAATAGAGAGTAGAGGCTGCACAGCAGGGGATATCCAGAAGCAAGGTAGAAAGTAGCTGGAAACGTCAGATCAATTTCAAAACAAATCAAATTGACATGCAAGGATGTATACACAATACATACAAACAGCCAAGAACATCATGGATGATGAAGAACACAAAACCCAAACTGAAAATGCAAGCCAAACAAACCAACGGCTGAAAACAGAAAGCACCAAAGGAGGAAATCGTAAACTAGACAGAAAAGATAATAAACCTGGTGACCCCCGTAACACAGAGGAGCAGCCAACTTAAAGTCTTTAAGGTAGCTCAAGAAGGACGACCATGAACACAGCCACAAAGGAGCACCCTTTGACCCCAAAAACTGTAACGTATGAACACAGGCAGAGAGAAAAAAACCGAACAGCAATAAGATACCCAGCAAAACAAGAGGCTGAACTGAAACCCAGCAAGAACCACAAGCTGGACAGAAAATCCAGCTGAAGATGGTAAGGGGAAAACGTCCAGCAACACAAGGCTCAAAACAGTAGCTCAGTAGAAGATGAACATGAAGGCAGTAAATCCTTCAAAATTCACGGAATGAAGAGACCAAACTGGCCTTACCGTAACCGAAATCTGAAACTGCAGTGACCGAAAATGGAAGCACATGAACTCTTCAAAAACCTTAAAGAAGAACACCACAATAGCAGTAACCAATATGTTTGATCAGATTTTCACCTAAGAGAAGTAAAAATCTAACAAAACACAAGAAGAAATGAAGGAAAAAACTCAAGTCAAGTGAGCACCAAAGTGGGATTTTCTCTCACTAGGTTGAGAGCATCTCTCTCTAACTCCTTTTTGACTGACTGAGAGCTCTTTCTAGTCTAGATCTTACTTGTCACAACGAAACGGGAGAAAAAAGGTTCCTTTCAATAGCTTTACGAAGACCTACAGAATTTGATCTTCAAAATGAAAGCAAAAATCAGCCATATCCTAGCTAATTTGATTTTGTAATACCAAGACATGATTCATACATTAAGCTGAAAATTACGAATTGGAACTGATATCATAAATTAAAATAGTTCAGCTCCAAAAAAATGTCTGTTACGTGTTGACACATTTGGCCAACCTACTGGGACCTACGGCACACTCATGCCGAACTACGTGGCACTCCAGTCGAGGTGGTATATATGGCCGAGGCTCTCATGCCGAAGCCCTGTGAAAGTGGCCAAGGCTCTCGTGCCGATGCGGAAGCACCATGAAAATGGAGCTGAAGCCCTGAAGTGGAAGTATTATGTGAATGGAGGAGGCCCTGTTGGTCGAAACTCAGTAGTCGAGGTAGCAACCTCCAGATCATAAAGCAACACCTTCCATAGACACTTCTCCCAAGAGATCTTTTGCACAAAGATATTACTTGAATGATTGATAAGAAGTTTGTCACGAGTGTAAATGTTAAGTCTTATCACTAGTAGAGGCGACTCTATCAATCAATAAATATATAGCAGGCTAGGTGCGGCTGATACCTACAATTTGATATGTAAATTGTCCGGATAAGGCCACATGTACCTCGAACCAAGGGTCACAATCTAACTAGTGACACTATAAATACTCTCCCATGTACCCCATACAAAGGCTAATGCAAGAATCATTACAAGAAATCATACTTTACTCAACTCTCTCTCTCTCTCTCTCTCTTATTATCTTACAACACAAACGTGTTCATACATATTTAGATATAAATTTACAAACGTCGATTGGTAATTATTGTACAATCGGTCTACAAATATCCCGTCGGATTCCAAACGCTCTCGTCTTGCGCCGTTGAGCTACTCTCACGCCCTTTATCTGTCCGTTTTAGACCGTCCACGTGTCTTAGCGTGTTGGACTTTCACTCATGTGAGCGCGGGTGGGTCCGACATTTGTTAACAACATATTTTGGGGTCAACAGATTGGCGCCGTCTGTGAAAAATCATACAATAACCACGAACAACCTTGTGGTGAAAGCTTGTTGAAGAGGAAAATTTAGGCACCCCCCTTGAAAAATGATTTGTTCTTGGAAAAGGACAAGAGGAAGCCCCACAATTTAGCAAAAATCTGAAGGTCAAACATAGAAAATGAGTTCAAACGAGGATACGCCCCCCAGAAGGGTAAGAGAAAACGCAAGTGTGCCCCCTCTAGCAGCTGCTCTAGAAGCTCGGCACCGACTCCACCACCACCATAGACGAGGTGGAATGAGAGTAACAGCCCGGTTATCAAGAGAAATGGCCATCATAGTAGCCAACATGAGAGACATTGCTAGCCAAAACATGGCTATAAGGGAACTCATGGCCCAAATGCAAGGTCAGGGAGGCTTCCTATTCCTCCATACATCCCCTAAGGGCACTACCAGCTAGAAGATGAAGTTCAAAGCCAGAGAGTTTCCTCGCCGGACTATAACCGAGGTAGAAGTCGATTTGAAATAGAAGTGGAAGTTGATGTTTCTTCAAACTACGCTTCTGGACGACCCACCTAGGTCCTTTTGAATCATGATAACTTCCCACCTCCATATGAGCAAAAGCAAAGGCCCAGGAGGTCAGGTAATGTATTTGATAGAATCAGCCCTATAGAATTGAAACCCAAGCAACAATAGTCTCGTGAGCCTTGGAAGGGGCCACAACCCCCACCTTCCATGCCTTAGTAGTCGGAAGAAAGGCATGAAAATACCCCCGTGCTGCACCGCCTAGAAATAGGCGCCAAAGGAGGGAAAAGGAGGTTAGGAACCATCCCGGAAACCTCTCACCAGCCACCAAGGTATGAGGTCGAAGAAAACGATTTAGATGAGCAGCAGAGGTCCTGTGACTTAGACAATGATGATGAGAACCTGCCATTCTCGAGGGAACTAAGAGTGCCCAGGTCCTGAACCACTATGTTATGCCCAAGATACCAAAGTATAATGGAAGAGGCGACCCTGAGAAGCACTTGAACGCTTACAAAACTCACATGAGCCTAAGCGGAGCCACCCCAGCTGTGAAGTGCCGAGCTTTCCACTTGACACTTAGCGGAGCAGCTGAAATTTGGTATAGTAGGTTACCACTCGAGAGAATAAAAAGTTGGCTCGAATTCAAGACCACCTTCTTGAAGAGATTCGCAATGAGCAAAAAGGGAGAGGCTCCCATCCAACACCTCCAAGACATGAAACAGGCACATGGAGAATCTCTAAAGAGCTTCCTATCACGCTTCACTGATGAGATGACATACTGTGTACAAATCACTGACCGTGAGGCGTTATCTGCACTAAGAGGAGGCCTGAACATGAACACCCTGTTTTGGAGGGACGTGCAAAATCAGGACCCCACCACCTATGACGCCCTGCTCGAGATGATGAGGTGGGAGATCATCAATGAAAAATTGATTGAGCATAGGAACATGGCAAGTAGAGATCTCCCACCTCCGTAAAGACAGCGTGCTAGAGGGCCAACATCACACTTGATGGATTATCAAATGAACCAGGCCAGAAATGAGAGTTCTGGGCAAGCACTTGCCACCACCACTCTGAACGCAGTCCCGACCTTGGCATATGAGGATATCAACCCAGTCACCGGCACCGAGTAGATGAGAACTCTGCAAGGATCCCGCAGGGGGAGAGGCTGAGGCCGAAGTTCGGGACCTAGAAATAGGTCAGATTCAAACCCCCCCGGATACTGCATATACCACCGGTCCTATGGCCACGATACAGCAAATTATCGAGACTATTCTCACCGTACCCGACAGGAACCCCCCAGGTATAGAAATAAATCGCCTCACGCGAACAAGCCCCCACCTAGGTATGACAACCGACATGGGCGTGAAGAGGCCGCTCCCTGTCAAAGGGATGTTTCCCCGCGACGAAGGGAGCACGATGCAGAGAGGCCCAGGGAAGCGCGCAGACACTGAAGGAGTCGACAAAATCAGGATGAGGCCCCTATCCACGATGTAGATACCATTTTTGGAGGCCCATATGTCGGCGGTGAAACGCGGAATGCTAAAAGGAATTATGCCTGTGAAGCCAAGCGCCCTCCGCTTACCAGCTATATTGTGGGCCACAACTCCCAGAGGGATCAAGTTCCACCTATTGTCTTCACTCAGGAGGACATTGAAGGGATTCACTACTCCCACTGCGATGCACTTGTAGTGAGAGCGGTCATAGCCTGGAATGGGCTCAAGCGAATGCTAGTTGACAACAGTAGCTCTGTCAACATCCTATTTGGGTTTACCCTCGACAAGATGATATTGGACCATGAGTTGATGCCCACCACTACTTCCTTGTACGAATTCACCGGAGATAGCATCACTTCGAGAGGAAAGATCTTACAGTGGAGATGGGGGAGTCTCCCCAAACCACAATGAACTTTATGGAGCTCCTTGTTGTTGACAGTCGATCGGCCGAAACTCAATTACTTCTTTTGAACTTTTTTTAATTGTTTTGTCGTTGGCATATTCTGATTAAAGTAATCAATTAATTCGATAGGCATCGCATTTTGAGTTGCGCGACATGACACTAGATGAACACATTGCAGTAGTATCATATCTACATGTATTAATGCCTTAAAATAAATTCATAATTTCGACGTCATCTTCTTCAATTTCAATAGAAGGAGTAGGTGCAAAGGATACCCGACTAACATTTGCACACATTCGGTCCGCATATAATTCATACATTTCACATAATATTTGTTCTAAATTCCTATAGGTACTATGTGTATTAAATGTTAAGGCTTTGTTGATTTGACCAATTACGTATTTAGTTCCCGATAAATTATATCAGGGCCCATTACGCATAATAAAGGAAATAACATAGGCAAGTATTCCCAATATTTTCTAAACTTTAATTCCATAGCAATTATAATTTCACTAAAATTAGGGTTATTTTTATATTTATGGAACGTTCTTGCAATTATATAAAGTCATTCAATCACCATACACCTTGTGGGATAATAAACGCTCGATAAAATATTTGTGGTCTCATAAAAAGATGTCAAAAATCTTTTAACTTTCAAAGTTAAATGACAATCGGATTCATTCAACATAGCATCGTCATCGCTTCTAACGTGTCTATTGTTATAAAAGTCAATTATTAAATGTTTGAAACATTCACATGACTTTAATAGCAAGTAAGTAGAGTTCTATATATGGCTTACATCACTAACAATTGTTTTAGCAGTCGTCACCCCTATTTCGTCACAATAATCTTCAAATGCTTGTTTTCTACTATGGGAGATCGTGATATATACTAGTGCATTCTTAATCCTTTGAAGTTTATCATTTATATATTTTAAGTCATCTTGCACAATTAAATTCAAAATATGACACACGCAACGAATATGAAACAAATAACCACCGAAATCAGGTTGCAGTATCATACACAATTTATCGACAACTACCTTATTAACACTAGCATTTTGAAAAGTAAAAGATCGAATTTTAGTCTTGCAATTATAGTCTCTAACAGTATTGATAATTGCATTATATATATTATTAGCATTGTGAGGAAACTCAATAATTTTAAAAGTAATATTTTTTTATACATGCACCAAAGTGGACCTACATAGTGTGTGGTTGCAGCTATCTGAGCTCTTTTATTAACTCATTCCCATATATTTGAAATTAAAAATATAACACTCACATATTGTTGCAAAATCATAATTAATTGTTGCTTTGAATCATTGAAATATTATATTGTTTCGGGATGAAGAGTGTTTCGACTAACCCCAACATATCTTGGTTCCAGATATTGTTTCACGTACGAGATGAAGTGTTGGTTATCGACAATAACTAGAGGCAAGTCGGTGACGGTAACAAATTTCACCATTCTAGTTCGAGCTTTATCCTCCGAATACACCCACATGGAAAAGGGTGAAGTCGTAGAACCGACGCCTGAACTGTCAAATTGCAATTGTGTTTGACCGACTGAAAGAAGTCCATGTCTGACTGCACATACTTTGTAGTGATGGTTGAGATGCGTGGTACTAATTCCTTTTTTGCCATGCCAATCTTTGTTGACACTATTTACATATTGTTTTAGATTTTGCGAGACCATCGACGACTTTTCTCGTTGACATCAATTTAAAGTGATCACAACATTTGGCTTATTTTTTCACTTTCGCTTTCCTTTCGCATCTGGAATGTTTAATTCAGGCTCTTCGTCCTCATGTTCCACTTCGAGAATATCAATATCATCCAAATCAATTGGAGTGTCGCTTTCATGACCATGAATGTCAACATTTTCAAATATGGGTACGTCATTTAGACTAGTAAATTCATTCTAAATTGACTTGGCGGCATCCTAGGCTATTCGCCACATCCCATATCGAACAAGCCATCAACAAATGAGCGTGTATCCATTTGTTTGATTGTTTGTGATGAAACCCAAATATAATAACTAGTAAAAGTATAAATATAGTGAAAAACGAGAATTGAACGAAATTTCAATAAATATAGTGAGAAATGAGAATTAGATGAATTGAAATTGAAACTGAATAAACTATAAAAAATGAATCAATATTGTATAATTGTAGATAATTGACTAAGTAATCGAGACTATGTTGCACAAGAGAGTTGAGACTTGATAGAAAAAGAGTTGAGAATTGAGATGAAAAAAATTTGGGGTTAATGAAGCTATTTATAGAAGTGAGAAAAATTAAAAAATAAAAAATAAAAGAAGTTTAGTGACTAAAACAATCACTTTAAATTGGCGAGCCACGAGCTGCTCTGAAACACCCCCAAATTTTGATACGTAAATTTGGAGATATTACCATTTAACTTCCTCTTGAAAACATAAATGCGAAAACGATTACATTCTTCTTTGACCAAAATGAATATCATTGATTTATATTTGAAAATAATTTTTTGAGCTTAATAAAATATAGAACAATTAAAAATAAACTTTCACTTTATTTCAAAACGAAATCAAATCTAAACTATATTGTACCGAGTCTGTGACACCCCAAGTAGTCATTTCGCATCATCTTCCCTTCATCATCAGAAAATGGGGAGGGATAACGTGGGATGAGCTAATGCTCAGTAAGCAAACCTCGTGCATATGATACATGGTCATGATATGCATATGATTTACTTTAAAATAGAAACATTTCTCATTATGTATCCCCATTTTTTCATTTCTTTAAAAACGTAAATATTGAGGTCATGAACTCACTTGATATATCGCCTATAGCCAATCAGAATGCAATGGACAATTATTATTTGAAACTCAATCGAGTCCTACTGGTAGTACCGCAAAGCGGTTAACATTAACATTCATCATTCAACCACAAGGCGGTTAACATTAACATTGAACATTCATCATTGAATATTGGTCGGGTGCGCCGATATCACACGCCCCATTTCCCACTTACACCTTCATGGCAGAGACATATATCTCATAACAAAAACATTCGGGATACATAACTTTAAACGTTCGTTCAGTCATGTCATTTGGAAATCATTTTATTCCTTAAAACTTCATGTATGCCTGTGGATGCATAAATGTGCATGATTGTGCATGAAACATTCAGGACATAAAACATTAATTAAACATTAGGTTCACATAAGAGCAATTTAGATAGCACATTGATACATTTAATAATGTAACTTGCGCATGAAAAATAAGTGGAGGTAGAGGTGGGCACAGGTTGGTTCGGTTCTCTTTAGAAACGGTACCGAACCGAACCAAAATTTTCGGGTATCTAGTAAATGGAACCGTCGGGTCCAAATATAATTATGGAACCGTTCAGGTTCGGTTCCATTCGGTTCCGTTCTATAATTAAATTTTTTAACATTTATAATAACACTATATAAATACAACTAATGACATATTCAATCGTAGTTTTACAAATTAACATAATCAAATTTAATAACATGTAAATAACAAGTAGTTCAACAA
>NC_036242.1:20442540-20510547 GCF_002742605.1 Olea europaea var. sylvestris | reverse complement strand
AGAGACGTTTTTATAGTTTATTTTCCTTGCAAGTGATAAAAGGCAGAAACGGGACAGTTTCTGGAGTCATTTTCAAAACAATGCTTCTAACTCTATAAACGTCCATTTGAAACTATAAAAATATGTATGTTTTCCTCTTTGAGTTTTCTAAATATGACCGAAGGAATCACTCAATTTGGATATCTATGGCCTGAGTTATCAAGGTTTTAACATCAAGAGGTCAATCTGGATTTCCTGTGTAATACCACACTATTTTCAGTAAAACGTCTATATCATATGATCTTGGAAAATTTTCATATTTTAACCTAGAAAACTATTTGAAATTATCTTTCTAATGCCACAAATTTCTTGTAAAACGGAGTCGGGATGAATTTTATAAAAATTGTCAAACTTGCTGCCCCAACTAACCTTGATAGTCCCGAGGCCGTATATGTAATGTATAATTTCATGTTGGCATGTACTTTTACCGGCCATCAAATTTTATAAAACTTATTTTACCGAGTTGAAAATAAATTCTTAACATGAAATACTTCTATTTAAGAGTATTTACATGTACCAAAGGCAGAAGTTATTATGTTTGGTACGTGACCCTCGAAGCTTAAGTTTGGGGCGTCACAGCAGAGATGCCGCTTACGATGATAGACTCAATACACTTTACCCGACTCGTGCAGAAATATCTCCAACCGAGGTATTCTTCTTATTCTAGAAATACTCTTCGTTCGGATAGCATAAAATTATATAACGGAATAAAACAAATTACTATTGAAGGTCTAAAAAGTTTTAATAGTGTTATATCGTTTACTTCTGATTTATGGACTGGTTGTAATAGAAAAGGTTATGTTGCTGCTACGGCTCATTATATTGATCACTTGTGGCTTCTACATAAAAGAATTATTGCATTCACATGTGTAGAATTTTCCCATAATGCCACTAATATATACATGGTTTTAAAAGATATCATACAGGAATATGGTATACAAGATATGGTTCGAAGTTTTACTTTTGATAATGCTGCAGTGAACAAAGTTGTTATTGAAAGATTTATTGCTGATCTTAATCCCGTATTTGGAAATTTATTTTTTCATCAACGTTGCGTATGTCATATTATTAATTTGATTGTAAAAGCTGGATTAGAACATATAAGTTCACATTTAGATAAAATTAGACAAGCAATAAATTTTATTACTGTATCACCAGCAAGAAAACAAGCATTTAATAGTTTGTGTGCAGAGTATGGATTACAGGAGAAATCATTTGCCACTGATGTAACACACAGGTGGAACTCTACATATCTTATGTTACATTCGTGTGAAAATTACGATAAAGTGATTTCACTTTATTATAATGGTAGGCATACATTCGGACCCGAACATAATTTGGAAGATTGGGAATGGACTATTGCATTTTACGTGAAAAAATTCTTACAACCTTTTTTCGATGCTTCAAAGGAATGTAGCGGTGTTTATTACCTCTATACTTCTCTTGTTTTACAACATTTTTTCTACATTTCACAAGTATTTCATAAATATAGGAATTTGCCACTTTTTGTTCATGTAGTCCGCTCTATGGAGTTAAAATTTTGTAAATACTGGAAAGAGTTGCCTTCTTTATTTCTTTTAGCTTCAGTAATGGACCCTCGACTTAATTTAACTGGCACAAAAACTACTGTAAAGGGGATATCAGATTTTTTGAATATAGAATTATCACACGTGCATATAGAATCTTTTTTATGTGAAATGTATAATTATTATGCTGAAAAGGAAGGTCAGCGTAGTTCTACTTCCCAAAGTTCTTCTTCAAGAAATATTTCAACAAATCCCGAAAATTTATGGAATTATTTAGATAGCAATACAAGTGCTCCTTCATTTAGTTCTAGTTCTAGCTCATCAACATCTAGAGCGATCAATATTGGTGGTACAAATCTTGAAATTCCTTCTGAGTTAGCTAGGTATATGTGCGTGGATGTCCGTAGTGTGTTGCAACCGCACGAATTACAAGAATTTAGTCTTTTAAATTGGTGGAGATGTAACGAAAGGCAATATCCAATTGTATCAAAAATTGCACGTGATCTACTAACACCTCCGGTGTTTACAGTAGTATCGAAGGCTGCATTCAGTTTAGGTGGTCGAATTTTATCAGATGAACGATCAAAACTAAAAGAAGATATATTGGAGGCTTTAATATGTTTGAAGGATTGGGAATGTGCAGAATTACGTGTTCAAGAACATGTTGATAGTATAATGGCCGAAGAGTTGCAGCATATCCAAACATAGGATGTTGTAAGTTTTTAAATTAATTATTTTTCTTTAAGAAATGTATTTTTTAAATTTATTTGATTCAAAAAAATTGTACACGAAATATTTTATTCGTGTACAATTTTAACTCCGCCTACGTTGATTGTAGCCGGTCCCAAACCCGGAAAAAGGAGGAGGGTTGTAATTTGTAACTTTTATTTATTTTGTTATTCGTATAAATTACATAATTTTGAAAGTTGTACTTTTATTTAATTTGTAATTTGTATAAATAATAAATGATACAATTTTTAAATTCTTTCAAAAAAAAGGTCATTCAACAATTTGCAACACAACAATTAGCATGTGAAAAAAATGTCATTAAAAATTACAAAAAAAAATTAAAAAATCGAGCCGGCTCGGCTCGTAAAAAGCCCGAGCCAAAAGCTCGGGCCAAGCCTTATTTTTTTGGCCGAGCTTTGGCTTGGCTCGGGCCCAAAAAAAGCCCGTTACGATTTACTCGAGCGAGCCCGAGCCCAAAATTTCGGCTCGCGTGCCGGCTCGATTCGGCTCGTTTACATCCCTAACGAGAACCAAGTAGCTATAGAACATGTTAATCCAAGGTGCTTTTTGTAATGTACTTCATTTATTTTGGCAAAGGAACAATGATGAGTGCATATTGTTTTCAGACCATTAATTTAAATAGTACATTATCAATCTAATTAAACATGTACTATGACATCAAAATGATAATATTATAAACAACATTGGAAATCAATACGTTACTAATTTTCCAATATGTTGACCAATTATTGATTTTGCATTTATTTAACAAACAGTAAATAAAATCTTTTGACATGATATTTGGGGTCAAGTTATGGTAAGTAACAAAACTATAAACATAAGAATAATATATGTTTATCATTTTATTTATTCCAATTTTAAATTGAATTATACGCAACTTATAATTAACTTTAATTGTCCTGTCAATCGGTTAGGACGTCTAAATAACATCCCAATTCAATAACATAACTAGTCAAGACAAAATAAAAATAATACTAATGAAATTAATTTAAATTGATATGATGATCCCGAGAAATAAGAGCGTTGCGTTACATGCTTGACTTGTGGCTCGTCAATTAACAAGTAGCTCGCCATTTGTGTGAGCCGAGCATATTTTTACATATTTTTATTGAAAAAATGAATGAAAATGATATTTTTAGCAATCAAACGTGAAAATATTGTAATATAGTTACTAAGTAACTTATCATCAATTCTTCAATTTTAAAAGACAAATCACTGGGCGTGCTTTATAGTGATATGAGGAGCCTTTTTTTCTTATTCTTTTTTTTCTTTTTCATTTTTATATATGTATAAGCAAAGAAATGAGTAAACATGCAAGAATTTTAATTTTCTAGGTTAATGAGTTAATTAGGCAAAATTTATGCTAATTAATTACAAAGACCTATTATTTATTCCTATTAATTTATTTGAGTCTTAAATTAGTCCCATTGGTTTATTAATTTTCATTTTGTTGTCTAATTTTTATTTTTGAATTAATTTACCCAAAAATATTCTTTTTAAGACATAAAAAATTCAACTCGATGTCTAGGCTAAATCTAAAAGCAAGACAACTTCAAAATAAATAATGAAATAAAAATACTGTACAATTAAATCTAAGTTTGCTAAAATTATAAACATATTAAATATAAATTAATAGGCACATCAATCGTCTACAACATTATTAAATAATAAATATGACATTTAATAAATAATCTAGACCACACATAATAATAATGAAAAATAAGCACTCGACGTTACAAATCACTTCTCTGGGTTAAGAAGTTTGTCGACTTCTTTGCGTAATGTCTCATATCTTTTGGGGTATAATGGTCATCTTTTTTGTTGTATTGACCAAGTTGAAGGGTCAACATTGAGTTTATGGCATGCGGCCTTGTGTTGATTCCTTCACTCGACGCAAATACTTTAAAGTTTTAACAGAGGAACTCCATTAGTTGGGATTGAAGCAGCTGCTACAGCTCATATCTAATTCGAAGTTCTTTTGGGTAGTGATATGTATTGACCTGGAATTTGTCAAGCTCTTCTACTGGTTCAACTCTTCTATCAATCTCTTTCACTATGGGATCTAGTGGATTATGACCATGAATCTATGATTGATTGCGTATATCATATGTACTTTAGGATGAAAGGGCGCTTCAATAATTAGTTCAGGCAAGCAGTGTGTGATGCGGAACTTTTCCGTTATATCTCTATTTTCTTTAGCTTCCTCCACTCCAAAAGGTGTGGGGAACTTCAGCGAATAATGATACATGAAGATGATTGCCTTCAAATTGAAGAGTAGGGGTTACCATGATGGCAATATAAGGTGAATGGGAAGTAATCACTGTGAATTCTACTAAGATTTTGGCCTTTCGAGGAGCTTCTCCTACCCAGACAGCTATTTTGATCTTCCCTTTGGGCATCATGAGCGTACCGTTTAGCTCAAGAATGGGTCTTGAGTAAGGTTGTAGAAATGCAATGGAATTCCCATCTAATTGAGGATACATGCGTACAGTATGTTGAGGGAACTTCCCGTGACGACCAAGGTTTTACCCATATTTACTCTTGTGATAAGTAGGGTGACCACCAAAATGCTTGGATAAGGATGACGGTTTGTTTTGACCTCATCAAAGGAAAGGTGGTCATCTTCCAGCCTCTTTCGGTGTCTATGCATGGTACCTGTCTGGATCAGGTTAGCTGAGATAAGTTTTTTCAGCTTGAATTCTTTAGTCGGTTAATGTACTTTCCTTATAACATGTTGACCTACGCCTAATGAAGGTCGATGTTGCAGGCCCTAGCATCAATTTGGTTGTCTCGTACCAATCCAACACCGCCTGAAGTGGGAAATTTCATGCAGTAACATTATGTATGGTGTCGACCTTTATTTCGTGTGATATTGGTTGTACTAGGATCGCATTGTACTTGTAGGGTAAATTAGCAATTATAAAATTTGTGATAGTTCTCCGTTGACACGATAGCTCTCCATTGTAGTTTGAGTATAATATATTGACGGAACTTTCGTTAACCATGAGTGTTCAATATATATTTATCTCGATCATTGACATCGTGATACTAGGGCATCACTTTGATCTTCTAATACCCCTAAAAGTTTTCCTTCGAAAGTTCAAACCATTCGAATCTATTTCGTGGTACGATGTTAGTACATGACAGCACATTTGTTTCTTCCTATCAACATTTTGATATTTGTTTTGGGCTTGGCAAGTTGAGCAGGTTGGAAAAGATGAGGCAAGTTACAATCTTAACCTTAATAAAATATAACTAATAAACTTTAATATAAAAATTCAGGGCTGGCCCTGGCCTAAGATTAACTAGGCCAAGGCCGGCCTCAAATTTTTGAGGGGCTCATAAGAAAAATCAGTCCACATCCATTCACAACCCGTGCCAAGGCTTAAAACTTAAAAGGATACCCAACTATTTTAGATAGGGATAGAGGAAGAAAAATGTTGATTTATAGAGCCTCTCTTTCCAGTTTCACCGGACCACTATGGCCACCATAGGATTTCAAGAAGGAAAAGACCGCTACTGATATCGAATGATGCCAAGAAGGAAGAAAAAGGGTGGTCAAAGAAGGGGGGAAAAAAGAAGGTTTGTTACTTTTCCATAGGCCCAAGTAGATATTCCTTGTGTTTTTTATTTGGGCATTTGAATTTCTGCTGTCAATCCATTAAAAAATATTAAAATTTTCCCTAAAAACTACTAACTTTTCTTCAAAGATACATGAATTATGGTTTCTGCTAATGCTGAAAACATTAAAATTCTCGATCCTTATCTGCTAATTACTATTGAATTGAGAGAAAAATAATAAGATAATTTTTTGAAAATGGCCCACAACTATTCTAAAATGTTAAAAAGTGAGAAGGAGGCGCTTTAGGTGAGTGGATCGGGCCTGATTGATTAGATAATTTAAGATTGCCTTATGTTCACTATGTGATCGATTTTAATTAATTATCATTTGGCTTGTAATTTATAAAGAACTAATCTTTCAATCCAATTGGATGCTTATTATCGTTTGTGTGCAAAAGTCAGATTATTTTTAAGCTTCTGACTTAGCCCTGTCCAAGCAAGGCCCCCATTTTCAAAGGTTGAAGATGCTTTTAAATATTTTTCCTATTTCTTCGCTTTTTTGATGAGTTATTTTTCATTTTTTTTTTTTGAAAATTTAAATTTCATGGATTTTTGGCACTTCATTATTGGTTCATATTCTAGACTACAAAGGATTTGTGCATGTCTTTTGGGAATAAACTTTTATTTTCAATTGCTGTCTTTCCTTAAGATTATTCCCAATTCTCATTAGCCTTAGTTGTTTATGATATGCTTGTATAAAAGTTTGAAATAACGTGAAAATAACATGGCTTGAATTCCTAGAGATCCAGAAGTGGTAAATTGAAGCTGTCAAAACATATCTAACTTCTAATAAAAAGGGGAAAGAGAGTCTACTATTCATGCAATAGTAAATTAATCCAATTTTACTATGCACGATATCATTTTTTATTTTTCATTTTGTTTATGTCAAATAAATGTTCTTCCACACATCATGTCACTAGCATTAAAAGAATAATTATGTCAAACAAACGTTCTTCCACACATCATGCCACTAGCATTAAAAAAATAATAATAATTTTAGTAAATATAAACTTCCATGAGAAAAAAAAAGTCTCTTCGCACATGAAATTTAAAAAAAATAAAAATAAACTCTTCGCACAATGAGGAGAGATGGCAAACAATGTACGGAGTAAAAAATGAAGAAAAAACTCTCTCCACATAGTGCAGAGAGTTGGCAAACTCTTCGTATAGTGCGAAGTAAAAAAAAATATCTCCATACAATGCGGAGAGATGACAAATACCATGGCAAAACTTTCAGCATAATGCGGAGAGGTGGCATTCTGTGCGGACATAGTCCTCACAAAGTGCAGACTCTCCGTACAGTGCGAAGTAAAAAAAGAAAAAAACTTAGCACAGTGCGGAGAGTTGGCAAACTCTCCATACAGTGCGAAGCTAAAAAAAAAATACCTCTCTGCACAACGACTGTTACGTGCGTTGCACGAATTTTACATTTATCGTATTTTTATTAGTGTATGAATTTTAATTTTTTGAAAAGTTTTTGAAGTAACATCTAGAAATATTTCCATGATATAATAAAATAATTGAAAATTATTTTTACAATTGCATACAGTAGTGTGTCATCTAAAAAAATATACTTGTATATTTCATACTTGAATAAGAAATATACGATATTATACAAATTATTTTGCTTATATTCTTTGATAGTGCTGATATGATTGAGTTGAATGTGAAAATTATATTTCTAAATTTTGTGTAATTCAATATTGAAAAACTGAAGATTGAGCACCATAGTCATATTCATTTATATTTTGTGCTTCATATATATTTAATATTTATTTTATGCCTGTGTTGAAAAAATAAAAATTCGTATTTCTTTTGAAATTCGATTTGGTTATTTTTCTACACACGCATCATGCCAATAATATTTAAAAAAAAAAATCATAAACTCCATAAGAAAGAAAAAATTTCTGCAAAAAAGCAAAAAAAAAAAAAAAAGACTCCACAAAGTGCAGAGAAATGACAAACTATTTCTCCGCACAATGTGAAAAGAAAAACAAAAAGTCTTGGGGACTTTATCTGCAAGTTCCAAAAGGCATTTTCTCAAATAATTTTTGAACAATGCATTGAATACTTTAATTCCTGGCCTACAACCCAAAAGTATAATTTCATTGAAAATTGTATCCGCTTCTAACGTCCAAGAGCTGTTATCAACCAAGTGTAAAATATTGAATTTGGGTGGTACTTTAGAGCCTCTATTTGTGAAAGCAATGCCATGGTACTATCAATATCCCCTTCTTTGCACAACTCACATATTGTTTCATTGTATGAATTACGAGAAAGTTTATTTCCAATATCGTAAATATGATTTGTATGCTCAGAAATTGAGCGGTGACTGGAATTTAAAGAAGATATAATTGATTTTGAGCCAGTTTTCCGACTCTGTTTCGTTGTATATAAAAAAAATTTACAATCTTGAAATTTAACTTGTAATTAAGGAATTTGAAAAAACTCTCCGTACTGTGTGGAGAGTTTTTTCTCTCTTACTGTGCAGAGAGCTGGTTTGTCATATCTCCACACTGTGCGGAGAGTTTTTTAACTCTGCACTGTGCGAAGAGTTTGCCAACTCTCCGTACATGATTCAACTTTTTCTGCACTGTGCTGAGAGGTTTTTTTCTCTCCGCACTTTTTTTTACTTCGCATATGGTTCAACTTTCTACGTACTATGCGGAGAGTTTTTTCTCTCCGTACTGTGCGGAAAGTTTTGCCATGGTACGGACCAACTCTCCGCAATATGTGAAGAGATTAACTCTTTCCATATAGTGCGGAGAGTTTTTTTTGCTCTCCGTACCATGCGAAGAGTTGGTTTGTCATCTCTCCGTACTACTGTGCAGAGATTTTTTTTACTCCGCACTGTGCAAAGAGTTTGTCAACTCTCCACACACGGTTCAACTCTCTCCGCACTATGTGGAGAAGTTTTTTTCTCTCCGCACATTTTTTTACTTTTTATTTTTACTCCGCACTTGGTTCAATTCTCTCCGCACTGTGCGGCGAACTTTTTTTTCAATTTTGCAATATTGAATTACACAAAATTTAGAAATATAATCTTCACATTCAATTCAATCATATCAACACTATCAAATAATACAAGTAAAATAGTTTGTATACTTCTTATTCAAGCATGGAATATACAAGCATATTTTTTCTAGATAACATACTGCCATACAATTGTAAAAATAATTTACAATTATTTTCTTATATCATGAAAATATTTTTATATATTGATTCAAAAAAATTTCAAAAAAACTAAAATTCATACACTAATAAAAATACGATAAATACAAAATTCGTGTAACGCACGTGATAGCGACTAGTTAAAATAACAAAAATAGAGATAATTCTTCAAACCTTGGATTGACTAGTTTTTGGAAAAACAATGCTAAAGACATACCTTAAATATAATTGTAATAGACTTTTGATTGGGATTTTGATCCTATAAGTAGTTGAGCCGTGGAGAAAAAATTGGTATAGAAATTAATATCGTTGTAGTAAAAATCAATATTTAATTAAATGTTTCATTTTTTGCCCATGAAAAGTAGTTTCAACTTGCTCATATGACATATTTTATTTCCCTTCTCGTAAGTATTCCTGCTCTGGTAAAAAAAAAAAAGTTATGTTTAAGGCCTCATATTAATTAATCGCCTAAGGCTTCAATAAATTGTGAAAATATTTTATAATAATCGAACTAGTGACGATAAAGTGAAAAAGAAGAAAATAAATACAAACAAATCAAGATTTAAAACTGAAACAACCTTTAGGTTTAGTTTGTGAATTTTAAACAATTTAAAATGTCTTAATTTGAAAATTTATCAAAATTTGTTAAAATCGGACCACTTATATCCCTGGTCTCAAAATTTGGTACCCATAGTGCTATGAAAGGATTTCATCACAAATAAAGGGGGAAAGAAGAAAGAAAGAAAAGGAAGGGATAATATAATTTTGAACCCCACTTGACGTACAGGGGGAGCCTTCATAGGGTGTGTACAAGTTACACACAATAGGGTGTGACTAAATTAATTTTTGGCCATTTTTTATTCAAGTGGAACCCATTCTTTGTGAGAGATCTGGTTGGGTTCTGTGAACCTGACTTTTGTACACGAGGAAAATTTCTATAATTTTACTATTTAATGTTTTCGAGTCATGTGAATGCTACTTTATTTTTTCTATTTTATTTAAAAATTAGTTAAAAGTATTTCATAAAAGATTCTTCATTTTAAAATAATTCTTAAAAAAAAAATCAGGAAAATTGACACAGATGTCAATAATTCAGAAAAATAACAAAAATTTGTCCCTATTTGGAATGGGTTTTTAAAAGTAAAAAATGAGCTTTTGAAATCTAAAAGTAGCTTTTGAATCCGATTGGCTAATTTTATGAAATTTTTCTTCTAATTAGAAGAGTTTTCAGAGGAAGTTGATTAAATATGACTTCATTTAAAAGAACTTCTGGAATAGAAAGCTCTATTAAAAATTAATTTTTAAATAAAAATTAAGATAACTTCTATCAAAAACTCTTTTAAGGAAGTAAAAGTCTTGCCAAACGGACCCTTTAAAGATATATACCGTTATCATTTTAGGAGGGTTTCCTCAACTAACCTTTAATGGATTTCTTAAAATTTATAAATTTCCACCAATTTCATTGATTTGAATAGAGTTTCACATAATTCATAAGATATAACAAAATAACATTTTCTAGATTTTAATTAATTTAACATTTTTCATGTCTCAATGAAAGCATAAAGTTTCTTATGCATTTTCGCTCATTACAACTACTTGTGGGATTCATTTGTTCCACATGTTGATTTGGTTGTTGTAGCCCGATCCTAAGCAATAGTAGGCATTTCCATTTTTGTTGAGCCCAATAAATGGTTGTGTAGTTGTTAAGTTTCTCATCATAGCAATTTGAAGTTTTCAAACCATTTTTTATATTGAATCTTTTGTGCTTGTTTGATAGGGATTTTGTTAATTGATTTTTTAACCGTTAGAAATAAAGTGAGTCCTATCCGTGAGAGAAGAATTCAAAAATGACAACTGAAATAGTGAAATAACGATAAAAAATTGATTTTAATTGACTTAAAATATGTACCAAAAAAGCACAAAATAAAGTATGATACAATGATATGTTAATATCAAAATCCTCCAAACATTCCATGCCAACTATACAAACATCAACGCCAATATGCACGATGATATACATAATATTGCTTGATCACCACACAAAGGGAACGTGATGGTTGAAGGTCATCTCGTACTTAACATAGGTGGTGTTGTGTGGAAGAAATTGTACACAACTCTGGTTAATTCATCCGTTCTTGTGATAGATCATAAAATTGCACTAGTAGTCAAGGGCGTACTATAGTTTGTCATATCGTAAATAATTGAACTACTGTATATCCACGTTGGAGCGATGGTTCAAAAAAAATATGCGATTTACTATTGATATAAAATAAACAAATAAAGATTAGACAAAATTGACACTCGATTCAATACAGATTGATCTATCTTCACTATCATGCTTTGGTTTGATTAGAGTATTTTTTTTTGGCTGATTTAATGAGCTTTTTGTTAAAAACAGTGAAACTTCATTAAATAACCATTTTAGGATTGGAAATATCTAACGCATATGATTTAAAGGTAGAGGGAAATTGACAAAAACTGAAAAACTCAAAAAAAAGTTCCCACCTTTCCCCAATTTGCTCTCTTTTCAAGTCCCCGCCAAACACCTCCCTATATTTCGCCACCCTAATCCCCCACGCACCCCAACCCCCCTATTTAAACAGGGCAGTCTCCTCGCCGACTGAGCCATTCATTCCCATTTCACTTTACTTTTTGCACAATCTCCAGTCTTCCGCTGGGTAGCGGCAATCACCAATGGCCAACGTCAGTGACCTCCCCTGCGACGCCGATGGAGTCTGCATGGTGTGCAAGAAGAAGGCACCTGATGGCGAGATCCTCACCTGCAAAACGTGTGTCACTCCCTGGCACAGCACTTGCCTCTCCATCCCTCTGAAAACCCTAGCCGATGCTGCCCAGTGGGAGTGTCCAGACTGCTCCTTTACCGCCAATCCACCGGGTGGTGCCGCCGTCAAGTTGTCGATCTCCGGCGGAGACCTGGTGGAGAAGATCCGGGCGATCGAGTCCAACCCGACGCTGACTGATCGCGAGAAGGCCAAGCAACGCCAGGAGCTACTGAGCGGAGAAGCTATATCAGCGTCTCCGGAGGTCCCTAATCAAGATCAAAAGAAGTCCAATGGCGGGACTAACGAGGGTTTAGCCATTCTTGGGGACAAGCTCAACTGCTCCATCTGCATGCAGCTTCTCGATAGACCTGTCTCTGTATGATTTCTCTCTCTACGAATTCACCTTTTTGTGCGATCACGTTTGTCTTGGTGTTTGTATAGTTATATATGATCCAGAAAACTTATTACTTTCTGCATATCGCTTGACTTTGATGTGGAGAATATGCTGAACTTTTGAGCAGAATGTATTTTAAAATTGTACTCGGAGTTGACCATGATGTGTCTTCAGACGATGTTAGTCAACTGGAATTTTTTTTCCTTTTGCATTTTTCTATTTCATGGAAATGGGTTTCTATTTTTCCAGTTTCCATCTGTATCAAAGATTTTTAATTTGGAATTAGGCATTTGTAAGTGATCATCAAATGGGAAAAAAAAAAAATGCAAACGAGTTGAGTTCTCATAATACTTGTTTGGTCACAATCTTAGGATTTTGGAATTGGAGTGTAATTTAGAGTGAGAGCAGTGGAGAAGTCCTTGTTTCACAATGGTACAGTGACTTTCTCTTTAAGTGAAGAGTTTTGTATCTAATTGTGATAACTTGTAATTTGATTACTGTCATCATAAACGTGATGCTTAAATTAAGCTGACTATTGATGAATTTATATCTGCAATTTTGCATGCCTCAATTTGGATAACATTGGATATCTTGAAGAATTATGTTCATGGAAATTTCCTGTATTTTACTGCATTCGTTTACTTCTTTGTTTCTACTTTGGGACTATAATGATTTTTATTGAATGGTCTTTTGACATTAATGTTCATTGCTGAATATAGTTGTAACATTCATAATTAGCTTTACAACCTGTTTAGACTTAGATTAAAGCAAGTCACTTAATTTCCATAATGATTTTTATTCAATGGTCATTTGACATTAATAGCCATTGCTGAATATAGTTGTAACATTCATAATTAGCTTTACAACCTGTTTAGGCTTAGATTAAAGCAAGTCACTTAATATAAGACCATGTGTAGCAATCTTTCCCACTTTTTTTGCACTTTTACTGAAGTAACTGAATTGGTCCCATTGCTTATGTACTTGTATTGAAGATTCTTGAACGAATGTAAAGGGTCACATGAAAAATTGATTCAGAAAAATTCCATCTTAATGCTTGCTAGAATTGATTGTTTCATCCATTCCTACACAAACTACTGCAATTCTTTTTGTTTCCTGTAAGCCGAAAATATCTTTTGTGACAATTGTCTGATGAGGACAATATCGAGTGTTTCAACATTGGTTTTATTCATATTCCATAGATATAAAGGATGACTTGTCTCCAGGAAGTAAATATGATTGTCATACTAAGGCACATGGACAAGACACCTGGTTCTCATGTGAACCAAGTCCTCTAGTCTTTTATTAGTCACAAGTAATCAGGCTTCTGTTGTGCATGTCTCTGTTTCAGGAAATTCTGATTCATCCCGCTAATTCATAGTGGATTTAAGATTGCTGCACCACATCCTCTTTAGCTGAGTAAATGCTCATTATGGTTTTGATTTCTAGATGAGATTTATAATGAAAATGTCCAATAAATGATAGAGCATGTTTTATGCCTCTGAGATATTAGTTAGAGGTCATTAAATGTTAACCTAGTCATTGATAATTGAATGGATGAATTTGACTGTTTTGTAAATAAATTTAGAATTTTCTCACTGAAGAAAGAGTTCAAAATATTTAAACTGGTTTTTAGAGAATGGAATTAACATAGCTTTCTCATTTCTTGCTTTAGACACCATGTGGCCACAATTTTTGTTTGAAGTGCTTCCAGAAGTGGGTAGGTCAGGGGAAGCTCACTTGTGCCATTTGTCGCAAGGTGATTCCATCAAAGATGGCAAGGGAGCCCCGTATAAACTCTGCTATTGTTATGGCCATTCGAAATGCCAAAATGTCCCAGTCTAATGTTTCAGGGGGTGTTCCAAGGGTCAACCATTTTGTTCACAACAAAGATCGACCAGATAAAGCATACACCACTGAGCGAGCAAAAAAATCTGGAAAGGCTAATGCCTGCAGTGGAAAGATTTTTGTTACAGTTCCTCTTGATCATTTTGGTCCAATTACAGCAGAGCATGATCCAGAAAGAAATTTGGGCGTGTTGGTTGGTGAGACCTGGGAGGATAGGATGGAATGCAGGCAGTGGGGGGCTCACTTTACCCACGTTGCTGGGATTGCTGGGCAGTCAGAGTATGGAGCGCAATCTGTTGCACTATCAGGGGGTTATGAAGATGACGAGGACCATGGCGAATGGTTTCTTTATACTGGAAGGTATATGATAATACTGTCACTATGTGCTGTTCTGTGTTTTGAGTAATCTTCTAACCAAATTTTCTGTGTTTCACCTGGTTTTATTGCTCCTGGATGTAGACCAATATGACTGAACCATGTGAACTTTTTGGTCTTTTGTTTCATCTTTATGTTTTCACTTTAGCATCGATGAATATTACTTAGATTTCGTGGAACTGATGTAGCTAACTATTTCTGTGTCGATGTGTTCTGAATACTTTCCATATTGGTGACAGACGATTTTGGCTGATTGGTATGCTTTCCAGTGTCCGTATCATTTGGGAACTGTGGATTTACCTGGAAAAGTTCACACTAATTTTTATCTTGCTAATTCTTTTATATGGTTGGAGTGTCATTGAATTTGTCTCCAATGAGGAGCAATATTGATGATGTTCAATGACCCATTTGAGTTGCTTTTCAACGACACCAAACTTGTTTTTCCTGCCATGGAAAGTCACTGCAAATGCACCTGAAGTTAAATCAACATGTTATTAATTGCTAACAATGTGCATTCATGGCTGTCTATACGTTCACCAAATTTGTTCATTGATTCATTACAGTTTTTCAATCTGGACAAATCCGGCTGGATATTTATATGACTCTCTTTTTAATTTTTTTCTTAATTGCTGGTGGCAGTGGTGGAAGAGACCTTAGTGGGAATAAAAGGACGAACAAGAAACAATCATTCGACCAGAAGTTTGATAAAAGCAATGAAGCCTTACGAGTTAGTTGCAAAAATGGTTATCCTGTCCGAGTTGTAAGGTATTCTGATATTTCTATTTGAAAAGCAGTTAAGAATATAAATGAATGTCATGATGTAGTTTCACCCTATATATTAATAACTGATCAAAGAAAAGTACATTTTCATAATTTACTAAAATGTATGGGTTTGCTCATCATATGGTGTTTGTTTTATGAAATCTATTTATGAGAGCAAATGAATGTTGGTGATATGACATTGACTAGGTTCCATCTCATGTTCTCATGTCCATGTGTGCTTTGCCATATATGATGCTTAATATAATGATTACATTTATTGGCTTGGAAAACGATATATATTTAAAAGGGAAAGAGAATGTCAGACTATTCTTCTATTTTTTTCCAATGCAGCTTTTTATTTTGCACGTTGATCGGATAATAGAAAATTGAACTAATATTTCCTCTTCTAGAATTAGGTCTAGCATTATTTTAATTGTTTGTGAATTACTCCATTTGTTTATCTTAGGTTTTCGTTAAAACCTTTATATGCTCCCAGTTATGGTCGGACAACACTTGACTATATGTCCTACAGTGAAATACTCAATTAGTGCCTCCATTACTTGGTTAATGTATTTTGTAAGTTGTTTTTTGGCAATCGATTTCAACAAAGATATCACTTGGTGGTTTAGAAAATTAGTCTTTCCCTTTTTTGTTTCGTATTTCCCGTCCTTAATGCTATACTTAATCTTTTTTTGATGGTTAATATTTTTTTGATGGGCAGGTCTCATAAGGAGAAACGTTCTTCTTATGCGCCACAGGAAGGTGTACGTTATGATGGGATATATAGGATTGAAAAATGTTGGCGAAAGTCTGGAATTCAAGTAGGAATTTGCTTCTGAAAGAATTTTAGTCACCTTTTGCTTTTGTGCTCAATATGTTCAGACTGCTTCCCTTTCACTTGATATAGGGATTTAAGGTGTGTCGTTATCTGTTCGTACGTTGTGATAATGATCCTGCACCATGGACAAGGTTTAGTATTTCTAGCATTGCACCATCATCCACCTCCCATATGCACCTTTTTTTACATGCTTAGTTTATAATTTCTTATTATTTTCTCCAGTGACAATAATGGTGATTGCCCAAGAGAGCTGCCAACTGTTGAGGAATTAAAGCATGCTACTGACATTACAGAGAGAAAAAAGAGTCCTGCCTGGGATTTCGATGTCAGAAGCTATATTCTTAACTTATGGTTTATCTTTACCAATTTCCTTA
Source organism: Olea europaea var. sylvestris (assembly GCF_002742605.1). Taxonomy (NCBI): domain Eukaryota; kingdom Viridiplantae; phylum Streptophyta; class Magnoliopsida; order Lamiales; family Oleaceae; genus Olea; species Olea europaea. The sequence goes on along the minus strand of NC_036242.1, from coordinate 20,494,069 downwards.
TATTGTGTGGTGACATCTTCATAAAACTGTAATCCCGTGGCCTTTCAGATCTGTTTAATTCCTTGTATGTTGAGATGCTGCTTCATGAGTGATTAATTTTTCTAGCAATCTCAGCTGTCTACTTTTTGCAATACACAGGAGGGACAGGGTCGTTGGATTTGGAAAAAACCTGCACCAGAAAGTCGTAAAGTTTCTGATGTTTATGATGAGGAAGGTAAGAGCAAAAAGAGAGCAAGACGTCAAAAAGGAAACGAGTCAGTTAAAGAAAGGCTTTTGAAAGGTATTCATCTTGTTACCTATGCATTTCTTTGGACTTGCAGAAGCTATCCCATGGGGAGGTTTCTGAATTGCACCATGGGTGAATATGGCTTCATAATCTTTATGTATACATACGAGGCCATATGTTTCTCAAGTCTGCAACTCATGATACAGAATTTGGCTGCCTCATCTGCCGGAAAGTAATGGTGCTTCCACTTACAACTCCCTGTGCTCATAACTTTTGCAAGGGGTGCTTAGAGAATGCCTTTGCTGGCCAATCTTTCATTAAGCAAAGGACATGTGGAGGTACGAGAACCCTCCGAGCACAAAAAAATGTTATGAAATGCCCATCCTGCTCAAATGATGTATCCGATTTCCTTCAGAATCCCCAGGTACAAATGGCCAAAAAATTTTCTCATGTAAATTTTGAGGTTTTGCTATTAAGTAGAACACCTTATGCATGCAAGGAACATATTGTTCCCCCAGTTTTTCTTGAGTGATGAATACTAGCAAATTACAGTTGACTGTCCGTGCAATTGGGGTCATGCATTTTGAATCATTTGTGGAAGGAATATTTGTTTTGAGATGTGTGAATCAGAAACGGGCACTCACCAAAATATGATTCTGCAACAGGTCAATAGAGAGTTGATGAATTTGATTGAATCACTACAGAGCCAGATGAAGGAGGAAAACATGGGATCTGAAGACATTGATGATGGTGCAGATGAGGAAGATGATGATTTGTGTGATGAAACTGATGCATGTATAGAAGTGAACATGGGGGAAGAAATTGATGGCTCAGATGGAAAATCAAACATTGGTGCTGAAAATAAGAACTGTGATGCAAGTGCAGAAATTCTAATGGAAGAGAATGATGAGAAAGAAGTCAGTAAACCTTTGACCGACACCAACCCCCAGTCACCTATCGGAAAGGAAGCCCTAGACAGGCATGATGCTGTGAGTGATGGCCAAGAAGCTGATGTTGCCAGAGGTGAAATGCCCAAAAGAAGAAACAAGCGAAAGAGTGCTGCTGGTGAAGAGACTTGCACTTTGGCTCCCAACATGGGCAAGAGGAGAGGAGCCAACAAGGCTTAAACAAAAATTGATCACATGTTCTGCTATCTCATTCTCCCACCCGTCTTTTTCTTCATTACAACCTCCCCCATTTTTCTGATGACTTGTTGGACTCGTGTCAAGTTCTGTTGAGCACGTGAGGAGGGTTTTGGGCATACACAAGTTCTTTTTGGCAGGATTAAGGTTTAAACTGACTTTTTGGTACTATAGTTGTCTATAGGGGATGTACTGCCCATCTTTAATTGCCTATGGATTATGATGTTAATAGGATTTTAAAAATGCAGTATACAGATGCTGTTCGCTTTTGAATTACCAGTTTATGTGGAAATCTTTGTTTTTATGCCAATAGCATGCAAGTTGGAAGCATGTTGTACCAACTCTTTGAAATTATTCCTAGCACACCTGATTGCTTGCATTTTTGGGTGCTGTTTTAGTTTCTTTTCAGGTGTACTACCTGTTATGGTTATGTGACATTCTGGACATGATACATCCGTGCATTTGTTCAATATTGACAACGATTAGCCATGCCATGTATCAAGAAGGTACGCCCATCTATATGGAATATTTCATCTTTTGTTTACAGAAAACAGCTCTGCTGATAACATATAAGGATGTCTGCGAGTCATTTGTACCGCACCATTCTGATAGTCCACATGAATATCAAATTCAAAGAAACATAATGTAGTTCTTGCCTGCCTTCAACCAGAAAATTTCCTACTCGTTTAGTTTCGCAGTTAGGATTGGACCTAGTTTGGTTCAATTCAGTTTTAAAGAGAATCAAATCAAATTGAATCAGAATTTTTGAGTATTTAGTAAGTGGAATTGTTGAGTCTATATTTAATTATTGAACCAAATTTCGGATTGATTTGATTTCATTTCATTTGGTTACATACCATAATTTATTTATTTATTATTATTTTTTTAAATTTACTATGCTACATTAATCCAACTTGAAAGTTTAGATTATCGATTTTCTAAAACCCAGAGTGTGGAAATAATCAACTGAAAGCAATAAGTCAGTTTTTAATTGTTTTAGATTATTAGATCAAATGAGTCACTTTATCCTATATTTGAATATAACATTTTGCAGTTGTACAAACATGGTCGACAACTATTTGTTGTCAAAATTCGAGCATTTGATGTAAAAAATGATTTTTAAAATGGATGAATGAGATGTTGTCAAGTAGGATATTGTCAATAATGGATGTACATGTAGCTTGACTTTTTGTAAATTGCGTAAAGATAAAGTCTGGACACTTTTCTTGTTAACAATTCATTATAAACAATGAGGTTTACAGTACTGTTCAAATTCGACTAACCTTGACTGTTCAAATTCGACTAACCTTTCTGACATTCTTTTTGTAATAACCTTGGCCATTCTGAACTACATGCTCCTCATGCTAGCTCTTGATCCTTGGTACCATTTTATCCCTTGTGAACCTTGTTCTTTAGTGTTGAAATTTCAAGCACCTCTTTCCAAAACTATAGTAATTTTGTAGGCTAATTGGCGAAAGTAAGTTTGGGTGTTTGATTAAAGATCTTGTGTGTTTTGATCTATGGTTTAATGTGAAGGTTTATATCTCAATCAACAAATCTAAATTTGGAGGAATCTATGAATAAAAAAATATAGGGTTGAATTTTGAAATCAATGAATGTGATATGGATCTTCATATGAATGATCTTTATGGAATAGCTACGATTTAACACACTTTTGAACGTTCATGGAGTAGGATATATAGGGGAAAGTGTTTGGGATTAGAAGGGGTTCAAAATCAAAATTTTGAAACAAAATAGGATTGTTGGATGTCGACCGTCTTTTAGCTCTAGGCGAGCGGCAGCTTAGCAATCATTTGTATTTTCATTATAATTTTTTTTTCCGATATCAAATTGAGGTGATTCAAAGTGTGTTGAAAAGATTACTTGAAGGGCTATAATTTTTCTAAGTGGCATTCTCCAAATTCGATATTTTTCTAAGTGAAAAATGCGTTGCAAGTTGCGACTTACAATTTGGAGTATAATTTGTGCTGCTTTTTGATACTCTTTAAACTTCTAATTGCATTCCATTGATTATGTGTGATCTTCTCCGACATTTTGGACTCCTTCAAGACTTGTACTACCAATTCCAATTCTTTTGGCTTTAATTACAACTTAAGTTTTACTCAACTAATCTACATTTTGGATACAGAGAAAGCCAATTACAATTAGGACTCTTAACACAACTAATGACATATTCAATATGGAAGGCATACTAAAACAAAAGTGAAACTATTCAGTCGAAAAAAAGCTAAAAATAAAGAACATGGCATGAAAGGTAGCTATTGGGAAAAAGGAAAGCGCACAAATGCGTAAACTCACAGTAAACATTTTGAATACTAGTTATAAATTATAACGTTTATATATTGAGTCGTGAGAAATTATAAGAAACGTATGAGAGGAAGCTTAACTTGATCAAAGTGGAGGACGTTTAATAAATTGGATCAAAAAAAGGTAAGATAAAGAGAAGTGCAGCCGCTCAACTTCAATTATTTGAAAAATTGCATAATGAATGAGAAAAAACTTAGGTCACTCAATTTTTATTTTTGAAAATTTGGGCTTCGACTAAACACAAAAAAAAAATGATATTTTGGGCTTAATTTATTGGCAAATAAAATAGGAAAATGATATTTTTGAGCTCAACTAATTAGTTACCATATTTATTTAGAAAAAAAATTAAAACGGTTTGGCTTATTTAATTAAAAAATTTAAAAATTCAGACAAATTCGATTCTTCGATTTTTGGTCTAGAATCGAGAATCGAACAAAATTCGTCGGTTCTCGATTTTGATATCAGTTTGAATATTTAACTTCGCTTGGTTCAAATCAGTTTGGTTTGGTTTGACTCGGATCCGGTTCGATTGGAAATTTTGTTCAGCCCTAATTTGCCTTTCAAGATTCTCAATTGGTGATCTCTTCAGGCTAAATGATAAAAATAAAGACTGATTTATCTCCAATGTCATCCTGTAAAATGAACAAAATCATATCATACAGTGGCATGTGAAAAAACTAACCAAAATGTAATATATATCAAGCAGATAATTTTGATGTGTAAGGTTAACCATAATCCAGCGAACACTAGAAAGAGTGCCATCCACACGCCCAAAAAGCACTTTTGCTCCATCCACTAGGCCAGTCTGTGCCATTACTTGAAGGGGTTTAGCATATTGCAATTTCTAGCATTAAAAGGCAATGCAATTGTTAGGAATAAATGAGAATTGATGATAATAAAATTAAGAATAAGAACGCAAGATATACGTAAAAATCCAATTTTGGAAAAAACCTTCGGATAGAGGAGGAAAAATTCACTATAAGAAATATTAAAGATTACAAAGTTTGCAGGATGATTTTTCAAAAGATTTACCCCTCATATATATAGTACACAGAAGTGCCTAACATAAGATATAGTTCTAATACAATAGGCCTAACAAATAATGGAGCATTTGAAGTAGAATAGGAGTGTAAAAACTGCCAAAATAGCTAACAAATTTCTCCCAAATAATACCATTGCTCGAGCGAGCCTCACATTCAGCAAGCGGTAGCACGGCCGCTTACGTGCCTATGGCGCGATCAACAATTGGTCAAGTTACTGAAAAAGAAGCTAGAGTGCACATGGTGCGGATGGCGAGCGATCTTCACGTGAATAAAACTCCTTTTCCATCTTTGACTTCTTCAAGGCACACTACCAACTGCCAATAGAACTCCTGATAGAATTCAAGTCATAACCGAATTCTAACAAATCTCCACCTGACACGAGCCTTAGATCCAAACACATGCTGCTTCATCTTCTCTTTTAAAAATAAAGTATCAAAGTATTATGTTTTATTTATGGTGAGAGTATCACGATTATACAAAATAATATCTCTGAAAGACATATATGAAGAAGGCAGCAAATGCAACAATAAATATTTTTCATCATACTTGACCTTTGAGATAGGGCCTTTCGATCTTTAAGTTGTTTCTTTACAACATTCAAATTGATGACATCTTATCAAGTCTTAACAAGGCATCATTCAAATCCATTTGAGCAAGCACAACTCGCATCTTTACTTGTCATAATAAAAATCTATTGTTGTGATCCGAAAACGAAATTTCATACTCCACACTTGCCATGCGAAAAATCAAACCTCGCTCCGATATTAGTTTGTTAGGAATAAACGAGACCCGACAATACAAAAAATAAGAGAAGAAATAAAATTTACATGAAAACTTAATTTGAAAAAAATCACGGACATATGAGAAGAAATTCTCTATAACAAATTCGGAGGATTACAAAGTGTGTAGGATGATTTTTGTCAAGAGGTTTTCTCCTCATATATATATATATATATATATATATATATATAGAGGCAGAGTCCTAATATAATAATGGAATGTTTGAGGTTGTGTGAGAGTATAAAAACTGCCAAGATCTCGAACATATTTCACCTAGATTATACCACCGCTTGAGCGTGGCCTTGCGTTCACCAAGCGGTAGCACGACCGCTCGAGTACCCATGGCTCGGCCAATAAGTGGTCAAGTTACCGAGAAAAGACATTCGAGCACCCACGATGCAGATGGTGAGTGGTCTTCAAGCAAACAATACTCCTTGTTCATCTTTGATTTCTTCAAGACTTTTTCAATGTATACTATCAACTTGTAACTCCTCAAAAATTTTATAAAATAAGATTTATATGTTTTATATACTATATTTTTATATTTAGAAATTGAGAGACTAAAGTGAAATACGTTTCAACATCGTTACTTTTTTCGGTAGAATAATCAAGCATTAATTTAATGAGAATTTCCCTATCAAAATTAGACTAGTTTTGAAACTCATATTAAATGGCGAATTTTAGACTAGAGAAAAAATTATTTTGGATATATTAGGCTCTCGTTTTCGTAGCTCAAAGAAATACATATTTGACTAATATTTAATTTGGCGTGTTCACAGGTTGGCCACCACGTGTTAGTAGACATAACAATTGAAGTTTTGATTTAATTTAAAATGTTTTGAATTATTAATTTGCCTTCCATTTAAATTCTATGCAAAACCTAGTCAACCATTTGCACTTTCATCACGTGAAATTATTCCACAATTGGGGACCGTAAATTAAGAAAATTTCACTACCATAAAGGTAACCACCAATTTTTCAGTAATGAGATGCTAATTTTCAGTAATGGGATTGACAAACATTTTTGGCAGACCAAATCATTCAGCACCTAATCTGAAAAGACATAGTCACGTTTCCTTTTCTTTTCTTTTCTTTTTTCTTCACAAGAAATTGTATATGTAATTTACTACCTCATTCACGCTTGGGGAATTAAAAGAAAGGAGAGACCATTTTCAGATTCAATATTTGAAGTTTTTTATGATATATTTTACTATATCAATCACGCGTATACACACGATAGCAGTAGAGAAAAATTGTAGAACGTGAAAATTATTTAAATCCTTTTCATCAATCAAGGTAGGATTTCGAGGTGCAAGTGATTAGTCCCGTTTAAATTTATTTCTTTATGTTGATGAATATTATACTCATGAAAGTTATAATACGATATGATTATGATATGACCATCCAATACCAAATATATGATATGTATTGAGCTCTACCGGTTTCTAAGATATGATATGACAATATAATATCTCTGATGCATGATCTAAATACTTTTATTTGGGATTGCGCTGTTATTCGTGTCCTATTGAGTATTCTCATATACTCACAATTTTCCCTACTTTTACAGATTTGAATGGGTCGTTGGTTGGTGGGCGATGAGGTGTAGTCGTTGTTACCAGGATATTTAGAATTAAATTATTAAATCCAGTGTAACGTGGCAAAACTTTTTGATTCCAACATTTTATTTTCTTGTTAATAAATGTGCTATACATGATTTTTGTGTTAATTTGGATATATTTTATTTTAGCTATGAGATTCTCCTATAAATTAGTACGTGTTCGTCAATTTAACGTACTTGACTATTAAAATAAATGATTTTGGTAACAGTTTAAATCTTAAAAATTTGGATCGTTACACAACTCCTAATAGATCTCTCAATAGAATTCAGATCACAATCGAACTCTAACAGCAATAATAAATTCCAAATTGAGACAAACCAGACAGCCATTGTACTAAACTCTTCTCTTCCCCAGTGGTTGAGCAAGAGTTACATATGTTTGAGCCTGAAGTGCCCGCTAAATTCCAGTATGTGAATTAACTTAGCAACATTTGATTTGTTTATGGGGAACTTGTGGATAATCATAACACCAACTTCAGCGTACATTTGATTGAGGGACACAAAAATAAGTAATATCGTCTTTATAAAAGGGTTCCAGTTTCTATTCGCCAATGTTTACCGAACTTATTTTTTTAAATCCTATTATATTATTCCTATTCCTATTCCTATTCCCATCCAATATAGCAAGGTTTTTTCATGTTAAATATACGTACATTATCAAATTTGCAAATTGAAAATTTCCAACTTAAGCATTGTATTCAATTAGGATAGGATTTAGCTTAAATTGGTGATGCAGCCAAGGCCAAAAATATAATATTATTTCCCATTCAAGAATTAAATGGCTTTATGGATCAACTTAATTGGGCACGGACTACATAACATAATAAATCCAACCAAATATGTTCATTTCAATTCTTCAATTATTTGTTTTATAAAAATGAATGGGAAACTTGAATAAATAGCACTTAAAGATGGCATCTACTTCATTTTAACACTCCTTTTCCAGACTTCCGATTGTAGCACTACCTTATGTAGATTACATACCATAATAAATCCACATATCTTTGTGCAGACTAAAATTTTATGTGCACTGGTTATGAATTGATTGAAAGATAATGATAAAATAAAATAAGCAAGATCAACATAAGAACACTAAGATTTATGTGGAAATCCAATATGGGAAAAAACCAAGATTTATGTGGAAATCCAATATGGGAAAAAACCACAAGTAGAGAAAGAGAAATCCACTATAATAAATAGTAATTATGTTTACAACAACATCTTAATACTCTTAACTAAGATCTAAAACTCTCAAAATGTTGTATGAATGTTATGAAAACAATACAAGCCTAGAAATCGAGTTATAGATGAAAATGAATCCAAAAAAGTGTCAAAACGTGAAACGGACCTGGGACAGATAACCCTATCGCTCGAGCACTAGGCGGGCAACAAATCTCTATAGAAAATATGTAGGTGCCGCTCAAGCATCCAACTAGCGACAAGCTAAAAAAATGCGGCGAATTTTCTTCCCGATCGATAATTTTGATCTCTTCAAGATCACTTCAACTAAAACTCCAATACCCACTAAAATTTGGGTTAAATTACAATAGCATTTATTTATTAACACACAAACCAGTCCAAGTCCAATTTCAATTAGGCCACAATAGGTATAATTATAAATGCAGTCCTTGAATTTTAAGTAAATTGTAATCAAGTTCAGAACTTTCATAGTAATTACACTTAATTTAAATTTTACTAAGCTATTATAAGGACCCGTTCGACGATATATTATCCAAACTTCAATAATAAGATCATGTCTAGTCGATTCTAGGCCTTCCAATCTAATTATTAATCTTTGTTTCTCTTACCAAAGATAAAAGATTGTACTCTCAGAATATTTGATATTTACAAAAGTTAATATATATATTTCTAATACTTTACTCCGACCTGTTGTATATGTATTTCATCCCATCCGAGATTTGATAATTAGGTACGAGAACAAATGTCGAAACTTAGCAATTGTTAAACAATTAGATCAAATTTATAATCTTTCGATATAAAATACTTAAGTAATCGCTCAACTCATTTTTCGGGGTTCATGATACGAATTCGTGTTCTTTACTTTGCTCATTCTTAAATTTTCAACTTATTGAGATATTTGATCAATCAAATTAGTTTCAACCACTAGTAAATCAAAGAACTATTAAACTCAATACAAAGATATTCACAATTCACTTTTGTATTTAGATGAAACATCAACGATCAACTGAAGTTTAAATCTCCTATCTGATTCTATAGAATTAATCATCACACACAATTCTTTCAATATACTTCAAGTATACTATTTATTTAAACTTTTTTTTGCCATAAGAACAAATCTCAATCCCAAATAGTTATCAGTCAACACTGCAACCTTTCAGTTTAAGGTGTCAACCTTTATGCATTGATTGTGAACAATTTTATGTATAATCAAAATGTAAGTAAAGCGTTTTTTTCCCATGCAAGCACTCAACTTATATTGTTACAAGTGATCATTGTTACTCTTAATATCAAATAATGCAATAACAATAAATAAATAAAAACAAAGTTTATTTATTAACAAAATGGATGATTGCAGCAGAGACCCCAAACCTTTCAAAAAGTTGCAGACTGTCCTCTAACCTTTCATTTGTTGCAGTTGTCACCCAAAACCTTTCAAAACATTGCAGCAGGGGCTCTTTTGGACGATATTCATCAAATGACTATTAGTTGATTGAGAAATTGGACTTTGACCATAGTTTTAATATTTTTAGAGGGTAAAATAGTAACTTTCCATTTACTATATTAAAATAAGTCAAAAATTAATTAGAAAAGAAAATTCCTACTTTTTGTCTCTCTCCCTTCCCCACCCCCAAACCCACACCCAACTAAGTAAAAACTCCTCCCAAATGACGTTGTTAAGATGTCATCGACGTCGAAGGTAAATACAAATCGGAGGAAGATCATGTCAATGACGAGGTACCCACAAAGACATGAACATCAACAACTACGTTTATTCTTTAGATTTTCAGCCTGCATTAATGTAATTTTCTATTCAAGAAACTTGCCCTAGAATTGAATCCGAGAGTCACGACAGCAATTTTTACAGTTTAAACCGCCATCAAAATCCCAGAAAGAAGCACCCCAATGTACAACTCAGGATGATAAAGAATTGGAGTTTCAAACCCCTTCGGTGTATAAAGCCCCATCATCCTTTGAGGACCAATATGTGTGTTAGATTTCGTGTTGGCTATTCTATGAACAAAATGGTAAAATTGTAAATGCTCAAAAGTTTGGGGTCAATTTTTCAATTTTTAAAGGTTAGGGGTCATTTTGTACATGTGTAAAAGATGATGGACTAAGTTGCAATTTTGTCAAAGTATGCTAGAGTTCGAGCTATGAAGTAGGGCAAGATGTGTCGTTGAAGTTTCGCTAGCTGCTCACCAAGTGGTCACTCGAGAGCCAAAAATAAAAAGGTCGTTGCTCACTTCTTGCCCCCACTTCGCTCGAGCGAAATAGCGTCGCTCGCTTTTTGCTCGCTTTTCACTCGAGCGATGGTGTTACCCATAAAACTCTATTTTCATTTTTTCGACATTTTAACCCGACCCAAATGTCCAAATACACTTCATATAAATAAAATTGCGCCGGTTTTCAGACGTTCTCTTAAGGATTGAAATTGAAGAAAACTCTCCACACTTTGATTCTCTCATTCAATCCCATATTTGATTTGCCCAATCACTCAAAAACATCAAATCAACATTCATCAAACACCACAACACAACCTTCCAGAGCTTTTGTTGATTCTTGGAGATCGAAGAAGGAGATCGAAGTCCCGATCGTTAGAGAACAGGTGGTTCTCTTGAATCCACAGGAGATAGACGAAATCAAGAGCTAGGAATCGGTGTAGCATGCAATCCAGGAGCGCTAGGAGTTGGGAGTTGGTGCAGGATCACACATTCTAGGAAGGCTTTGAGGAAATTATAGTCAGGAGATCAGAAAAACCAGTGTGGGTTGAGTCTGGCAGATTGTAAGTTGTATTTTCGTTTGTAGTGGATTCCTACTGGCTTGGGCCCGGAGTTTTACCCACATTGGTGTTTTTCCGTCATCAAACAATTACGTTATTTACTTTTCTGCAATTAATTTATTACCGGTATTCAAACATAGGATAGTAAAGCATGTGAACTAATCTGGACAAATTAATATTTGTGACATGTTGCAATTATTGATTGATTGAAAAAGAAAATTCTGCATAAACACCTATTCACCCCCCTCTAGGTGTTAATTGTGTCGAACTACGATATTTCAAATGGTATCAGAGCCAAATCTCGAGTCCTAACCCATAGTTGTCTAGATGAGTCAATCGCTGTCTGTGCCTTCGTATTTTGACGGAAGCAACTATGTCTATTGGAAGGTTAGAATGCGTACTTTTCTTAAGTCCCTAGATGAACGTGTCTAGGTGAGTGTACAAAATGGTTGGAAACCTCCTTCCAGAACTGTGTCGGGTGTTGTAACCCCAACTGACATTTTCCTTTGGACTAAGGATGAATTGGCTGAATTAAGGATGAATTGGCTGAATGCAACTGGAATAGTAAAGGTCTCCATGCATTATTTATGTCTGTGTCTCTTGAAGAGTTTAGGAGAGTGTCAATGTACGAAACTGCTAAAGAGGTATGGTACATTCTAGAGACAACGCATAAGGGAACTAAAACTGTGAAAAATTCTAAGTTGTAAATGCTGGCCTCAAGGTATAAAGAAATCAGGATGAAGGATGATGAGTTTTTGATGAGTTCTATGCCAAATTGAATGAGATTGTTAACTCTAGTTTCAACCTAGGTAAGAGGATTCCCGAGTCCAAAATTGTGAGGAAGGTTCTTAGGTCCTTGCCCGAGAGATTTAGACCTAAAGTTACAGCTATTGAAGAAAGAAAGGACCTGGACACAGTTAAAATAGAAGAACTCGTAGGATCCCTTCAAATCGATGAACTCACCATTTCATTACCGAGGAAAAACAAGTCCATAGCCTTGAACACTGTTAGGGAAGAAAAGTCTGAGTCATCTGACGTAGAAACTCTTAGAGATGAGGAGATTGCCTACTTTGTGAAGAAATTTCAGAAAGTCTTAAAGGGCAAGAAATGGTCCCAAGAGAAAAAGAGAGGAGCCCCTAGTAAATTAGAAAGAGAGAAGAATGATAAATCAACTGCTAGGAATCCTGGTAAGAAATCTCAAGTGGTTAGGTGTCATGAGTGTCAGGGATTTGGGCACTATAGGAATAAATGTCCTAGTTTTAAGAACAATCTAAAGAAGGGAAGGAGCAAGGCATTAGCTGTGTCCTTGACTGATGATGATTCTAACTCAAGTGAACAAAGTGATTCTTCAAGCAGTGAAGAGGAAAAGGGCTATATGGCTTTTGTATCTATTGTCAAGAGCGAGTCAGATAAGGAGAGTGAGAAGGTTGAGGAGGAGGTAGAGAGTAACAAGTCCGGTGATGATTCTAAGGATGAGACGGATATACATGAGGCTTATCAACTTCTGTTTAAGGAAAGTCTCAAGATCCAAAAGGTAAATAAAGCCCTATTTAAGAGGGTAGACGAGCTTGAGAGAGAGAAGGAGAAAATCACTAATGATCTTCAAATCTCATCTAAGAATCTTAGTGAGTTGAAGTGTGTAAATGAAAAATTAGAGGATAGGGTTAAGACATTAACTTGTGAGTTAGAGAAATCCATTACTCAACTGCAGTCATTTGTGAGTGGAACTAAGAAACTAGACGATCTGTTAGGAATGAACAAATCAGCTGGAAATAGGCAAGGTCTAGGATTTGTGAAGAGTGATGGCAAAGTGTCTAGTTTGTCCAAGACCACATTTCTCCCCGCTTCCAACAGATCTAATATTTCAACCAATCCAAAATCCAAAGACAAGAATTTCACTGGACTGAAGGCCATTAGAGCCCATAAGATTTCTACACCTAAATTTCAGGATCAACATTCACGTGCATCTGAACCTAGGTTCATACCCACTTGTCATCACTGTGGTGCTTTAGGTCACACGAGACCTAGATATCGAAAGCTAGCAAATAGGAATAGAAGTCAGAATATCCCTAGTCAAGTAAACTTCCTTTCAAATCAGGTTAGTCACTTAACTGAGATGGTAACAAGGTTGACTAGGATCACCTCGACCTCTAGAAAAGTTTGGGTAAAGAAATCTGATGTGGGTGAGTATATTGAGAATCTAAAATAGTTTGTTGCTCATGGAGCATATAAGACTCAAAATACATGCATGTGGTATCTTGATAGTGCTTGTTCTAAACACATGTGTGGTAACAAGGCCTTATTCTCTACTTTTGATGACTGCAACAGTGGTGTAGTTACCTTTGGGGACGGAGCTACGGCACCCATTCGAGGTAAAGGCTCCATCACCATTTCTGGACTTCCTACAATATCTAATGTGCTTTACGTAGAGGGTCTTAAGTCCAACTTGTTGAGTATTAGTCAAATCTGTGATGCTGACTATGAAGTGAGTTTTGTCCAAAAGAGATGCACTGTTTATAACCCTTCAGGTGGTATTGTTCTTAAAGGTGTTAGAACATTTGATAACTGTTATGGAGTTCTCCCAAACTCGAACTATGTTTGCAGTAGTGCTAAAATTGATATGTCTGAACTTTGGCATCAAAGGCTCGATCATGTTAATTACAGAAGTCTGTCTAAATTGGTCAAAAAGAAGATTGTTGATGGCTTACCTAAGATTGATCAAAGTGAAAATGCTGTGTGCAAGCCGTGAAGGAAAGCAACTCAGGATAAACCATAAGTGAATCTCGAAAATCTTGACAAATGGACCCTTAGAGATTCTCCATATGGATTTAATGGGACTATCTAGAGTGGAGAGCCTAGGAGGCAAATGATATATTCTAGTTGTGGTAGATGACATTTTTAGATACACCTGGATTGAACCGTTAAGAGAAAAATCTGAGAAGGGTGATCTGGTTAAGTCTTTATGTAAAAGACTCAGAATTGAACAAAATCTTTCCATTTCTAGGGTTCGAAGTGATCATGAGAAAGAATTTGAAAACTTCAATCTAGAAAACTTCTGTTTGGAGGAGGGGATTAATCATGAGTTCTCCTCACCAATCACTCTACAGCAAAATGGAGTTGTTGAGAGGAAGAATATAGTGCTTCAAGAAATGGCTAAGGACATGCTTCACGGCAAGGATCTAGCCATGCATTTCTGGGGTGAAGCCATTAACACCACGTGCCACATAATAAATAGGGTATACCTGAGACCGAAAATAGACAAGACTCCCTATGAAATCTAGAAAGACAAGAAGCTTACTGTTAAATACTTTCGTGTGTTTGGCAGCAAGTGTTACATTCTGAGGGATAGAGAAAATTTAGGCAAGTTTGATTCCAAAAGTGATGATGGGGTTTTTCTAGGATATTCTAAGAATGGTAGAGCCTACCGAGTTTACAACTTGCGTACTCAGAGTGTCTTGAAATCTGTAATTGTTGTTATTGATGACGCCTTTACCAAGGGAGAGAGTGCTGAAAATGAGGTTGACATAGAAGATTTAAGTGATGATCAAGGAGCCACTGCTGAAAATAAAGAGCAATCAATTCCAAAATCTCCACGCTCCTTTGAAAACATCTCTGATTAGGGTCTACCAAATTGTGATCAGTCTAAGTTTCCTAGAGAACCATCTTCCAGGGTTAAATCTAATCATACTAAGATTAACATCATTGGAGATTTAGATGAAGGTATGAGGTTACGAAAGAGAGTTCTAAATAACCTAACATAGACTAGCTATGTATCCCAGATTGAACCTAAAAAAGTAGAGGAAGCCCTAAGAGATGAATGCTGGGTGAATGCCATGCATGAGGAGCTTAATCAATTTGTTCGAAATAATGTCTGGTATCTAGTTCCTAAGCCTAATGATTGTAATGTGATAGGTACTAAGTGGATTTTCAAGAACAAAACTGATGACCAAGGTACCATAACTAGAGATAAGACTAGACTAGTTGCCCAGGGGTACACTCAGGTTGAAGGGTTAGATTTTGATGAGACTTTTGACCCTGTTGCTCGTCTTGAGTCCATTCACATTCTTCTTGCGGTTGCATATACCTTAGGGTTCAAGATATCAAATGGATGTCAAGAGTGCATTCTTAAATGGAATACTTCAAGAAGAGGCGTATGTTGAACAGCCGAAAGGATTCATTGACCCTAAGTTTCCTCATTATGTCTACAAACTCAATAAAGCACTGTATGGTCTGAAATAAGGTCCTAGAGCTTGGTATGATAGACTCACCACTTATCTCGTTAAGCACGGGTTCTCACGAGGTGGTGCTGATAGAACCTTATTTATTAGACATATTGAAGAAACTATAATTGTAGCTCAGATCTATGTTGATGACATCATCTTTGACTCTCCCATTGACTCTCTTGCTCTTGAATTTGCTGAATGCATGAAACAAGAATTTGAAATGAGTATGGTAGGAGAGCTAAGTTACTTCCTCGGTCTTCAAGTGAAGCAAACTGATTGTGGGCTGTTTATCTCTCAATCAAAATATGCCAAAGACCTTGTGAAGAGATATGACTTGGACGGTAAGAAACACACAAGGACACCCATGAGCACAAGTGTTAAGTTAGGACATGATCCTATAGGTAAGAGTGTTGATCAGACTGTGTATAGGAGCATGATAAGCAGTCTACTATACCTTATAGCCAGTAGACCTGACATAGCGTTTAGTGTTGGAGTATGTGCTAGCTTTCAAGCTGATCCTAGGAGTCCCATCTAAGTGTGGTGAGGCGCATTATTAGATATGTCAATGGGACAGTAAATCATGGGATCTTGTATTACAGAGAGTCCAATCTTGAACTAGCCGGCTATTATGATGCCGATTGGGCCGGAAACATCGATGATAGAAAGAGTACCTCAGGTGGATGTTTCTATGTTGGTTCTAATCTTGTCTCATCGATCAGTAAGAAACAAAACTCAAGCTCGTTGTCCACAGCCGAGGTAGAATACATTGCAGCTGGTAGCTGTTGCACTCAACTGCTTTGGATGAAGCAAATGCTTCTGTGACAATACCAGTGCTATCAACATATCAAAAAATCCTGTTCAGCATTCTAGGACCAAACACATTGACATTCGTCGTCACTTTATTCGAGAGCTAGTTGAGTCCAATGTGGTATCACTTGAACACATCTCTACTGAAAATCAACTTGCCGATCTGTTCACTAAACTTCTAGATGGGTTGAGATTCGAGTCACTTAGGAAGGCTGTTGGCATCTGTGTTCCTCCTTGATCATCTTCATAGATGCATGCGTGTTTAGTTTATTTCAGTAATTCATTTTTGCATTGATTACACTGCTTATTTGTGTTCATTTGCATCTATCTTTCATTTTGGATTTTAATAAATAAAAAAAATTAGGATTAGGGCTGGACGTGGTCCGGTTCGGTTCGGTTCCCCTTAAGAACCAAACCGTACCTGAAAAGTAATTGGAACCATCGGGTCCAAATTTAAGTATGGAACCGTTTGGGTTTCGTTCGATTCGATTCTATTCGGGTCCGTACCATAATTACATTTTTTAATATTTACAACGCCACATAAATACAACTAATAACATGTTGAATCATAGCTTTTACAAATTAACGAAGTCCCATTAAAAAAAATATAAATAACAAGTTGTCCAATAATATTAATTTACCAATGTATACATATACCAAAAAGTAGATACTAGTACTAAAAAAGAGGTAGGACCGTATGTAGTGTACTATGTAGTTTATTTAGGGTTGGATACTTGGATTTAGTGGGCTAGACATTAGAGATTTAGAGTTGGGCTAAAATGGGCTAAAAATGGAAGAATAAAATGTGCTTGAATGCTTGATGTTGGGTTAAAAAAAATTTTAAAATGAAACAAATAATTGGGCCAAAAAATTAGATTTAGAAAAAATTAAAATAATTTGATTTATTCAATATAAAAAAATAAGGAAAATTCGGTTCTTATTCGGTTCTTTGGTTCTTGGTCTAGAATCGAGAACCGAACCGTACCCGTCGGTTCTTGATTCGGGTACCCATTCGGGTATTTAACTTAAGAAGAACCTCAGGTTTGGTTCAGTTCGGTTCGAGAGTTTTGTCCGGCCCTAATTAGGATTGATCATCACGTGTCATTTTTGTATTGTAGTTGTTCACTCGGACTTGCAATTTGGGATCAAATGTGCATTCAACACATGATTAGTTTCTAATTCCCATCACTTATATTGAGTATGTATGGAGTACTTAGTATATGTCACTTCATATTATATCTACACAGCAAACACTAGGACCGTGTGAGTGAGTCTTGACCGTATGTGTGAGACTTGGGATGACTATCATCTGTCGTTGAGTTGACATTGGGTTTGAATTGATCTTGGACTAGACAACTTAACTTCTGGTGTACCCCCAAGTGATTCAAAAGAGTATTTATTGTATCACATCTTATACCTATCTTCGGAGCCTAGTTGAATCAAGCAATTAAGTTTGAGGGATTTCTCATAACCTAGTGCCTTAAAGCGAACTGGCTTGGGAGTCACCGACCTAACACTCTTTACAGGGGTCTTCTTAGTAGTTTAATGGAGATGAGATTGCACATAAGATAAAAAAAAACTAAAAAAATAAAAAAAATGGAAGTCCTTAATGACAGGGGGAGAAAGAACAGTTTTACACCATATTTTAATGAATTATAGGTCCTAGTGGTATTGGATTTGACCTACAAACATCTGGGTGTTGACTCCTACATCAGTGATTTGGCGTCTCTTCTCACAAATTTAAGATTTTGAGTTTTACTTGCATGAAATGAGTGGCACGTTTCACGTAGGGTCACATATAGATTTTACTCCATCTGTACTTGGTCCCGATGTGGAGAGAAACATTTTCTAATCATTGCTTATGCATTATTTGTGATGTGCATAATTCATATATTAAAAAAAAAAATTTGGGGTCAAAATTCAAATTTCTGGAAAAGGTGCTATTTTTGAAAGTTTCTATAGTGATGTTACTTTGCAAAGTTTTAAACATGGGGCTAGATTTTTAAATTTTCAAAATTCAGTGCTATTTTTGACATTTCACCCTTCGCTCGCTTGCCGTTGGCAGATCGCTCGAGCAACGAAAGCAGTGTGCTTGTCGCTCGAGTCTCGCTCGAGCGTTAGCGAGAATTTTACTTTTCTCGCGAAGGGTTCCACTTCATTTTTTTTTAATTTTTCACATATCTCTCAAATTTCCTCTCACGAATGATGTCCTTGGTCGATTTGCACTTCAATCATTGCGTGTGGGGCTTCAATCATCTTTCTTGTGTTCACTTCATTAGTTTTTCTTCGTTCCAAATCGGTAAGTGCATCACTTGACATAATTTTTTCACAATTTGGGGATTTTGATTTTTCCACTTCATTTTGCTTAACTCACTTCATTCATTCTGCATTGTGTTGTGTGGTTGGTGATTTCTTCATTTGTTGTCGCATTTTTTTTTCTTTGTTCTTTGTATTTTAGTTGTGATTAACGCATACATTTTTTTTGTGTCGTCCATTGTGGGTCTTGTGTCAAGCGATTGGGATTTTCTTAGATGCTAGGTAGATAGGGTTGTTAAGGAATGTTGGGTGTCTATTGGGTTATTACAATTGTAGTTGAATTTCCTTGCATTTCGAATGCCTACAACGTGTTCGATGAAACGTTTCATCCCCACTTCACTACTTTCTTTGCCCATTGTGTGTCATTCATCTCGTGTGCTTGATGTCTGGACCCTAGCTATATCATTTTTGTCCCTATTTTTGAGTCGGCACTTATTGGTTTTGGAGTTGCCAATCATACTTACCGTGAGTTCCTTCCATCCTGCAGCCATTCCTGTTTACGTCTAGGCCACATCACTTACGTCTTGCATTGTCCTCCGGCTGCAGTGACATGTGTTACCTCTGGCTTGCATGATTGCCACTTGTGCACCACTCTTGCATCAGTTTTCATGCCTGCATGTGGTTAAACTTTAGGACTTGTGCATTCATCTGTCTCCGTCAATTAGTTTTCCTTGAGGATTGATGTGTCTTCTACATCTCACATTGCAGATGGCACCTAAGAGGGCTAGGACTACAGCTCAACCTGGTAGTGGATCGACTTCATTTAGTCGATCTAGGTTCATTTTCTCTACTGCTCAAGAGGTATTTAGGAGTCAGTTTCCCTTCGTCCTTTCTAGTAGAGCGTGAGGTTATTCTATCCGACCTATCCCCTGATCTAACAGCTATCTTTACTTCTCGGGGTTGGGAATCCTTGCTGATTGGGTTAAATCCCCCGCCTAGTCTCCTTGTTAAGGAGTTCTATGCGAACATCCATGACATTAGTGGTTCGTCCTTCAGGGTGTTCTTTCAGGGTCAGACACTTAGGATTTCACCAGATGTTATTTCCAGTTCCATACATGTTCCCTGGGTCATTCACCCCGTTTATCCATATCTCTTAGCTGATTATATTCCGGCCGACTCTCTGGTTCGGTCCACCCTGTTTAATAGTCTATTGGGGGGTGGGCCTGAGGCAATCCGCACTGGTTCACTTCCCACTGATCGACAGATTTTGTTGTGCATTGTGTGCACGAATCTATGGCCCGTCTCTCACACTTCTTCCTTGCCTATGGAGAAGACGAGATTTCTTTTTGTTTTGCTACATGGGCATTCGATTGACCTACCCATTTTCATTTGCCAGCACATTTTGCGTACTTTTCGATTTTTCGGTCATCAGATTGGTCTTCCCTATGCTTGCTTGATCCACTGCTTGGTGACATCACTTGGGGCTTCATTTCCCAATGGGGTGTCACGACGAGCTCTTCATCCCATAGGGCACACTACCATCTCTCAGAGTAGGTCACATGACACTTCTTCTGCTTCTGCATCTGCTCTTGCTGAGCCAGCTGAGCCTATCGACCCGACAGTGCCCGCTGATCCTTTAGGTGATTTACTTGCTGATCTCTCAGCTATTCGTCCACCCCCTTTAGATGTTCCTTCGTCCACTTTAGATATTCCCTATTCTTCCACTTCTATTCCACCATCGGCCCCACCCCGCATGCTCCAGCTACTGCTCTTGTTGACCCCACTGTCTCGCTTATGGGTCAGATGTCGATTCTCGTTGAGCAGCAGGCCTACATGATGGCCGACATTACTCAGTTACGAGCTGCTTCCGAGCGTCATACTGCGGAGTTTGCTACATTGTGGAGGGCTATTGCTCTTGTTTAGCGCGATATTCGGTGGATGCATGAGCACTGAGATTATGAGTTTGAGGCTGACGATTCTGAGGACGTGGATGACGAAGATGATGGTCATGCTTAGTTGCTTAAGGTTCCCCTTACCATTTGTGACAAAAAGGAGGAGTAGCATTATGATAATTTTTGGGATTTGTAATGATAAAGTACTTTGATAATGTACTATTGCTGTGTGATAATTTTTGGGATTTGTAATGATAAAGTACTTTGATAATGTGCTTTTTTGCTAGATTAAGTTTTGATGTTTTTGCAATATTGATGTATGTTTTTGGTAATTTGACTTACATTGATATTGTATCTTAATCTAACATATTGGTACAATGTTATGGCTATTCATGACTTTTTATCTTTTATGTTAACTTATATTACTATTTCTCGTGCTTTTACACTGGGTATGTAAGTTGTGATTTCAGGAAACTAGTTGAAAGAAGACAAGGCAACAGTGAGTTGGGTCAGTGTATTGGATTGTCATTGTAGTTCATGCTATTGTAATTGGGTTTTGTCATAGAATGTCAAAGGGGGAGTTTGTTAGATTTCATGTTGGCTATTCGGTTAACAAAAGGGTAAAATTGTAAATGTTCAAAACTTTGGAGTCAATTTGTCAATGTTTAAAGGTTAGGGGTCATTTTGTACATGTGTAAAAGATGAGGGACCAAGTTGCAATTTTGTCAAAGTATGCTAGGGTTTGAGCTGTGAAGTAGGACAAGATGTGTCGTTGAAGTTTTGCTATCTGCTCACCAAGTGGTCGCTCGAGCGACAAAAATAGAAAAATCGTTGCGCGCTTCTCGCCCCTACTTAGCTCGAGCGAAACAGCGTCGTTCGCTTTTTGCTCAAGCGACGGTGTTATCCATAAAATTCTATTTTCTTTTTTTTTTGACATTTTAACCCGACTCAAATGTTCAAATACACTTCATATATATAAAGTTGCGCCGATTTTCAGACGTTCTCTCAAGGATCGAAATTGAAGAAAACTCTCCACACTTTGATTCTCTTGTTCAATCCCATGTTTAATCCACGCAATCACCCAAAAACATCAAATCAACATTCATCAAACACCAACCTTCCAGAGCCTTTGTTGATTCTTGGAGATCAAGAAAGGAGATCGGAGTCCGGATCGTTAGAGAATAGGCGATTCTCTTGAATCCACAGGAGATAGACGAAATCAAGAGTTGAGAATTGGTGTAGCACGCAATCCAGGAGGGCTAGGAGCCGGGAGTTGGTGCAGGATCACGCATTCCAAGAAGGCTTTGAGAAAATTACAGTCAGGAGGTCAGAAAAACTAGTGTGGGTTGAGTTTGACAGATTGTAAGTTGTATTTTCATTTATAGTGGATTCATACTAACTTGGGCTCGGAGTTTTACCCACATTGGGGTTTCTTTGTCATCAAACAATTGCGTTATTTACTTTTCTGCAATTAATTTATTATCGGTATTCAAACATAGGATAGTAAAGCATGTGAACTGATCTGGACAAATTAATATTTGTGACGTGTTGCAATTATTAATTGATTGAAAAAGAAAATTCTGCATAAACACCTATTCACCCCCTCTAGGTGTTGATTGGATCGAATTATGATATTTCAATGTGGACAATGGACAACCCACAACCCTCGATGAATTCGTGCCTTAATGGGCGGATGAGACTCATATGGGCAGTGATGAAGAAAATGGTGGTTGGAAATGGTCTTGAGAAGAGTGAGCTATGGGTTTTTCTCGGATTCACAATCCCGAACTCATGAATCTGATTACTAGGGCTAGGGGTTGGGGCAGGGCGGGGCGGGGGGGGGGAGGGGGAGGGTGAGGGAGAAGAATTTTTTTTTTCCTTTTTATTTTGTTTTCTTCTTTTTTTGTTGGTTTTTATTCAAGTTTTTTAATTTGAAAAATATGAAGTTACCACTTTGTCCTTTTATAATTGATTAATATGTGGTCAAGATCTAATTTCTCAGTCGACTAATAGTCATTTGGATGAAAACCATCTAAAAGGGCCCTTACTGCAACGTTTTGAAATGTTTGGGGTGACGGTTGCAAAAAATGAAAGGTTAAGAGAAAGTCCGCAACTTTTTGAAAGGTTTGGGGCCTCTGTTACAATTATACCTTAAAAAAATATTATTTTACAACATAAAAACTATGCTAATATGGACACACAACCCAACAAATTTGTGTTAAATTAACTCAAAATTTGAACACTTGATTTGACAAGTAACATCTTGTTTTCGCTAACATTTTAGTGCGCTTAACTTCATTATCTAAAAATTCATTTTAATGCAAACTTATTTTAAACCACTTATGTAGGAACCCTAGGACCGTTTCAAAACATCAAAAACCACAAGACTAAAAATCAAGATTTGTAGATCTGAAAAACAGTAAAGAAAACACAAGCGATTTTTTGGCGGAAGCCCCGAGGTTCAACGATTTATTAGATCGCCTAGTCCCCATTGAGCATCCACGATGGAATAAGCTCAAATCCACTAGAACAAACACCGGCCAAATTACAGCAGTTTTTTAGTCACAAACGGAACACAATTTCCAGCCACAACGACAACAAATCCCCTCAACAATACGAAGAACTCACACAAGAGTTCATAGCATCACGCATACTCTCAACCAACAAGAAAGAATCAACAAGATTCAAGATGAGAGAGCCAAAAGTACAGAGAGAGTTTTAACTCAAAAGAATGAAAGCTGCGTAAATGAGAGCCAACCCTAACCCTAGCATCTTGGTTTCTTTTATATGAAAGAAACAAATCATTTGATCCAATGGTCCAGCGATTGCCAAGTGTCAAGATCATGTGAGAATCATTTTTTCACAACCAAAAAAACGTGTTTTCCTTTAAGCAAATGAGCTTCCAAATAATTCTACCAGTTAGGCCATTTAACCGGGTCATGGGTCATGGATATTAACTTGGGCTTCACAAATGGCAGCAATCCAATTTCTACATTCTCCACCTTTGCTGTCTTTTGTGCATGTTCTTGTGGATTCAAAACTTAACTTCATTTCATTTGCTCTTATTACCTGTAAAAACAAAATAATGAGAATCAGCCTTCTTCAAGATTTATTAATCTTAAAGAATCAAGAAACTTACTAATAGGGATTACCTTAGTTCCAGCATCTGCTGGATTTACCTTAGTAGGTATTTTGATCAATCTAATATCATCCCTATCAATGATATCTCTAATAAAATGGAAATTTACATCTATATGCTTTGATTTATCATGCAAGATAGGATTTTTACTTAGAAAAATAGCACTTTGGTTGTCTGAACATAGCTCTACCTGATTTTCTATAAGTCCTAACTCACTAAGTAAACCCTTTAACCATAAACCCTCCTTAACTGCTTCAGTTGCAGCTATGTATTCAGCTTCGATTGAAGATAATGCAACCAATTTTTGAAGCTGAGATTTCCAGCTAATGCATGTATCATTTATAACATAAAAATATGCAGTTGTGGACTTCCTATTATCTGGGTTACCGGCAAAATCTGAATCTACATAACCATTAAGTCTAAGTCCATTTTTATTAGTTTTGAACATTAAACCTAAGTTACTAGTTCCTTTCAAGTATTTAATTAAATTTTTCATGCATTGCCAATGTATTTCACCTGGGTTACTCATGAATCTACTTAACACACTCACAGCATAAGCTATATCAGGCCTAGAGCAAACCATAACATACATTACAGATCCAACAGCATTAGAATACGGAACATTTATCATTCTTTTATGTTCCTCTTCAGTTTTAGGTGATTGATCAACAGATAATTTCATTCCAACAGATAGAGGCAAGCTAACAGGCTTAGATTCATGAAGGGAAAACATTTTAACAACCTTATCAACATAAGATTTTTGTGTTAGAAATAACTTTTCATTTATTCTATCTCTTTTTATTTTCATGCCCAAAATCTTTCTAGCTGGTCCTAAATCTTTCATTTCAAATTCAGATTTTCTTTAATTGAGTTAAGTGCAATAGAATTATGACCAGCAAGGAGCATGTCATCGACATACAAAAGCAGATAGAAAAAATCAGATTCACCTTCTTTCTTATAATAGAAACAGGGATCATATTCAGATTTCTTGAAGTTTAAACCTTGTATAAAAGAGTCAAATCTTTTATACTACTGCTTAGGGGCCTGCTTTAGGCCATATAAGGATTTCTTTAAGAGACACACTAAGTTTCCCTTTCCTACCACTTCAAAGCCTCTTGGTTGAGTCATATGTATGGTTTCATCTAAAGAACCATACAAGAAGGCAGTTTCACATCGAGTTGTTCTAACTCCAAATCAAATTGTGTCACTATAGCAAGTAAAACCCTAATGGATGTATATTTAACAACCGGTGAAAAGATTTCAGTGTAATCTATTCATTTTCTTTGGTTAAAGCCTTTAGCTCCAAGTCTTGCCTTAAATCTTTTATCACTAGCTTTAGTCTCACCCTCTTTAATTTTATAAACACATTTACAATCAACCAATTTACAATCTTTGGGTTTTTCAACTAAAGTCCAGGTCTCATTTTTAAAAAGTGAATTCATTTCATCTTCCATCGCAGCAATCCACTTAGGGGATTCTTTGGAAGATATACCCTCTTCATAAGAGGCTGGTTTTATGTCAAACTAATCAGATTCAGTCTGATCAGATGCAAAATTAGCATACTGATATCTTGAAGGAGCTCTTATTTGCCTCCTTTCTCTGTCTCTAGCAAGCTGGTAGCCCTGCAGATCATGTGCAAGCTCCAGATGTGGTTCATCTTCCAATATTTCAACATCAGAGACATTCTGTGGTTCCACTTGATGTGGCTCCACCTCAAACTAAGCCTGGTCATCAGTATTTTGGCTATCAAAATTAATTTATGTGATAATGAAGTCATCATTTCCCAATTTTTCACCAGATTTGTCACTAAGACAAGAGAAATCATCTTCATTAAAGATAAAAGATCTGCTTGTTATCACCTTATAACCCCTCACATCTCTTAACCACAATCTATAGCCTTTAACACCTTCTCCATATCCTAAGAACACACCCTTCAATGATCTAAGGTCCAATTTTGACTCAGTATGATGTGCATAGGCTGTACATCCAAATGTTCTTAGGTGAGAATAATCTGGCATTGAACCAGACCAGATTTGTTCGGGAATTCTGTTATTTAGAGAGCTGGAAGGGCATCTATTGATAAGATAACATATTGTTTTTACAGCTTCACCCCAGAAAATTTTTGGAAGGCTAGAACTGATTAGCATACATCTGGTACTTTCAAGAATTGTTCTATTTAACCTCTTGACAACTCCATTTTGTTGTGGATATAGCTCACAGTTTTATGTCTCATTATCCCTTGCTTACTGCAATATTGGTCAAATTTGGTATTGCAGAATTCAAGCCCATTATCAGTTCTTAGAATTTTTTTCTTCTTACCAGTTTGATTTTCAATTAATACATTCCATTCTTTGAAAATTGTAAAAGTATCAGTTTTAGATTTTAGTAAGAAAACCCATGTCTTTCTTGAATAATCATCGGTTGTAAGAAGATAATATCTGTAACCAGATACAGTGGAAACAGGTGCAGGTCCCCATAAATCAGAATGTATGTATTCAAGGACATATTGGGATTTGTACAGCCCTACCTTAAAAGGCAGTCTGACTTGTTTTCCCATGATACAGTGTTCACAAAAAGTCAATTTTTGAACACTATCTTTCTCAAATGCCCCTTGACATGATAGTGTTTTTAAACCTTTTTCACTTAAGTGGCCAAGTCTTTTATGTCATAGTTTTGATTTATCGGGATGTGTGACAAAATTCACAGAATTTTTTTGGTGAAATGATTTCAGCTCCTATTACATAGATTCCATTGAGCTTAGGAGAACTGACAATGTGTTCTTGATTTCTTGTTATATTTGTAAAGCCATTTTTAATACCAATTTGGTAATTTTCATCATCAAGAACTCCTAAGGATATGAGATTTCTTCTAAGTGCTGATACATATCTTGTATGTTTTAATAACATGTGATGACCATTTTTAAATTTCAACAACACATTTCCAATTCCCTTAACTTGGCATGACTCATCATTCCCAAGTTTTACTCCTCCATCCAGACTACAAAAGTCTAAAATGCAGCTAATATTGGGTGTCATATGAAAGGAACATCTTGAATCTAGGACCTAGTCTTGATCAGTATTTTCAGATAGAGATACATAAGCTACTCCAATATTAGCTCCTGCTTCTTTATAATTAGCAGTAGCAGTAGCTAAAGAAGCATTTTCAGTGTTAGACCCATTCTTTTGGCCATTTGCCTTTTTAAAACAGTCTTTAATAAAGTGGTCTGTCTTTCCACAGTAAAAATATTTTCTATTATTGTTGCTGTTTGGTTTTCCTTTGATTGGTTTCTTGCCTTTTCCTTTGGTGTTATTCCATTGCCTTTTGTTAAAAATTTTATTCCTCTTAAAATTGGAATGACTGAAGTTACGTACTCCTTTAGTATATGGTTTTTGATTTGATGGCATACCCTCAACATGGTACACTTCTTTGTGTTCAGATTTTAATTCAAGTTCCTTATTCAGAAGAGAACTGTGAGTTATTTCAACAGTGAGATCACTCCTACCATACTCTAGAGCATTTCTAATATCTTTATATTTATCTCCTAGAGCATTAAGTAGGCCAACTACCTTCTGTTTATCAGAAATTATCTCATCACAATTTGCTAAGTCTTGTGTGATCATATTAAACCTATCCATATTATCTCCCTATCAAGATTAGGATCAAACTTAAAACTCAAAAACTGTCTCCAAAGAAGACATTTATTTGGCACAGTCTTTGTAAGGTAGTGTTTTTCTAAGGCAGTCCATAATTCTTCAGCAGTTTTAGTTTCTCCTACTTTCTTAATCACAGTATCAGATAGGTGCAGGAACAAAGTGCTCCAGGCTAATTCATCTTGTTCAGTTTTTCTAGCTTCAGATAAGATTTCTGGCCAAGATTCATCAGTAGCCTTAGCACATTTTAACTGTAATAATAGTGCTTTAATTTTCTGACGCCAGAGACTAAAGTATCCTTTGCCATCCCACATTTGAACATCTACCTTAGAGTTCATATTGTGCAGGAGTGTGAAATTGTTCACAAGTTATGATAAAACAGTATATCTCAATGATTATTCAGTCAACAGTATGTCACAAAGTACACTGTCTTATTATTCCAATTTCAGATTATATATGGATTGTGCTTTAGTGTGATGTGTACATAATTATTACAACCAAATTAAGACACATTCAATATGCAGATCACTAAGCATGCAATGAATTTAATTACATAAACTTACACACAGTAAGTTACCAAAAATTGTAAATGCAATGTATGTACCTTTGAAGCATTATTCTTAGGCAATTCAACACCTGAGAAGATCAATTTGAGTATTAGTACAGTTCACACAGAATGTACAAGAATTTAACTATGGAAATATAATTATTGGTTTTATTATCCACACACAGTGAGAATTTAAAAAAAAGGTTTTGAAGATTACAGGTTTCTTGAACCGAAGCCATAATCCCCAGAGTTTCTAGGGTTCTCTCAGGGAACCCTAGACAGAGGTAGAGTTAGAGGAGGTTCTGTGAAACCCTAGTTTGAAAAAAAATGATTTTATTACCAAAATAATACTTCCAAAAACTAAGTGTACCAACAATACAATACAAAAAACTGATTAATCACAAATTCAATGTCTGCAGACTGCAGGTACCGCAAAACAGACAAGAAAAGTCTGTAATTTCACCAAGAACAGGTTAGTTACTGCTTACTATATACCCAAAAGTTATCACTATACTGCAACATTTACAAATATACAATTGTATACGAAGTTCAACACCAATACTGCAGGTAATCAAGTCCTACAGCGTCAAGGAATTTCTTTCCAGTTTTAAGGACAACACCAACCGAAATAAGGGAACTCCAATAGCCAACAAGAGCACTCCAGTTTCTCAAAAAAAAGGCGACATCCACACTTGCAGTGCCCCAAAAGAAATTATTTCAGTATTACTCAACCAAAAGAGAAAGAATAAAAAAAATAAAAAAAAATTTAATGTTGGCAGATCTTGAAAAGGATCTGCCGTTTTTCCTTTCGGCCGGTGAAGTGATTTCAAACCCTCAAACTAAACGGGAACTGAAGAATAGCTAAAGAAAAATATTCTAAGCTCTGATACCACTGTAGGAACCCTAGGACCGTTTCAAAACATCAAAAATCGCAAGACTAAAAAATCAAGATTTGTAGATCTGAAAAACAGTAAAGAGAACACGAGCGATTTTTTGGCCGAAGCCTCGAGGTTCAGCGATTTATTAGATCGCCTAGTCCCCGTTGAGCATCCACGAAGGAATAAGCTCGAATCCACTAGAACAAACACCGGCCAAATTACAGCAGTTTTTGAGTCACAAACGGAACACACAGTTCCAGCCACAACGACAACAAATCCCCTCAACAACACGAAGAACTCACACAAGAGTTCATAGCATCACGCATACTCTCAACCAACAAGAAAGAATCAACAAGATTCAAGATGAGAGAGCCAAAAGTACAGAGAGAGTTTTAAATCAAAAGAATGAAAGCTGCGTAAATGAGAGCCAACCCTAGCCCTAGCATCTTGGTTTCTTTTATATGAAAGAAACAAATCATTTGATCCAATGGTCCAACGATTGCCAAGTGTCGAGATCATGTGAGAGTCATTTTTCACAACCAAAAAAACATGTTTTCCTTTAAGCAAATGAGCTTCCAGATAATTCTACCAATTGGGCCATTTAACCGGGTCATGGGTCGTGGATATTGACTTGGGCTTCACAAATGGCAGCAACCCAATTTCTACAACTTATTTGCCCAATAAAGTAATTTGGCACGTAAACTCAAATTTTGTAACCACACATTCTTCAAAAAAGTACTATTACAAAATTTATTCTCTCAAATAATGGGGTTCAAATAGAGCCTTAAAATCCATACGACAATTCAATCTCCCTATTTGGCTCCCCTTTTTAAAAAAAAATTTAAATAAACAATATATTTTATGAAATCAATAGCTTTTCAACCACATATTTTATCAAATTTTATTAAAATCTACTAAAAATATGATTTTTAGTTAAATCAAACATGCTAGAATAAAGTTGTTCTGGATATAAATATATTTTAAAATATCTAGAGATGTGAGTGTGATTATGACCAATATTCCTTTCATACAGACAACATAGAAAGGGACAAAATTTGTGAAATATTATGGTATCAAAATTGAGAATATAGCCGCAAAAATTGAAGGCGAGATGCCATGCCGACAGCCGAAAGTAAACGAGTTAAGTGGTCGGTCCCTTTAAAACCCCAAAATCTACTTAATAAGAAAGAAAAGAAGCTTACTTCTTCTCTCTCTTTTTTGGGCTCTTCTCTCTTGGCAGGGCAATGCAATTATTATTTTGTTTCCCTGTTTGATTATTCTCAAAATTGAGTTGCTTATACATCAACTAATTGAATCAAGTAATTAACAATAATTGAGGTTCTAATTTTATTTATTCATTCATAAACACGAAGAGAATATTGCCACTACCAAATATTATTATTATTATTATTATTATTATTATTATTATTATTATTATTATTATTATTATTTCATGCATGCTTGCTATTAAATGAACTTTAATATGATACTACTTGGTTCCCATTCTGTCATCATTAAAATGAAAATTATAACCGTTATTCATCACATCAAGCCACCAAATTTGAATTTATCTTGTTTGGGAATCGTAACGGTTATATTTTTCATTCTCATTCTTCCAAAAATGAGAAGCAAATGGGGGATATGTAATACTACTGATCACTCTGGAAGTATTATGCCCTAAATCCAATCAATTTTGGACATAAACACTTTTAATATATAAGACAGATCTATTATTTAATTAATATTCAATTAAATTAAACAATAGAGTCCGTAAATACAAATCTCAGTAATCACAAAGAGTTATAATTGTAAGATACAAATTATTTATGAGTAAATCTTAAATCAACCATGGCATTTCTTACTTTTGAAATAAGTAACTTATTTCACGAGCTAAAGTGTGATGATACTTAAAAGAACATGTGAATGTCTTGTAATAGAACAAAACATTGGAGACCCCCTGAGGAGATTCCACATGGATAACTATTTGAGTGTCGGTGGTTAATTTCTAATGTTCAGTAATGAAATTGTTCATTCGACTTGAGGTCATCATAGTGCTTTATATGAGACAGTCATACTTTGGTGATGTTGGATGTTGTTCTACTAAAAGTCGCTAATACGACATTATTCAGGTATGTCAATAATCATATAAAGGTTGGGAATAATCAATAAAAGATTCGTCACTCTTCAATAGTAAGCGATTATGATATATATTTCATTCAGTTAAGTTGATAATGAAATTCGTGGTCAAGGTGTACTCATAAGTTGAAAAAGATATTTCGACTTATATTGACTTAGCCCTTGTTTGATCCACATTCTTACCCAAAAATGTATTTTTGAATAGTGTATTGATGAAAATGTGTGGTTAAAGAATAAAGAAAAGTTTCGGATTTGCGTATAATATTATTTTAATGAAGAATGTGTAGTTGAAATGTAGTGAAATCACTGTTGAAAAATGTATTTTGATGAAAATAATAGGGCTCGAACAAGGGCTTAATAATGGAATGAAAGATACAATCGATAATTGATATTAACACATACTCATATCTCATAATTAATTGGATTATATTGACGAAATGATTATAATTTCACATTAAATGAACAAATTTGATTTCGTCATACCATGTGACATTTTTCGTTATATGTATTGTCTTGATACATTGCTAGATGTCAATTTAGGACGACGAATGTGAATTTGTGATAAATTAAAAATGGGTATTTACATTTTTCGATTTTGATTAGTTCAAATAATAGTTTACGTCGTTAGACATCATAAATGGGAACCCAATGGGGTCACACACAAAAAAGGAAAACTAGAAAAATGATTTTATCATTTAATTAATTGACAATTGTTGGATAATTAATTATTTAGATTACTTGTTAATAGGTCCGAATTAATTAATTGGATTAATTATTTCATGGATCAAATTTAATTAATTGGATTAATTAAATATTGATCCGAATTAAGAAACCGGCCAAATCCACTTGGACTTATATCAATAGGTTGTTAGGGTTTGAAAAAATCAGTAGGGATATAATTATTCTTGCTAGTACAAAAAAATTAAAAAATTCTAGTTCAATCTATCTTGTTCCCCTACGTGGATTTCCATTGAAGGTTGAACAATTGAACATATTTGAATTGCAGATCGTGATTGTACGAGTTCAAGAAAAGCAAAATAGTTTGTAGAATTTTACAAAAGTATAATTTTTATCACTGTTTTCTAAACATAAAGTAGATCCTTGATATGAGTTGAAATTTGTTTTATTTTTCACTGTATACGATTCAGTAAATTCACAAGACACTCGTGTATCAATATTGTTCTAACTACAATCACTTGCAAAATTCTGAGTCAAAATTAACTTAAATAACGCTTTCTTCAAAGTTGATATTCAAATATTAATCTCGAGCAAACTTGCAGAAGGATTCTGAATTATTCCTGATTAAATATAAACTAACTCAAACGCATACATCATTTTAATTACTCACGATTTCGGCTAGTAGGGTCAAAATCATTTCCATAATTTGAAGTGAAATCCAAACCAGAAAACCCTTGAAACTCGGACGGAAAATTCTGAAAATCTTGTTGCTGATGGTGGTGCTGTTGTGGCACTAAGCTGGCGCTGCTACTAACGGAGGAATATTCCGGCATATGAGAGGTGGAATAGCCTCCTCCTTGACCTTGATTATAGAGAGCTGAACTGAAGTAAGGGAATTCTGCATCACTGCTAGAGAGTAATTGTGCATATTGTTGAAGACCAGGAAAAGTGTTACGTGACATTGTGGGATCGTAAGAATGATCAATTTGCTGCTGATGATGATGATCAGCTGGGAAACTGCTCGAACTACCACCTGATCCATCAGTACTACTGCTTATATATCGCAACTCGGCGTTCCCTTGAACGCGTTCTGGGAAATTGAGCTTAGCTTTGGCGCCTTTGAACTTAAGAGCAGCATCATCGTATGCGAGGGCTGCATCCTCAGCTGTCTCGAAGGTACCAAGCCAAACTCGAGCTGCCTTCTTGGGATCGCGTATTTCTGCTGCCCATTTCCCCCATGGCCTTTGTCGTACTCCTCTATAGTGTCTCCTCACAGATCCTTCATCAAACAATATTATAACGTTATTTTTCCTTAATTACTACATGAAATGATTAAATCTACTGCATGTATATTTTATACTACATATCTTTGGCACCAAATTTTGCAAGAGTGATTCAGATTATGAGCTAGTTTATTGTATAGGCACAGTTTAAATTTACCTTAAATTAACAATTTTTCAGTTGCTTTATCTTAACGTGGAATAGCTAGTTCACTCTAAAATGCGCCGTTTAGTTAATCAGGGTTAGTGTGATCATTGAATAGAGCAAAGTTACAAGGACATTGTTACACGAATAGCATGAATGTGTTCGACACACGTGAAATATCAACACTCTCCGAACACTTCAGAACACATGTTTGACATGACGACTAATATTTTAGGACACCCTCCAAACACACCATCATGATACTTAAGAATTTTAACACAAGGGGACCATGAAGGATATGAAAATCCCCATTTTCTACATTTACAATATATATATATATATGGAAATAATATCACTTACTAAAACATTTGTGAAAAAAAAAGTCTAAATAATTTGAGAGAAATTCTAGAACTTCATGTCAAATTTGCTCTACATCTACAATGTACATTTTCCTTTATCTAGCAGAATTAAACTATGCTTCAACCCGAAGTTACCTTGATCTACATTTCCACTCCAAAAGCTTCACTTGCAAAAATTAAAGCTAAATAAATTATTGATTTTATTGCCAAAAAAGAAATTTATAAAAAGCGAAGATAGACCTAATTTTAAAGAATGTAAATCCAATTGCTCCAAGATTAAATTATACATACAAAACTAATGGTGATTGTGACATTATTAATTTGAGCTCATTTTTCTTGAATGCACATATAGCTGGCTCCTTCGGCTAAAGAAGAGAATTATAAGTAAAACCAATTGATAATGACTTGCAAAAAAGCAATATTAATCCATTTGGAAAACATGGGAAATGGGAGAAATACATAGGTGTCGTGCCGACCATTGTCAAGAATTGATAAAAACACGTTTTAAATTGATATTAACAAACATATGTAATTACTACATCTTGGACAATTCCGAAAGAGAGATCTAGAGCAATCCCCACAAAGACAGATAGATACTGCTTTACGGAAAGTAATCTCTAACTTCTTACTTACATACAATGAATTTGGCCAATAATAATCTTGCCTTTTCTCTTTTTTATCAATATTCTTCATCTGGAATAATTAAACAAAGGGTTTTTTTTTGGGGGGATTCATGCAAGTTAATTAAAAAGAAAAAACGATTAATTAAGCACTAAAAATTAAAAGTTAGCTTAAGTAAACACACGATCAAACCTTGATCGTGTTGTGTTTGAGTAGAAGAGCGATGCTGATCTTCTTGATGAGTGGCACCCATAATTCTTGTAAGCCCAGAAACCATAGTATCTGTATCAGAAGGGAAATTATATTCCTCCCCTTTGTTTTCCATGCCTTCGAACCTTAACTTCTTATCTGGTGAGGTTTTTTTGTTTGGAAGGCAAAATAGGGTTGAAAACCAGGGTTTTCTATGCTTTTGATGTTGGCACACACACATATATATAGTGTTCAACTTTTTAATTAAATAAAAAATAGAAAGGGAAAAAGAAAAGAAAGAGATGAGTGGAAAAATAGACATATCGTGGCTTTAGAATATGACAAGAATGAATGAAATAGTGGACTAAGACAAAAGTATACGTGATCTTACAAGAAGACAATGAATTGATAAGAAGAGATCTATCTTGAGGTTATCTCTTCTCATCCCAACTCTGACAAAAGTGCTGATAAAAGGTTTTCAGATTATGAGATCAACATTTCACCGGCTTGTTCGTACACACTCATGTGCAATTATATAAATTTACTCAACAATCATGTCAGTCAAAATAGTTTTCTTTTCTTTCTTGAATCTTTCAACTTTAAACCAACAACTTTCGTAGACTTGTACCATTAAATCAAATCAATCAGAGTCATTGTAAAATGTTAAAGTAGTAATACTGAAATAAAATTTCAAGAAACATTCAAAAGTCATAAGGGTATATATGAAGTTATATAAATCTCAGGGTCTCACACCATGAGGAAGCACTGATCCATTCACTTATTTATCTAATATTGGTCGTAAAAACACATGTGATATGAACCACATGCTACGATTTTTTCTCCCTTTTTTAGGATGTATATCATATTTTTTATAAATAAATAACAACGTGCAGATCCCAATTTAATCTCATCTTGATATCTTATTAAGACGACTAGATTATGTACACAACACGATCACTTTGTCTCATCTCAGTACATTCTAAAGTGTCTAAAGTGATTGATCGTGTGAGTGAATTAATCTCAACCTGTTTGACATACTTTATATATGCATGCAAATTATTATCTCGTAATCCCAAAGATACATTACACATGAACGCAAAATTGTTCAAGTTTGGGCATACAAAAATTTAATCAAGAGGTTTCTGATACACTAAGTATCATATTCTACTCAATTCTAAAGATTTTATATTACCAACAAATATATCTCCAAACATATTTAGAGTATGATTACATATCATCACTTATATATATATATATATAAATTGCAAAGACACTTTATTTGCTAATGTCTCTCATAGAAATAGAATCAAGTATTTGGTTCAATATTGATAGTTGAGATTCTCAATACATGATGTAACTACATAAATGTCATGGATCTCATATTCTCAACTGGTATTATTAAATGCCCAATTATCTATACCAAACAATTTCTGTAGCTACCAAAATATACACTACAAGATAGTTTCTTGCTACTCTATAGAGTAAGATTGTATAAGTCTAATAACTATTTGTGCTTGACTAACTCTCATCATTAGTTGACATGTGCATATTTATTCCAATCACAAGTTATTTCTTCGACAACAAATAGAATAACTTACAACAGCACCCCACAGGTATCACAATATCCTTTCTAAGGATAACATTGATATCTATTGACTAGATCTATGGCATGACAAATGTTAGGATAAGTATAGATCGTAGCATACTTTTAACTCCTAATTGTACTAAATATGTTTCTCTATATTTTTTTTGCATACTTATGGAGTCGTTGGACATATATGAAGACTTATGATCATCTTTCGATATAGGAGTATCAGTAGTGTAGCAATTCCACATTTAAAAATATTCTAGAATCTTTATAGTATACAATTTTTGTAACAGAGTAAGATGACTAAAATAATCTTTTTAGTACAAAATATAAAATTTTCAACACATGTCCTTCGTCTTATAAATTGACGACAACAATTTCAAAACGGTCTTAATACACTTATTCTCAAAGTTAGCATGTATAATGTCATCAACAATAAAATTAAAATTACAACCTACCATTAGACCTTTATATAAAAATAGTGATTTTCTTCCACGTGATGAAATTTTAAACGAGATTTAAACCCCGTTAAAACTCAAATATCACAGTCAAGATGACTGCATTAGGCTACAAGTGTAACTATAAAATTATCACAATGCTATAAAAGCCTTCAACATAAAACCTACAAATCGATTCATATAGATCTATTCAATCAATTTTCAACTGAGAATGAAAATACAATTTCTAAGTCCATTTGGTGTAATATAAACTTAAACACACTTTCATGACCAACATCGGCATATAGAATTGAATTTAACTACTAAGAAAATAATGTTTATCTAACTTAATATACTTATATTAAGTATAACCACTCGCTAAAAAAATGAACTTTATCTATCATAAACTTATTAATTAGTCTTCTACTTAATTTTTAAGAACTTGAATGTTCTCAATAAACATAATGTCTAATTAAAACTTCTACTACATCTCAAATTAGATTGAAATTCTGTACTCCATATATACTTACATCAATTTTCTCAAAATTTTCCACTGATTTTCGGAAC
Organism: Olea europaea var. sylvestris; assembly: GCF_002742605.1. Taxonomy (NCBI): domain Eukaryota; kingdom Viridiplantae; phylum Streptophyta; class Magnoliopsida; order Lamiales; family Oleaceae; genus Olea; species Olea europaea. The sequence goes on along the minus strand of NC_036242.1, from coordinate 20,457,555 downwards.
CAATAACTATTGAAATTAGATAGTTTTTTCATAGCTGCCATTTGAATAGATAACTTCCACTCAAAATAGATTACTCCCACTTGAATCAAATGTTTAAACTAGCTCTTATGTATTCAAAAACTGATTTATCAATATACATAATATCAATTTTAATAATATTCTTCAAAATTTTTTCCCTTATTAGGAAAAATGCCAAATGTCAAATCTTGTAACCTAATATCCATCCAAAATTTGATTTAAGTACTTTTTTTAGACTGTCATGTATATCTCAGAGATACATCTCATCCTCAACGGGCTCATGTTCCCAAACTCATTATTAAGAATTATATAGTCGATTATGAGTTTAAGATAACCCATATTTGGTTATCTACATGTTCAAAGCTAATATATTCTGAAGGTACCAACATTTAGAGCACTCCATTAAGTGAAATTTGTAGTTAACCAAACACATAAATTGGACTGTATTATTTCAAACCTCATCACATTCAACAATATTCCATTCATTCTACTCAGTAGACCTTATATTAGTGACTAAGGAATAGTCAATCTAATAAGATTTTTTTCTTACATTACCTTGATCCCTGAACTCTCGTGATGGGGATTTACGCTCTCAAACAGTTCTCAAAGTCTTCACTTCCATAATCTAATTTTCTACTCCACTTTAAAAAATCTAAATCAATACAATATCTTCAACTTAAGAAAATTACAAGTATAACTAAAATGAGTGAATCCATCTATAGATGTAACAAAAAATAAAGTTCCACTTCTATCTCTCTTAATCATAGCCCACAAAGAAATTCGAATGGATTTACACCATCAAAGTTTAACTCTTACAGTGTTGAATGATTTTCTCAACTCAAAATCTCAAATCATTGTACAAACATCCAGAATTATAATAAACATTACTACTATGATTATGAGCAGAACTATCACACACAAGTTTAAGTAAGAGACCAGTCTTAGAAGAACAATAACAGAGATTAAGTTTAGTAGAGTTTTTGATACTATCTTTCCAATCATATCAATTGGGAAGCATGAATTGGAGTTTGTAAGAAGCTATCATGTGATAAAATTTCGGATTTCACTAATCTTCATACCAAAAAAATAAAATAAAAAAGAATAAATTTCATCCAAATTTCAAAATCTCATAACTTCTTCGTTTTAAGTCCAAATTTTAAGTTCTTTATATGGTTGAAAAGCTTATTGAAATATCTTTCTAACTATATTAAATTTAATGTATAATTATCAATGTAAAAAAAGCAATAAATTATTAAAAAATCCCATAAAAATCATATAAGGTGTAAAACGTTATATACAAAATTCATAACTCAATTAAAATCATGCATATGCATATATAAGCTTGAAATATTGCAAAAAGTTCAACCCTAAGGCTTTGATACCAATGTAATAAATTGCAGCATGCTTGAACATAAATTCGAGTCAAAATGCTTACTTGAAATGATGAATTCCAAGTTCCTTTGAATGGTGGAATCACCTTGAATTCCAAAACTACAAAATCTATATTTTCTTGTTCTCCAATAGTCTCAATCCCGAACAGTGAAAATGGATTATTATCCACGATGTAAGTGCCTTATTTTGTAAGTTTTCATGCCAAAATGATGATTTTAGGGCCTTTTCCAATTTTGGCGTATTTTTACATACGAATTTCACCATGTTTTCTTACCATCATTCTCTCTTCCGAATGTTAGACAAATAATTTGATATTAGAAATGGGAGTTATGGGGAGTTGTAGGTTTGTGTTAGAATTCAAACATTCACTCCAATCATTTTGATATCTTATGGGTCGGATTACCTCACATGGACGATCCACGACCCTTATATTTTAAACATAAGATATATACAAAATTAAATGAGCCAAATCAAAATTAAATATTTTGTCTTCATATAAATTGGTCGAATAAATTTTAGTTAAATCCTGTAAACTCGTGTGCACATGTATGCACTAGCAGCTTAAGGCTAGTGATCACATTATTTAAGTTTTGTTTGATTCCAATTTTCTCCAAAATACATTTTTTTTCTTTCTTATTTCGACAATCCATTCTTTATTAAAATAGTATTACATGTAAATAAAAAAAAATTTCTTATTTTTCAACACACATTTCCCATTAATCTACTATTCTAAAATACAATTTTTCATAAAAATGGGGCTCAAACACCCTCTTAATAAATCACTCTGCCAACTTAAAGATCGATAATTTTGTATATTTTTGAGATTGTTAAGACATATCTTCTATTATACTTTAATTTTATTTTGTTGATTAATTTACTGAAGTTTAGCTTAAAATAATTATTAGGATAATTTCAAAGTTAATTGTTCAATAATCACCCAATTTATACAATGGTCACAATTTACTCATTAAATTTCAAAGCACTTCACAATGCTCAATAAACTTTGTCCGTTTGCACACCATCAATCACCCTAAAAAATTCATTACCTTATTTGCTGACGTGTCAGATTACGACCGTTAAAAAATTACAACTCAATCAAACCATTATTTCATTACTCATCCAACTTACACTAAGTCACAATTTACTCACCGAGCTTCAAAATGGTTTGTGGTCACTCATTTTTGAGATATTGTACTCTATCCGTTATTCGACATAGTTCATTCACTTCATTGCTAATTTATTGTACGAAAATTCAATCATAAGAAAATTACAATTAAGCCAAACTATCAACTCATAAAAATCACCATATGTGAAATATGACTTCCACGCCTCATAAACTTCTCTAAAATCTAATAAAATGTTTCAAATTTCAGCTCTAAAAAACCCAGTGATAAGAACATTATGTTACACTTATTTAGGCATTTAAATTGAAGTATTTGTTGGATATTTTAATAAATTATGCCTTAATTTTATATATATTGGGTTTGTTAGGTAAAGATCAATGAAAATGATGGAACCGGAGACAATGAATGAAAAAATGGTGAAATATAGACAGTATTTTCACAAATCAATTTTCAACCGAACAAGTTATGCTTCAGATTTTTAGATTTAAATTGAAATCTATTTTTCACATTGTAAACTCTCGAATTTGGAAATGTGATATTTCTAAATGAATCATTGGGGACGCTTTGTTGGGTTTTTAAAAAGTTTATGGGGCCATAGAAGTCACGTTTCACGTATGGTGATTTTGCTGAATTGATAGTTTTGTTGGGTTGTAATTTTTTTAACATTTATAATTTACCATGTGGAATTTCTATGCGAACATTAGCAACAAAGGGAACGATATATGATGGATGATAGATGTAATACAATATCTCAAAGATGAGTGACCATTAGAAAATATTTTGAAGTTTGATGAGTAAACTGTGACCAAGTGTAACTTGGATAAGTAATGAAACAATGTTTAATTAAATTGCAATTTTTTTAACGGCCATAACTTGTTACGTCAAATTTTCGTTAACCACATCCGTGACTAAGGTAATCAATTTTTTAAGGTGATGATGGAGTACAAACGAATAAAATTCAAGTAGCACTTTAAAATTTAGTGAGTAAACCGTGACAATGGTATAAGTTGAGTGATTATTGAAATTATTAACTTTTAAACACTGTGTCTTTCGTGGGTGGCAACGGCTATACCAATCCCTTTTTTTTTTTTTCTCTCTCTCTCTCTCTCTTTTTAATTAATACTCGTACTTGTATGGTACTAAATTGTTAAAAGCTTCTTCAATGCTTTTTATTGATTGTCATCTACGTAACATTTCGTAAGAGTTGTGGTGCAAGTAGAATTAATATATAATGAAAAGACAACCAGATTAAAATTAGTCTTCAATGAGTTGCAACCTTTTATTTTTTTTAACATAAAAAAATTTACACCTAATGATATATTGGAAATATGAAATTTTTTATTATTATTTTTTTTTGCCTGAACTTTTAGAAATAGCTTCGCATGTCGTTCATTTTGCTTATGTGAATTATTTTAGCAATCAATTGCATCATTGGAGATGCAATAAGAATATCTCCATATCTCAAGACACCAATCCAAGTCAAAGTGTTATACTGACGACATGTACCATCACACTACTCTTTCATGTGACTAATTCTGTCAATCTTCAACTAACATGACCCTACTAATAATGAAGCTTTTGATTGAGCTCTCCATTATTTGTGAAAAAAAAAAGATTTTTATAATAGTATTTTTTGAAAATATGTGATTAAGAAAAAGTAAAAAATTTATATTTACATGTAAAAATTATTTTATTGATAGAATTCGTTGTTAAAAAAAATAAATTTTTAGATAATGGAACTCAAATAAGAGCTGATCAGAAACAATTTATTTTGTCCATGTCTTCCTTATCTTGGGCACATACCCAAGCCCAGGAGCTAACAAACATTACCTGCGTTTAGTAATAAACAAAGCTACCTCCGTCCCTTAATTACAGATTACTCGACATCTTCAGCCCCTCGCCCTCTTTTTTTTTCACGTAGAATAAATTTTTTGATAGTAAATTTTTTCAGAATGTGTGATTAAAAAATTTTAGACTTATGTGAAGAATATTTTATTATAAAAATATGTAGTTGAAAATGAATATAAATCGAAAATAACATGTAGTTCAGGTAGCCATTAAAGAGAGGAGGCTTCTGTTCTGTGAACAAAATAGCCAGCTGGGACAAACATCAATGCTGAAGAACCAGGACATTCATTGACTTTCTTCCCCAAAAATAAAAAAAATAAAAAAACAAATAGCAGCAGCAATGGATGCACAAAATACAGAATAAACCAAGTAATTCACACACCCTCCAATTCAAAACCAAATGATACAACAAAAATTGTTAACAATGCTCTCTCAATTCTCTTAGAATACTGCCCAAAATTAATAACAAGAGGAAATGAAAATTGCCAAGAGAAAGATGGCTCCATGCAACATATTTTGCTGTCCCTCAAAAACTCCCTATATATATATATATATATATAGAAATTATCAAGTTCCTCAAAATCACAATGTCGCCTTTGCTGTCCATAGTACTCTTTCAATCTCAAGTGGCAAAGTAACTCCTGAGTTAACCAATCTGTCAATATTTTCCCCGTACTTCATCCCTTCTGCTGCTCTGTTTATGACCCTTAATTTACATTAGTAAAGTTCTGATGCATGATTAGAACATACTCAATTCTACAGTGTTAGTGCTCAAAAAAAGGAAGCAGCAGCAGCAGCTCAATCTGAATCCTTGCCAGAACCTGAAGATGAGTCTCCATTGGAAAATTCCTCCCCATTCAACGAATTTGAAGGGACTTCTTGATTGTAGTCCTCACTAGAGCTGGCTCTAATTTTTCCAGGCCTAGTTCGAATATTAGTGCCCATTGGGAACGGAACCTACAGAAGAAATAGACAAATATGAGATGTTCCATATTTCTTATCTTTTCTCCAGATATAATTGCTGCTCTTTTTTTAGATAGAAGTACGATACTGCTCCTCTGTTGGTAGATAATAACTGACAAATTTAGCAAAACCATAAACTGTAGTTAGTTGCATCTATTTGTTGCCGAAGGAAAACAATATCAATTCAATCTGAACAAATTGAAGATCTGTGAGGCTTGTGTCTCTTGAGAGTTCTAATTCACATCCAACCAGAGAATAGGTCATTTGTTTAAAACCATAACCAATCAAAGCTCTCAAGTTGACTTGGACCTTGTGAGTTTTCAGTTAGTGGTTAGGTACCACATATATTCAATCTCTGCCTTTTACAAAACAAAAAATGATATGATGAGCTTAATTCAAAAATGTGATTTCCACATTTACATCAACGAGGAGAAGAAGTTGAGCCTTATCCCAATAAATTGGAATTCCACATCTAAGGAGATCAAATAAGATTTGGGGAACAGAAACTACGTTCCAGATCAGCTTTCCCCTACCTGATCGCCAGCATTAGGACCATCGGTATGAAAGAGAATAGGGCGGCATCTCTTGTCTTCGTTCATCAAGCTTGAATTCTGGAAGTGTGCAATGAGGGCAGCCTTTCCCTGTATGCGAGCATATGCCAAGGATGCGACTTTTTCACTATTGAACTTCTCCCATTTCTTTCCATTGAAAGTCTGCCAATACCAATCAGATGCAATTACTGCTTTAGTTTATACAAAAAATAAGAAGTCCTTTTTATCAAAAACATTAAGAATATTTAAATTTAAATGGTACAGATGAAGCATACCTGATAAAAAGGAATGATGAGGGAAGGATCTGTCATGTTTATAAAAGCATAACCCACATTGCATTTGTTCTGCAACAAAATGAAGTATCAAAGAATCAGACATCAAAATAATAGACTTATTGCCATGATCAATATGTCATCAAGGAAAACCCCGTTTGCAAACACGAAACAGCATTTTTACAAGAAACAAACACTTGCCTTGAAATCAATAGGTAAGTAAATGAAATCATAAGTCCCTCGATGGCGTTCATCAATGGCAGCCAAAAGCATCTTTGAGGTGTACCTAGATTTGCCCCCACAGTAAAATAGAATCATTCCCAAGAAAGGGAAAGAGAAAAACGAATATCCAACTTCAAACATTGATACAGCAAAGCAAGATCGGAAAGAATCTATTACGCTGTCCTTGATATTTCAACGATCTACTTGGTACTTGTTAGGGAGAAATTATAATGGAATTATAATAAAGAGTAAAGGTCCCACAAAATGTGTGGATAATAAGTGGGTAGTAGTTGTGAATGTGTGGTTAAAATTAATGCTTGACTTTGACTTGAAAATGTAAGGAGACTATAATTTTTGCCAAACACGCACTTAGCCTGGTTTAGAAGGTACAAATGTGGCAGTTTCGAAATTAAGATGAAAATTTAGTAGATCTCATGGTGCTTAAGCATTCATTATAAGCAAATGCATACTAACACTTGGCAACAAATTGTTGCAGGTTAGATCAGGTTCCAAGCTGGACACAAGAGGATAAATGTTTCCACAGATTTTCCCAGATCAAATGCATTGTAAAACTAAATTAAGGCGTCACATAAAATAAGGCTTCAGAGAATAACATGACAATCAAGTGCATGAACACAGCAACATTATGCTTGTTCTTAGATCAAATTTGCCTGTCCAGCCAGTCATGACCTCTCCCAATATATCAAATGAGTACTCAAAACCAGAAAATTAGTTATTCATTCACTTTGTACTTAATTTGTACTTAATCTAGTAGCTTGATAGTTTACAAATTACTACTTATTTGTACTTAATCTAGTAGCTTGATTGTTGCAAAATGATTATCAAAAAGGGATTTTAAATCAGATGGGAAGCCATCATTCTAATAATCGCATGATCTTAAAAATTTAAGTGAATAATACGTACTTGTTGGGAATGTTCTTTATCATAAGTGTTGTGCGCTTGTCTTTTTCACATGCAATTCGGTCTATGTCAAGCTCAAACTGTTTCTTGGTGTCACCTTGACTTGAGCCGCTTTCATTTCTGCAGCCTCTATTCCATTCACTAGGAGAATCAAATGAACTCATCATAGAAATCATTTGGCCCCCAGTAGGAAACATCATGCACCTCTGATGATGAGTATGCAATCCAATATTTTTAGAAGGGATTGGCAGGTCCATATAATTTCCACCAGTGTGAGGAAAGATGTTGCGTGGAGCAAATTCCAAAGGATGTGGTGAACTTCCTGATCTCATCAAATTTGCAAGTGAACCTGGGTGGAAAACAGTAGCATCAGGAGATTCCCCAGCATAAGCATGACGTCTATCCCATAGAGCAGGATTGACAGATGGTGCTGATCCCACATGGTGGTTATTTATAGGCATAAGTGCATTCAACATATGAGATTGTGCTCTAGGAGCTGCATGCAATTGTTGAGGACGAGCAGCACCAATCCCATTGACAAATGATGGAGAATTTGACCAAATAACACCTTGTGTTTGAGGATGGTGTGAATTACTCCACAAGTAGTGACGCCCAGGAGGAGGACAGCTTCCATGTCCAGAGGAACCAAAAACTGAACAAAACCAGATAGTCAGAACATCAATGTAACTAGCAAGTGCTGGGTTAATGTTTACTTTTTGTAATCAGAAAGATTTGTATGTTGAGGGTCCATTTAGTTAAGGAGTGGTCTGAGATGGCTATTGTTGGTAAACAGAGAAATTGAAGATTCCAGAACAGAAGCTGAATTATTGATTTCCGGTGTCCATTTCTTACTCTTTCTTCATCTGGTCTAAAGAAAATTTTGCCACATGAACACAATCATTCGACTTTGTCACATATTTTACTTCTCTTAAGATTACTGAATTAGGTAGCGACAGCAACAAACAAAATTAAAACACACATGAAAACGGCAAAGCAATTAGACCCTGGCACTTACCACCTTCATTCAACTCAATTGACTGCCCATTAGAGCCAACTCTATGAAACTGCTGGTTCTGTAAGATTACTGGTGGTCTGACACTGATATTTGTAGCCATGTTACTGGTAGTACCAGAGGGAGGCCCATTAACTAATCCATCATGATATTCTGGAAGTGAATGGGGATGGGAATTTGGCATCTGCCGAATTTCAGACTTCAGGCTGCCCTTTGAGTGACCAGATTCACCAACATTGGACTGATTTCCAACTGATCCCACCCTTACCAGAGTGGGTAAACTGTTAGGCACATTACACGATGCCCCATGGTGAAACACATTATCCAAGAGTGGACTAATTGGGTTGTCATTTGTGAAGTGTGAACCAAGAATAGTTCCGTTTGTATTAGATGTGATTCCCCCGAGTGAAAATGGTCCTGGTAAAATTTTTAGGACACAACATGAACATATTTCCTGTTGATAGGAATCTAATCAACAGTGTATATCATGACAACTAATATACCAGAAAATACAGTAGTCAAGTTATTAGGAGGGCTATTCTGCTGCACTTGAAGACCAGATTCGTCTTGGTCCAGCTCAGAACTAAATTGCTGCATTAATCTGCAAACAGCAAAGAACTTGGTAAAATGAATAGGAATATATTAGCTGTATACACATCATTCAATAACTACAAAGCACTGAAGTTCGATTCCTGCATAAAAAAACTGACGAAGATAGAAAGTACTTGAAAAAAGAGAGATAAAAAAGTATATGCTAACATCAACCTTTTAGAAACACCCGGCAGGCCTGCTTCAATCTTAATCTGCTTTCCAGCAATTTCACTCCTGTTCAATGCACGGAAAGCAGCTGCTGCAGCTCTGACATCATAAAATTCTATAAAGTTCTGATGACCTCTATTCGATGTCCCATGAATCTACATCCCAGAAAGAGTAGTTAATAACTGTATTAGCACGTGCTCTGAACAGACTAGGTTGGTACCCAAGCTCACCTCTTTGATCTCACCATAGACACCAAAAATTTGTCGGAGTTCATCAGTTGAAACAGAAGAATCGAGGTTATAAACCCGAAGAACTCCCTGATTATCTTTTTCTGAAGGATTCTCCTAACGGAGGTGGACAACAAAGGAAAAGTTCAGGCAATAAAGTTAGTCACATAAATATATAATTCTGATGCCAAAAATAAAAATAAAAAATGCTTATCTTAATCATAATGCTATGCAGGTAAACATGATTGGAGCAGTAACAAGCAAAATATAATAATAACAAAAAGTAAAAAGAAAGAAATCAAAAGAAAAGTTTGAACCTTGTAAAGTAAACCCTAGCAGAAGCTTACCTTTTGAAATGAGAAATGTATGTCGAGTTTCCTACGTCTTAATGGCTTATTCTGGATATCTTTCAATGCATTTTGGGCTGCTCTTATATCATAATATGAGACCATAACAAACCCTCGATGCTTGCATGCCGTATAGAGAGTGCGGATTTCTCCGTATTGCTGTAATTAAAATATAAACAAAGAGGATGAACATCAGTCAGAATACGGCAAGGATACACTCGGACTGCAACTTCAAAGTCTACAGAAAAAGACAACTGCCCACCTCAAAAAGCGCTCGTAATTCAGAATCTTCGACATTGCTGTTTATGTTTCTTACAAAGAGTGTTCTTGATGGGTGCTCCTGATCATTGGAACCATAAGAAACTCCCAGCTGATTGTTAGAAGTGAAATCAAAAAATTCATAGTTTCTTTGCGAGGGAATATCTTCTCCTAACTCCAGTCCTCCAACACTACTAAACAGGTCTAAATCTTCCATGTCACCCCCTTTATTCGATTGGTCAACACATCCAAGCCCATCAGTCAAACCAGAAAGCAAGTCCTCATCATCAGGTAGAAGATTACCAATAGTGTGAGCCTCAAGTTCTTCAAGAGTCTCGAAACCCTCTTGTGCCTCACAGCGGTAGGCAGCAGCACCACCACGACCACCACCACCACCACCACACCACCACCACCAAATGAATGACCACATGGAGCATCATTTGATGAAAATCTCACTGAAAGAGAAGAAATAAAGGACCAATTACTTCATTTTAGCAATCACAGTAACTTAAAATGGTAGCAGTTAACTTTACAAATCTGCTTAATTATGCATATCAAGATAGCATTTTTGAAAGCAAATACAGACATACACCCAGCTGGAAACAGTTTGCATATAGCAAAGGCATTTCATCAACAGTTGGATAAGTAGAAAAGAGAGGACTTACCCTTTCTACTAAATAAATCAGATAATGAACTTGAAAAGAGACCATTTTCATACTGAGCACCCATGACATTTATTCCATCTCCATCCAGAAAGTAAGACGCAGACATCTCATTTGAATTAGATCTAGCACTCAGATCATGGTCAACAGCACTAGGCAAAGAATGGCTGGCTGCTCTTTCAGCTCCAACAATGTGCTTATCTAAGGTAATGTTAACTTTTTTACCATGACTTCCAAAATAGTCAGGAAGGTCAAAACCGATTCCCATCTGAGGATCCAGTTGGGTTCTATTCTCAAGAGGTGACAAATCAGCAACACTGGTTCTGAGTGCTCCACCTGTTTTCAAACCGGAGAGTCATCCAAAGTGGTACCATAACGTTCAAAATAAGTTTGAAAAGCTTAACAATAAATATATGAATCAAACAGGTGTACGCAAATCTACATAACTACCTCTTTCATCTTAGATTTTCTCATATTTATGATAGACTTGGGTAGTTTGACTGCTATTCCTCTTTTCCCAGTAAACCAATTGTATAATGATAGACATGTTCAGTGTCATATATATCTTTTCTTAGGAAAAGGAGAACATCATCTAGAACACTATTATCGGGTATCAGTGATAACTCATGAATAACTCGTGATAGAATAAAGACTGGATTAGAAATGACTTCATTTGAAAACTTATAGAACAGAATACAGCCGAGTAGAGTGGAACATACATTGTATCTATTATTGTCATTTCTGCATTTCAATTACATGAAATAAAAATAAAATTCCTCCAAAGGCTTAAGATGAGAACCCAATTCTTGTTTAATTGATAGAACGTTCCATAACTTTTTGACTGAATAATAGATAGTTCGTCCAAGTTGCAAAGAAGTCTTAAAAGTGAACCGTATTCCATTAATATGACATCTAGTGTGTTGTGGAATATAAGACAATTATTCTACTCAAGCTCGAAGATGGACTACTTTCATGCTTGTATGATATCCATGTATACCTTTTTATCGCATGCATCGTGACAGCAGTTTCATACTGCTGGGCCCACCTATAGATTCCTAGGGCTAAACAAAGTGAACACGACAACAATATGTGAAAACAGAACATTTGATACGAAATAGATGCAAGGAGCTATGTTATTATTTTTGCTCCTCGTCTAAGTCGTCTTTAGCACAAATAATTCCAACATAGCCCTTCTGACATTTCACAACAAGGTCCATGGACTATCCACACCTTGCCATGCAAATGAACTACAGTCAAATACCAAATTAGTAAAGGTGCCCCTCTTCCGATGGGGCTGGTGCCTGCCCGCCAGGTGCCGCTGCCGCCGTTGGATCAAAACTGTGAACAATAATAAATAAATATCATCAACAAATAATTCTTCTCTGCTTTCACCCTACCTGGACCAAACCACTCACGTTATATATTAGCTCAACATAAACATTTCATTTCACCTGGCTTCCTTGTACAATTATTATGCCACAGAGAAGTCCCACAAACAAATTAAGTGCATGTTTGGGTTAGCGCGACTAATAATTTAAGTTGGTTAAACTTTAATTTTAACCATACATTTCCTATGACCACAATTACTCACAAATACTACTCACTTATTCATTTATTAAGAAAAAAATAAAATCGGCACATAATTGATCATAAAAATTCAATAATCTTAGCATTTGTTTGGCAAAATTTATTTGATTATTCAAATTTATTTTCAATTATACATATTTTTTATAAAATAATTTTACACATGTACAACGTTACTTTCTTCATATTTCTTAACCACTTATTTTCTACAAAAAATATTTTTTACTTCAAAAAAAAAGGTGGGTACGATTAAAAAATGGATAAGAAAGAAATTGAGTTCCATAATGTTATTCACGTTTGGTACACATTAATGCAAAAATGAGAATGAAAGATATAATCGTTATGGGCTCACACAAAAAATAGAAAGTCAAATATGATGGTTTGATGTGATGAATAACGGTCATATTTTTCATTTTAATTGATAAATAATCAGAAACAAACGAGGGCTCAACTGTACTAGTGAGTATCACCGTTCTAAATATCGACTAAGTGTCCTTAATATTTTAAAAATGGTATTAATTCATATAATGATATTTTAAAATTATTGTTACGCTTCTTTATTGTATGACGTTAAGTCTTGTAATTTTTGTTCTCTTGGCATCCAAGAATCAAATTTAAATACAATTATATAATTCAATCAAATATAACCATGTGTTCCAATATTTAAGGTGTTAATTAATTGAGATGCAAGAGTGGCCTATCAAGGGGACGACTAACCCATCGTTATTGGCTGCCCAGAAAACAGTTTTTTGAGCAGCCAATAACAGGGGGGCAACTGTCCCCCCAGAATTTATTGTCTCGTTTTGTAACTGATTTGCGTTTTGTGTCCAAAATGAATCACTCTAATTAAGTAGCTTAAAAAGCACCATAAACTCCCCTCCCCACAGGAATTAAGAGTCTTTTCGATTGCAAGTATGGAATTTATGTTGAAAGAAAATTTTCAATTTAAAAAATATTATATTTATTTATTGGTAGATAGATCTGAGAGAGAGAGTACGAATTACTAGGAAAATAAAAACCTAATTCCCTAAAGAAAATATTTTTATTCTTTTTCAAGGAAAATGTGGTTGCGTGACCAAAAATATGAAAATATTTTTCCTGGGAAAAATATCAATCAAACAACACAAAAGTAGGGATTCAGATGAAAAAAATGACATTTTTCATAGAAAATATTGGCAATCAAACACGCTCTAATTGTTTTTTTTTTTTTCCAACACTTGGAACTTCTCTAAACATTAAAAAGACTAAGGGTGCGTTTGATTGCCAATATTTTTCATGAAAATTGTGTTTTTTCCACCAAAATTTCTACTTTTTTTTTTGCTGTTTGATTAACATTTTTCATAGAAAATATTTTCCTACTTTTAGTCACGTGACCATTTATCCCTCAAAATCAAGGAAAATATTTTCTTCATAATAGTATGATTTTATTTTTCAGAGAATTCATTTTTATTTCTCTCCCATCTATCTACCCACGACTAAAAAATGAGCAAATATAATATTTTCTAACTTGAAAACTAAATCAATTAAATACCTTTAATTAATAAATTCAATAAAAGTAAATTTTTTCCATGCAAATTCCATACTCTCAATCAAACGTACCCTAAAGTAAAATTGTCGAGGGAGTTTCTTTAAAGCGATAATGAAAAAAAAAATTAATGAACCAAATGATCATGGAGGAAAATTATGTCGATGATTTGTCAATGGTATTATGGTTATAATTTTGATTGAGATCAAAATCTATTGATTATTCTCACGAAATCACCCAAAACAATATAATTGATAATCATCAACTCACTTCCTTAGCGATCATCGATAGTAACGTCGATGGTGTTGTTGGAAATCACCGTCGACTTCATTGGTAATTAATTACTGACGATATAGCTATTGGTGATTCTAATTGAAATTGATATATGTTGACGATTCACACAAAATTATTGACACGATGCTTGTGGCAATCATTGATAAACCTTCATAGACAACTATGACAACAATGTTGTTAGTTATGTCACTCCAAAAAATTTACTCTATCTATGCACTTTGATTTTTTAACATACTCATAAATAAGGTAAAATCACTTTATACTATTTCCTTATAATATTACCAACTTGTAAATTATTTTTTAAATTTGTTCTAATAAAATTTTTAGCTGGTGTATAATTTTTATGTTTTTATTAATTTATTTATTGATAAAATTTTCCTTGGTAAATTAAATTTTGAAAATTTGTTATATTATTCATTTTTTAACTATTTTTAATCAAAAGAATGTTTGCAATCTTTAAGAATTTTTTTTAATGTTATTAATTATTGAAGGATTTTTTTCATAAGAAAAATAATGGAAAAAATATGTGAATTTTAAAAATTGAGGAAATTCTGTAAATCGAGTAGCTAGCCTAATGCTGGAGCCTGCTTTATCGACTTATCTTGTACTAATTGTCAAATTACCTACTTTTCAAGGCTAAATTGCGTGCACATTATCATTAGCCAATAATTCTTGATTTGAAAGGCTCCACAGAGCGTATTCGGAATAGCTCAGCTGCCTTGACATTCATTCACTAATAAAAATTCAAAATAACCATCTATCTTTTTTTAGGCCCGTTTGGTACTCATTTTTTTAAAATGCATTTGTCTCTCTCTTCTTTTCAATCACACATTTTTTATTAAAATAATATTACACGTAAATTAAAAAAATTCTTATTTTTCAACCACACATTTTCCATCAATATACTATTCTAAAATGCATTTTTATATAAAAATGGCTAGCAAACGCCCTCTTAGTCTTACTATGATGAATAGCCAACTTTATCTCCTGCTAGGTGCGAATCAAAATTCAGGCAATGTTTGAGTCGCATTCTCTT
>NC_036242.1:20242260-20441659 GCF_002742605.1 Olea europaea var. sylvestris | reverse complement strand
TCTTGTTTAATTGATAGAACGTTCCATAACTTTTTGACTGAATAATAGATAGTTCGTCCAAGTTGCAAAGAAGTCTTAAAAGTGAACCGTATTCCATTAATATGACATCTAGTGTGTTGTGGAATATAAGACAATTATTCTACTCAAGCTCGAAGATGGACTACTTTCATGCTTGTATGATATCCATGTATACCTTTTTATCGCATGCATCGTGACAGCAGTTTCATACTGCTGGGCCCACCTATAGATTCCTAGGGCTAAACAAAGTGAACACGACAACAATATGTGAAAACAGAACATTTGATACGAAATAGATGCAAGGAGCTATGTTATTATTTTTGCTCCTCGTCTAAGTCGTCTTTAGCACAAATAATTCCAACATAGCCCTTCTGACATTTCACAACAAGGTCCATGGACTATCCACACCTTGCCATGCAAATGAACTACAGTCAAATACCAAATTAGTAAAGGTGCGCCATCTGAGGGAAGACAGAGAAGTCCCACAAACAAATTAAGTGCATGTTTGGGTTAGCGCGACTAATAATTTAAGTTGGTTAAACTTTAATTTTAACCATACATTTCCTATGACCACAATTACTCACAAATACTACTCACTTATTGTCCACACATTCCGTAGAGCACACAAAAATCTCCGCCACTCATTTTTATCTATTTATTAAGCCAATATAAACATGAACTAAGCCTAGCTTAATTAATAGAGCTTGTCTGGAAGAGATTTTTCAAAAATAATTTTTTTCCAAACTATTTCAACAACACATTCTCCAAAAAAGAAAAATTATTTTCCACGTGGCCCAATAAATTTCCCTCATTTTTAACTGCACATTCTCAAAAAATCATTTTTTTCCCCAAGAAAAATCTCTTCCAAACAAATGTATAATTTGTTGACAGGTTTATAAAGGAAGGATCCATAATATATTCCAACTTTTGTTTTCATTCTGCAAGATGTTCAGTTGTAACTTCATCGACCAAAATACTTGTAGAATCTAAGTTCTCCACAATCCATAAGATTTCAACTAATTCCACTCATAAATTAAAGACAATAGATAAGAAAACACTTTGACATAGTAGTATCCTGTCCAACGTGTATAAAAATGAACTTTTAGAACATTCTATGCTGACGTGGCCAACTTCAAATGCCAAAACGCTATTCACTTGGTAACAGGATAACATTTAAGATCTCAGAAGCTCGTTTGAAGTAATTCATACCTAGACAATTGACATCTTGAAAGGATAAAAACATACCGTTGAAATTTAAATTGTCTCGTTTTGTAACTGATTTGCGTTTTGTGTCCAAAATGAATTACTCTAATTAAGTAGCTTAAAAAGCACCATAAACTCCCCTCCCCACAGGAATTAAGAGTCTTTTCGATTGCAAGTATGGAATTTATGTTGAAAGAAAATTTTCAATTTAAAAAATATTATATTTATTTATTGGTAGATAGATCTGAGAGAGAGAGTACGAATTACTAGGAAAATAAAAACCTAATTCCCTAAAGAAAATATTTTTATTCTTTTTCAAGGAAAATGTGGTTGCGTGACCAAAAATATGAAAATATTTTTCCTGGGAAAAATATCAATCAAACAACACAAAAGTAGGGATTCAGATGAAAAAAATGACATTTTTCATAGAAAATATTGGCAATCAAACACGCTCTAATTGTTTTTTTTTTTTTCCAACACTTGGAACTTCTCTAAACATTAAAAAGACTAAGGGTGCGTTTGATTGCCAATATTTTTCATGAAAATTGTGTTTTTTCCACCAAAATTTCTACTTTTTTTTTTGCTGTTTGATTAACATTTTTCATAGAAAATATTTTCCTACTTTTAGTCACGTGACCATTTATCCCTCAAAATCAAGGAAAATATTTTCTTCATAATAGTATGATTTTATTTTTCAGAGAATTCATTTTTATTTCTCTCCCATCTATCTACCCACGACTAAAAAATGAGCAAATATAATATTTTCTAACTTGAAAACTAAATCAATTAAATACCTTTAATTAATAAATTCAATAAAAGTAAATTTTTTCCATGCAAATTCCATACTCTCAATCAAACGTACCCTAAAGTAAAATTGTCGAGGGAGTTTCTTTAAAGCGATAATGAAAAAAAAAATTAATGAACCAAATGATCATGGAGGAAAATTATGTCGATGATTTGTCAATGGTATTATGGTTATAATTTTGATTGAGATCAAAATCTATTGACTATTCTCACGGAATCACCAACAACAATATAATTGATAATCATAAACTCACTTCCTCAGCGATCATTGATAGCAACGTCGATGGTGTTGTTGGAAATCACCGTCGACTTCATTGGTAATTAATTACTGACGATATAGCTATTGGTGATTCTAATTGAAATTGATATATGTTGACGATTCACACAAAATTATTGACACGATGCTTGTGGCAATCATTGATAAACCTTCATAGACAACTATGACAACAATGTTGTTAGTTATGTCACTCCAAAAAATTTACTCTATCTATGCACTTTGATTTTTTAACATACTCATAAATAAGGTAAAATCACTTTATACTATTTCCTTATAATATTACCAACTTGTAAATTATTTTTTAAATTTGTTCTAATAAAAATTTTAGCTGGTGTATAATTTTTATGTTTTTATTAATTTATGTATTGATAAAATTTTCCTTGGTAAATTAAATTTTGAAAATTTGTTATATTATTCATTTTTTAACTATTTTTAATCAAAAGAATGTTTGCAATCTTTAAGAATTTTTTTTAATGTTATTAATTATTGAAGGATTTTTTTCATAAGAAAAATAATGGAAAAAATATGTGAATTTTAAAAATTGAGGAAATTCTGTAAATCGAGTAGCTAGCCTAATGCTGGAGCCTGCTTTATCGACTTATCTTGTACTAATTGTCAAATTACCTACTTTTCAAGGCTAAATTGCGTGCACATTATCATTAGCCAATAATTCTTGATTTGAAAGGCTCCACAGAGCGTATTCGGAATAGCTCAGCTGCCTTGACATTCATTCACTAATAAAAATTCAAAATAACCATCTATCTTTTTTTAGGCCCGTTTGGTACTCATTTTTTTAAAATGCATTTGTCTCTCTCTTCTTTTCAATCACACATTTTTTATTAAAATAATATTACACGTAAATTAAAAAAATTCTTATTTTTCAACCACACATTTTCCATCAATATACTATTCTAAAATGCATTTTTATATAAAAATGGCTAGCAAACGCCCTCTTAGTCTTACTATGATGAATAGCCAACTTTATCTCCTGCTAGGTGCGAATCAAAATTCAGGCAATGTTTGAGTCGCATTCTCTTCAAAAATATATATACATTTTTAAATAGTTTGACATAATTTCAGTCACACATTTTTCAATAAAATAATATTACACGTAAATTCAAAACTTATTCTCATTTTTAACTACACATTCTGTATCAATCTATTATTCTAGAATATATTCTTTCAAAATAACGTGGCCCAAACATACATTCAGATTTTAATCAAATTCAAAGTCAATAATTAATTTTGACCACACATTTTGTGGGATTCAGAACTTTTCAACCACACATTTTATCAGTTTTAATCAAAATCTACTAAAATATTGATTTTAATCCCTATCAAATCTTATTATAATGTCAATGGTCTTGTACTCTACGGGTATTTGTGTGGTTCTCGGTACATCGCTATGCAAAATGCCGTTTTTTTTAAAAATAGGTTACATTTTGTTGCGTAATACCCTTTTAGAAATGAAATTTCATATTGGAAATCATTCATTCTGATCGCAGCAAAGGCAAGTGAGCTAAGTGATGTTGCCGATGGCATTTATTGGGTTTTGACAACCTCCTTTCTAGTTTAAAAGATGGGGGGCAGTTAATTTTGAGAAACTGAAATTTTTAATGTTAAGCCCCCGTTTGCTTTCATTCTTTGGCCGCAAAAATGAAAAATATAACGGTTATTCATCACATCAAATCATAATATTTGACTTTTCATTTCTTGTGTGGATCCCGTAACAACTATATTTTTTATTTTCATTCTTACAAAAATGTGTACCAAACGGGCCTAATGTGAACTACAGAAGGTTAGTGTGTTACTATAATGTTGGGAAAATTATTAATTTATGATTACAATGGTCGAAAGCAGATTACTAGGTTGAAATTTAGATGGAATGTAGTAGAAAATAGTAAATATAATATTATTAATAAAACAAAGGAGAGAAAATGATTGGAGAGAGACTCAATTCTCACTTTTATGTCTCCCTAAAGTCTAAACTACTTACAGCGGCATGTCTATTTTTCTTTGTTGGCATTGTCCCAAACAGTTGTATATTAAATTCTCAATAATGGAGAAAATCAATTTAGATCCAGATTCAACATTGCATTTCTTATGATTAAATTATTAAGTGATGATTGTTATATCAGAAATATTCATCTAAGCAAAAATTTTAAAAAGGTAAAAAATACACCAGAATCCAAAATGAGCTAAAAATACAAGGGAAAAAAATTCATAGACAACCTTAAATACACGATGTAAACCAATATACTTGAACAAAAATGAAAAGATTAAACAGATGACTAAAATGTGAACAGATAACAGAATTAATTAGAAATCATTCGATGAAAGGCTGTCACATGTCACTAATTAAAAAAAATGTCATTCTACCCCAATATCTAGATAAAAATCTATAAATAGGCAAGTCTGTGATGAGGGAAGGCATGTTGAATTTGAAATAGCTTCCTTCCAAATAAACATTTCTCTTCTTGAGCAGCAAGACAGTGAGTTAACGAGGAGAAAACCTTGCGTAGCTGAGAGGTGCTTGTTGATCATCATTTAGAAGTTCACAATGATTAAATAAATGAGTTATGATGAACATTTAGCCAATGTTAAGTAAAATTTTAATTTAAGTCTAAGTCAAGATCAATAATGAATTTTAACCACACATTTTATGGGATCTACAACTTTCAACTACACATTTCATCGACTTTTATTAAAATATACTAAAATTCTGATTTTAATCCCCATCAAACAGAGGCTAAAAATTCAGATATTATATTACTCAAATATTAGTTAGTATTTCCGAAGGACAATATAATTTCATTGACACTATTGCTATTGCTATTGCTATTGCTATTGCTATTGCTAGTGTTTAAAAAAAACGTAATACGTGGCGATGTATGGAAGTCAAGCTATGGGTTACGTGAATTTAAGTGAGGTTTAGGCGTAAAAAGGAGTTTTCTTATTTTAATATTATTTCAATTTTTAATAAATCAAACTATTATTTAATAATTAAAAATAATACTTACTAAACATTTCAAAAAGATTTATAGGAACTTTATACATTTTTTCAAAATTTCCAACGAAAAGATAAGTTTCAAATTTAAATACAAAATAGCAAATAAATAGCATAGAAACTTAAATCTTATTTAACGTTCAAGTGGTGGTTTTAAATTTGTGCAAAACGAAGAAATTAACCATTAAATTTAAAAAAAAATAAAAAAGGATGATAATGCGTGTCAATGCGCGCATAATTGCGTTTAGGTGCGTCTAAACAATCAATGATTGTCGTTGACCGTCAAATAAGGTGTCAAACCACTTGGCTTGACGTTTTAGCCAAGCATCACACCTAAGCGCACCTTGACGGCGCCATTTAGAACACTATTGTTGCCATGGTAGATTATAATCTGCATCATGCCTCACTATAAGCAATAGAGGCTATTGCTCCTTCAACTCTAATAATTCTGTAGCAAGTTTAGCCTCGTCAATCAACCTACTAAATCTTCTCACTGCAACAAACTTGTGGCAATTTTATAGGTTTCACTTTATCCTGGGGAAGAGGAACATTTTGAAATTTTTGAGCAACATACAAATTCACCTTCAAAGATGAATTTTTAAGGATATCAACTAAAACAGGTGCCATCTTATCGATCTTCACGTTGTCACGATTCTCGCCATTAATGTAGTTGAACAAGCTGTTCAAAATTCAAACCAAATAAAATCATTCTTCGCACACTTATGACCCCTAAGGAACTTACATAAAGTTTGATATGAAAAAAGAGTTCAATTTCTTACATGATGAAACCATCACGGACTGCATTTTTGTACGACTCTGAGGCGACGGCACGAGTAGAAATCCATAAGGATTCTTTGTAACTTCGTATTTCAAATTCTTTCTCTCTACGAATCACTTGATATGGAGCACACTCTTGTTTAGCAAAGTTGATTGATGGAGGATAATGAGATCCATGTTCCTGACCCTCACATACTAATTAAAATAGGATAAAGAGGTGTACACAAACACATTTGTACAAAATGTGTTACAAACCCTCACAAAAAAGTAGATCCCGCGTGAATTTAAAAAATGTCGGCTTGTGGTCCCCATCTCCTGTTGTGAATATTGAGTAAGAAATTTTGTAAAAAAAAGTTTGTACACATAGCATAGTCCATTAAAATAAGGACAAACACAGAATGGCAAATACTAGACCTAATTTTGCCCTAAAAAAAACCCTACTTTGAGAAATGGCTATTGTTGTGTTTTTCCTCTTCCAACGGTAATGCCAATATATATACTTGGGTGGTAGGGGAACACATTTAATCCCTTGTTTGCTAATGATTAAAATAAGATTTTTAGAAGATTTTCATAGAAGCTGATGAAATGTGTGGTTGAAAAGTTGTGAATCCCTTAAAATGTATTATTAAAATAAATTGTTAACTTTGACTAGAATTAAAATCTTACTTCTAATTGCTACCAAATAGATTCTAACAATCTTGACCTGGAGAAGGAATTCTTCAAATCTAAGCTGAATTTGGATCGCTCAATATTAATTGAATTGTGCAAATACATAGCCCATGTTTGAGCCACATTTTAGGAAAAAAAATGCATTATTTATGTCAAATCAATGAAAAATGTGTGGTTAAAAAATAAGAAAAATGTTTTATATTTATGTGTAACATTATTTTATTGAAGAATGTGTAATTGAAATGATGTCAAATCATTGTTAAAAAATGTATTTTTTTGAAAATAATTTGGCTCAAACAAGCCCATAGCGTTGTTTCAAATGAAGGTGGACCTTATCACTTCGTGGACAAATAAATTATTCTATCTTTTATGGTATCATTATATAACATAAAGAGAGATGGTCAATGAATTGAACAAAATTTATTAAAACTAAGGCATGTGTTTAGCTTATGTTAAAAATCATTACATGACTTTAATACATTGGTGGATAAAAAATTAATTGAAATATTAAAACTTGTTACTGAAACTCGCTCTAAAGATCTTCTAAATGGTGTTTTCCAAGCTCAATTTCACGTTACCTTTCTCTATCAAACAACTAATCTAAATTGCTCCAATCGACAATCAATATTTAGCCTGGCTGCTTATTAATTTTACCCACAAAAGACAAGACAATGGTGATGATTTGTAGCCATGAAGTACAAAGAGGACGCCAAATATGCGATGGAAGTAATCGATTTTTCTTCACTATGGCAACCGATTTTTGATCTTAGGAGCATTCACATTTTTTCTACAATTCATACACAAATCACACAATTAGACAGCTTGGTCAAAGCAACGTTATATATAGGAATATGTTAGGTTTTAGTTGGACCTATAAAAGAGTTCAATGGACCAAGATTCAAAACCATCCAATAGGTATATATATATATATATATATATATATATATAAGCCATGAGCAACATTAATTTTTTAAGTTACTTCCAATGGTCCACGTTGTTTTCGGGTCTAACATTTGGGCTTGGTTATTGGTAATCAATTCAACATTAACTGCGGAATATGAAATTATATTCCAATATTTACATCATAACCTAAGATTCATTGGGTATAAAACCCAACAAATTTCTAGCTAGATACACAATTAACCTGCAATCAATCAAAACGCAATGTTAATATTTGCATAATCAAGATAACCAATGAAATTGGGGTCACAAACCTTCCTTGTTTTTGGGATTGAAAACACATACATATTTTCTCTATATACTCACCAGGGCTAAGGTCAAAAACACCAAAGTAAAAGCAGATAATAACAGTAAACAATCTAGAGCAAATAAATATTCGATGAAGATATAAAATAAGATAACATATAGATTTTTCAAAAAATAATTTTACACAGAACAACGGATTTTACCAAGTTAATCAATCAAGCGGCTAATACATATGCAACAAATGCATAAATGATCTCACTTACCATACTTATCCTATCTCATTCCATATGACTCACACCTTGGGAACACATATCTCCTCTCATCGCCCATTATGCTCACTAGACTGATTATTCAACTCATGTCTAACTGATAAATCGCACTAGATCCTAAGCCCATAGAATAATCCTCTATCACCACATCACCTCTCCCAACCTAAGTGGATAATGGATCTCCGGCAATAGAAATGATAGAAGTGTCCCTCTCAAACTCCACTTGATCAGAGTTTTCTTAGATAAAGGATTCCAATATTTAATCACACCTCCACTCAAGATTCAGATTTCACACTCCACATCTCCGGACATACTATCGATGTACCTCTAGGCATCTATGCTCCATATCATCAATAGACACAACACACTTGTTGCTAATGCATTCCAACCCACTATGTATGCAAATACATTATACAAAGTAATTAGATAGCTACTAAATTCATGTAAATGTACATATCAAATACATTGAAACGTAACATATAACCATGCAATAAAATTAAGCAATTACATACATGCAAAAATGATCACACATAGATGATAAACCTCATTAGGGTTGAGTGGCCACATTTGCCTCACCTCTCATCTCACCATTTTACTTATCCTTCTTCTTCGGATAATCATTTACAAAGTGTTTTGACTTACCATAGCCGCAACATCGCTTACCACTAAACTTGTCCCAACCTTTTATCATTCTTCTTACTACCTTAATCACTTGAGTCATTGCTATATTGAGTTCTATCCAAATTCATTTGCTCAAACTTCATCATACTCTTCATAATCTATAACCCATCACTCCTCTTATCATCTTTTTCAACCTTAAGTTTTGTCTACTTACTTCTAAAGAAATCAATAACAATCTCGGACGTTAAGGTGCCTACCATAATCTCATTTTTAACCTCCATATATGAGTCAGACATTAAATTCGGCAAAATAATGGCCTTATAAGTTTTAGACGCCTTCTCTTTACAACTAATAATATTTTGCATAAGTTTGTTAAATACACCTAAATTGTTATCAAAATCCTTTGAACAATCCATTTTAAAACTGAAAAAATCTTTCAAGTAAATACAACTTATTAAGAGTAAATT
Organism: Olea europaea var. sylvestris; assembly: GCF_002742605.1. Taxonomy (NCBI): domain Eukaryota; kingdom Viridiplantae; phylum Streptophyta; class Magnoliopsida; order Lamiales; family Oleaceae; genus Olea; species Olea europaea. Next base: position 20,432,341 of record NC_036242.1, on the reverse strand, counting down.
TAAGCAAATATAAGTTCTCCAACTTTTTTCAAAGTTATGTAGTATAATCAAGTTTTTAAATGTTTCTTAAAATAGTATCAGATAGGTGTAAAATAATTGAGATGTAAACAAGTTCATCATATTTTTCTTTTTTTGTTTCCGTTAAATTTGTAAGAGATTCGCTATATATGACTTTTCAAACTTTTGGTTAAACTAAAATCACTTTCGTCTTTTGTTGCCAAATAGAAAATTTCTCTTTTCCATTGAAAGTTTCAACTTCAAAATTTGAAGATATTTTGAAAAAACAGAACAATCAAAGAGCATAAATAGGTCATACAAGGTAATCCTAAAACTGTAATATATACCGTTCTAGATTCTTATGATTTCATAAGATTCAAGGTCTTAGTGTCAAGGGAATATTCAAATGGGTCAAGTCTAGGTGTTCTAACATAATAATCAATGCAATACGAAGGTATGTCAACAAAAATTCAGTTTCTTACACAATATGGTCTCACATAGTGACTTAATGGCAATTAAAAATAAAAGCAATTATCAACTTTTAGTTAAATTCAACACTTTAAATATGACACATAATTCCTAAATTTCTTGTACAAGCAATGGTTACCCTACATGGTAACCCCAATCCTAATATCACCCTACATGATGACTTGCTGATTCTAAAATTTAAAATGAGATAAGCCAATATACCAAAGTGGATTAATCTGAGTCTGTAAATAATGAGAGATGTCAATTACCACTTTAGGATCACTACTATTAGCCTTAAAGTCCCTAGCTATTGTAGAAATCAATCAACCACGAATGAATCCCAAACGTGCAAAGGACAAATTCGTCCAAATTTTATTATATAACCTGATACAGAAGACTAACAATACTAAATTATAAGAAATAATGTTAGGAACAAACTGCCTAAAGACACTGAATCGCATGTACTGTTGGAGTCTCTGTGCATGGGCTTCACATGTCGCTACACTTACCGTCTAGATTGGTTTATACATCGATCACTCCGATGTGCCTCCACTTGCACGCCATGTAGGTAGTCTCCGTTTCACCAAACTCCTTCTGATTTGGCCAAACATGGCACTAACAACTTCGATTTTTAATAGTTTTTAGATAACTTTTTAATCTGCTTAATGCTTTGATTCTCACACTTTTTCTAGTCATTTTAGGTCATATTTTTAAGCCAAATCTACCACTTTGAAGTTTTGACACCAATTGTAGTGGAAGCTCGCTCCAAATATATTTTAAATGGTGTTTTTCATATTCAATTTCACGTTACTTTTCTCTACCAAACAATCAACCCAAACTACTCCAATCCTCAACCAATAGTTACCTTGATCGCTTCTCAATCTCATCTACAAAGGACAAGACAAATGGTGTTTATTTGTAGCCACAAAGTGAAGAAGAAAGACAATGAAGAAGAGGCCAAATATGCAATGGAAGTCACCGATTTTTTCTTCACTATGGCAATTGATTTTTGGTCTAAGGAACAACTACATTTTTCTCCAATTTATATGCAAATCACACAATTAGACGACTAGATCAAAGCAACATATATAATGTGTTATACTTTAATTGGACAATAAAAGGGTTAAATGGGCCAAGATTCAAAGCTATCCAATAGAAAAATATATATCAGTCGTGAACAACATTAATTTCTTAAACTACTTCCAATGTTTACATCATAGCCTGGGACCTCTGAATTGGTTGTTGATAATCAATTCACCAATGATCGAGGCCTGTAAAATTATATTCCTACATTTACATCATAGCCCAGATTCATTGGGTATTAAAACCTAGCAAAACTTACGATAAGTTTATTCATTAGTCAATTAATGTGTCAGGTCCACATTGTTTAGCATAAACTTTGAACCGATGCATCATAGATCATTATTATTAATGATTCATAGAATATGTTCGCTTGTAAAAAATCGTAATTTGTGGATAGAACTATTACTCTGGCATACCCTTTGATACGTGTAAGTTTGATACTTATTTAGGTCATTAAAATTGAATATTTAGACGTTTATTCAAATAAATTACTACTTAATTCGTTTAAATATCGATTATTGTAGGAAAAACTTGAATTTGGATGCAATTGTAGTGAAAATAAGTGAAATTGAAGCTTAAAATGAGTCTTTTCAGAGTTTGGAACCAGAGTGTAAATACTCAAAGTTGACTCAAATCTCACATTGAAAAATGTGAAGAATGAATTAGACGAGAATAGAAGACAACGGACAAAAATTGCAGGAAAAGGACTAAATCAACTCTCAAAGAAGTTAAGGGACAATATAACTTTCTTTCTTTTTTTTTTATAACCATGGGTGTTTGGGCCAGCTTGCGCGCACCTCAACTAATCCCACGGGACTCTGAAATTTATAGCCGGATACTCACCTCAGTCGTTCTGAGGGGACTTGAACTGGTGACCATTGGGGAGTAAACCCAAAGCCTGACCACTGAGCTACCTTTCAGGGTTCAGGGACAATATAACTAAACTTGCGCATGATGTAAATGGGAATGCACATGCAAAACCTAAGGCCAAATTTGTTGAACCATGCATGAGCATGGAGTACTTTCCTGGAAGACGAGAACTTTCGTTCTATGATTGAAACTCCTTTTGGAAACTATCTTTAGACAATTTTTTGATCTAAACTCGACACTTATAAATACTGGACATTTCTTATAACCTTAGGGAACCTCTCATATCATATAATTTATGAAATATTGTAATCAAAGAATGGCAAACCATCATTCTTTTAGGAAAATCAAGAGTCAAGCTATAAGAATTCACTCATTTGAAGGTTCAACCTTGAGTTTTGGGCAAAGAAGAAGAAAGTGCAATTGAAGACAATCAAGAAACTGTCGAGAGATTCAAGAACTTCAAAATTTTTCATATTTTTCTTAATTCATCAAAATCCAAGTGAAATTCTACAAAACATTTGGCCACCTAATATGTATTTATTCTTGAATGATTGTTTAAGGCTTTGCAATTACTTGATCATTCATTGAATTAGTGTGTGAATTTTAATTTTATTATTATTGAGAGAGACAATAAGATAGATAACACATTATAACAATTTTGTGAGGTCCGATAGATGATAGAGATATACCTTTGTGCCTTACATAATTTAGTAGACGTTCTAAAATTTTTAGTTCATGATCTCTTTGCATCTTTCATAAAGATATAAAAATGTCACGTGATAGATTTAATTCTACTCGAGAGAGATTATTAAATAATTTAAAAACATTTATCAACAAGAATGAATATATATTGTCATGATGTCGATTTGCATTAAATTAGAATAATAAGAGGATTCGAAGTTTTAATAAATATTCAACCTAAGTTTACAAAAAGCTTTCACAATTAGCTCATTAAAATATTTAGTTTAAATAGTTATTTAGTATAATTTCTTTATACAAACTTAAGTATTCGATTGGAGTTAATATTAATTGATTTTAAATTAAAACATAGTTTTCGTGGGATGCTTATCTTATATACTGGGTACTTGCAAGATTTCATACGATCACCCTCCAAAAAAGATTCGAACACAAGTTAATAAGCTTCACTTTTACTACTTGAATTAGACTTGATCTCATCAAATTCAGATTTGAATTCATTAAAATATGAATACAAAATCACGAGTTCTTGAGAGAGAGAAAAAAATTACTAGAGGAAAGTGAACTCATTAATAAACAGTAAAATAAGTACGGTTAAGGAGAGAATCAATCTTTCAAAATTGTCTTTCAGAATTGGATTGGTGAAGGCGTCTTGCAGAGTTGAGAATCATAAAATTCTATTAGATATTAAATATTAAAAATATTAAAACATAAATAATCATTATTTATGTTTGGATAGTTACCTCAAAATGTGCCAAATATTTTCATCCCAATTTAAATATGAAACAAAAGAAACTTTGTTAACCAATTACCAAATTAGATATAACTCCGTGCTTGATTTTTGCTATTGGAAATGTTCTGAATGTGGTAGCAATAGCAAAAGATGCGAGAAAATGTCATAATTAAGTGTTTATGTGGAAGAGATCTTCTCGAAAAGTTTTTTTTTAAGAAATGTAAACATAAAAAGTAAGAAATGTAAACAGAAAAAGTTGAAAAAAAATATGAGAAACGTGAAAAATGATTTTCTTTAAAATATGTAGTTGAAAATGAGTTTGGAAAAAAAAAGATTTTCGAAAAACCACTCCCACACAAGGGCTAAACTGGTGACCAATTAAATTGAAGACTTTCCTTGGGCACACGAATTTGGGGCAATGTTGAAAGCAATTGTTTATTCTAAATTGATATGTTATTTCTCTTTTATGGACTTGACTTGAGGGTCTTATCGTGAGTTATACAAGGAGTAAAAATTGGTAGAAGCAATAAAACTTTAATGATTTTTTCTCTAGGATACTCGTTGCTGTTTGATGAGGGAAGCTTATACGTTATTGTAACAGTTTTTCATATAGTGAAAATTTTTGAAATTTAATATATATATATATAGATATATATATCCATCCCCTTTTTAAATATTTGATGAGAAATTGCCGCAAGACACCTCCAAAGATCCATTGCATGTTCCAGTTTGGCCCATTGCAAGAGCTAGATCCAAGAAGATCAAAGAAGTACTTAATGGGCTGATTCAAGAGACTCGGCTGATTCTGAAACGGCGCATTCGAAGCTTGGCCCAGAGGGAGATGAAGACATATTAAATTTAAGGGAACATCGCATAAATCCTCCATTTCAAAATCACATTTCAAAATTAACAAATTTCTAAAAATCTTTCAAAAATTATGTGATAATTAAATTTATTAAATATTAATTATAGTATAGTATAATTAATTTACTTATCCACCCTACCTCACCTCCAACCCCACCCACCCATCACATCAAACCGTTCTATTTCTCTCTCCACCCCACCCCACCTCTCGCAACTTCTTTAGCGACGGCTCCGACAACAATTCCGGCGACTGCTACGATGACAATTTTGACGATCGCTCTGGAGACGATCCGTGGACCTCCCAACGATGCTCCAACAGCTGTTCGACGAATATTCCGATGACCGATCACCTTTCCAGTGACTACATTTTTCTTCTTTTTTGGCTATAACCTGTTATCAGTTCCATTAGATCTGTGACTAGTTCTATTGAATCTGTGACCTAATTAAGTGGGATGAATATGCATATGATCAATTTCAATATTAAGAAATAAAGTTTGAAATTTCACGTGTTATTTGTGACCATACTTGTGTTATATGTGACCAATTCATTGACTTATGTTATTTGAAAATCACCGTGACCAACTTTGACTTTGATGTAACTAATTGTGATCAAATTTGTATTCATTGTGACTTTCTGTGACCAAATCAATCTCAAGTCACAATCAATACAAAATTGGTAACAAACAGTCACAACCAAATCTCGAACAGAAAAAACCAACTTTCCAACTACCACAGCAGATATGTTCGGAAAAATAATAACCACCACCACTACTAACATCTTTAACTCAAATTGATGACCATAAATACTACATTCACCTCAAATCCACAACAATCATCACTACTATAACTTCCACCAACCCTTCAAAAAACACCAACCAGCACTACCACACTTTTCTCGTGAAATTCCGATGAGAGAAATGGTAGGTGGTCGGAATCTAGAGGGTAGGCGGAAAGAAGACGCAGATCTGATTTTTGGGTAAGAGAGTGCCGAACTAACTTTTGGGGGAAGAAATAGAGTGTGTGGATTAAAAATTGATACAAGATCTGGGGTAAATTAATACGAGATCTGTGACCAAGTTTGTATTCAATGTGACTGTCTATGACCAGATCAATTTTAAGTCACAACACAATCAACACAAAATAGGTCACAAACAGTCACAAGCAGATCTCAATCAGAAAAAACCAGATCTCCAACCACCACAACAGATCAGTTCAAAAAAATAATAACCACCACCACTACTAACATCTTTAACTCAAATCCACAACAACAATTATTACTACCATAACTTTCACCAACACCTTGAAAAAAAACACCAACTGATTGAATCAAAATTAGAAGAACAGGCACACACAATCGAATCAAAATTTTGGTTCGATTAATAGAAACCCACGACTGCAGTTGTGGCGAAATGGGGTGGTAAAGTCATGGTTGTAGATTTGTCATGATGGGTCCCATCAATGGCGCCTGACTTTGACATTTTTGATATTTGTAATTTAGAAATCTTCCATTTTTATCAATCCTTGGAAGACGCTAGAGAAGGAAGAGAGACAGAAAAAATTTAATTTGAGTGAGTGGATGGTTTTGGCTGGGGAAGTTATAAAATATTTTCTATTATTAACTATGTATTAATTAATTTAATAAGTTCTAATTACCACCTGATTTGTGAAATAAAAATTAATTCTCTTTATTTCTGAAAACTATTGTTTAAAAGTAGATTTCTAGGTAATTTTCTCTAAAGGATTGGGCATAATTTCCTTAACAAATGGCATGGATTAAAGGCTGGTTATTGCTTGATTTGAACATAGAATTAGAAGGAGAAAGTGGCTAATTACTTTCCAATCTCAGACCAATTAAGTGGCAGATTGACTTACTTATTTCAAACATTCCTTAAAATATTCCTTAAACGTGATTTCCTCGACCATTTCAGTCTCTTATTGGCATGGAGGAGTTGCTAAATTTCATACCAAATTTAGTGTTAATTTAGGCGTCTATTTTTAGTCCTTTTTATCTACTTTCCTATTGTCAAGATTCCTTTCGTTATAGTGGACGTGTAGGGCTGATTGTAGTCTTATTTTCGTTATATAATAGTATGCACACTTTGTAATAAAGAGACATTGAATTGATCTCAAATAGAATGTGAGGTTGCTTCACTTTTGGTTCTTCGGAGAACTTGTGAACTTATCAAGGATTTCTCCTTGTGGCGTTCGAATCTTAAACCTTTGTTTATGATTTTTTCTATTCAATCTAATTTTTACTTCCTTGGAAACGAAATCCCAATTGTGTTGTTGAGTCCCATCATGTGTTGGATGAGTTTCACATCGTTTGGTATCAGAGCAAGGTTCAAAAATCAGGTCTACTATCCTTTATCTTTTGTTAACATCCTATCTTGATCCATTTGTGTCCATTGTTCATTGGGCTTTGGGTTAATTGATAAGTTTGTGTTCAATTATCAAGTTCAATCTTCTTATTCCATTTTGAGGTTATATTTTCCTTGTTAATTACTATTTTGTATTCAACACCAAAAAAAAAAAAAAAAAGACATCAAAAAAGGAAAAAAAGAAAAAGAAAAAAAAGAGACGTAATGCTGAGGCAACTAATATCGTCAAAGTTATACTTTGCTTGAATTGTGATCTTTGTAGCATCGATTCTCTAAAAATAAAAAAATAAAAAAAAATCTGATATCTATCCTTTGCCGTTGATTCATTGTCCTTTCCTTTGATTAGCGATTTTTATAAATTCTATATTTTCTTTGAATTAATTGTTCTAATATTTTCTTCTCATAGTTGGTATTGGTTTAATAATAAAAGTTGGGTTTTCTTGATCGAGTTTATTAGTTTGATAAAGAACTGAAAAGGGAAAGCTATGAGTGGAAAAAGGCAAGAGAATGAAGACTAATTTTGAAAAAAGCCAATTCAAGAGTGAAACAAGAGCGTCAGTGACATAATTTGAGTGCAAACATGTAAGAGAGTGTTGTGAGGATGTATTTTTAACATTTTTTTTCAACATTTTCAAGAAATTCCTTCCTAGGATGGCACACCAAACCAAGAAGGATGAGAGGGGCAATTCTTTACGTTACAAGCTATACAACAACATTTTGAATGCATGAACATGTTGTTTAATTAGATTCAAGATCGAATGGATAGGCAATTCCTACTTTGCAAGAGAGGCATCCCGGTAGAGTCCCTAATTATTGAAGGCATGAGAGGTGTTCGCCTGGGGATGGTTTTGATGTTGACTACAGGGAGGAGCTTGAAGATAAGGAGGATCATACCTCATTAAATGATGAGGGGAGACTCATGCCAAAGAGAAGGAAGGCGTGGTAGAGGTTTCCAAGGAAGTCTGAGAAAGAGGGACAGATTTAACAAGAAACTAGAAAACATCAAAATGAAGATACTATCATTCTAAGAAAAAATGATCCTGAAGCATACTTGGAATGATAGAAGAAAACGGAGTTGGTCTTTGAGTGCCATAACTACTCCGAGGGAAAATGTCAAAGCTTGCTGTCATTGAGTTTATTGATTATGCTATAATATGGTGGGATCAACCTGTGATGAATAGAAAGAGGAACCATGAGAGGCCTATCGGGACATGGGGAGAAATGAAGGCCATAGTGAGGAGACGGTTTATTCCTAGTTAGTACTATAGGGACTTACATCAATAATTACAAAGTCTTATTCAAGGCTGTTGGAGCATGAATGATTACTACAAAGAAATGGAGATCTCCATGATTCGAGCTAATGTAGAGGAGGATAGAGAAGCTATGATGGCAAGATCTTTGTATGGGCTAAACTGGGACATTGCTAATGTGGTGGAATTGTAACATTATGTGGAATTGGAATATATGGTGCACGAGACAACAAAGGTGGAATGACAGCATAAGAGAAATGGAATCGAACATCCCAAAATATGAGCTAATCTACTCCATGGAAGATAACTTAGAAGAATGATAAAAGGGGTTGTCTTTAAAAACAAAATCAAACCACCGAAGAGAACATATAAAGTGCTAAGTGTCAACAAAGGTAAAATCGAACCCTAAGCTTATGATTGTGATATTAAGTGTTTTCGTTGTTTGGGAATAGGTCATGTTGCTTTACAATGTCCAAATAAGAGAACCATGATTGCACGTGCTAATGGAAAGGTAGAAACTAAAAGTGATAATGGTGATGAAAAAATGCCACCACTTGAGGACACTTGTGACGAAGAAGTGGAGTATGATTTCCTTGACCATTTCAGTCTATTATTGGCATGGAAGAGTTGCTAAATTTAAGACCCTAATTAGTGTTAATTTATGGTTCTATTTTTAGTCCTTTTTTATCTACTTTCCTATTATTGAACCAAGTTAGTCTCTTTTCTTTATAGTAAACGTTCAGGGCATGCTACTATATCTTTGAGAAAAGATGTTGAATATGGTACTACTTTCTAGATACGTGAATCATGAATTTACTGTTTAGAAATTGACTTTAGAACTTATTTTTTTGATTTAAAATAGAGAGGGAACGTGCTAATCTACATTGTATCGTCATGTTAGCTCGAGACTTATATTCTTTGTAATAATCTAACGAAAATATAAGTGAAGTTAAGAAATGAGTTTGTAAATTAAAATAAAGCATTTGCAGTTAAATACTTTGAAATAACCGATATTTGAAGTTATATTTTTTCAAAGCTCACAGGGAGTTTTAGTTTTATTTCAACTAACTAACACTCTATTAACAATATAGCAAGCGATGTTAAAAACTTCGACCAAAAAGTACTTTGGCATGTTATTTTCATTTAACATGATCCAAGTCATTTCTTGTAATGTGCGATTCTTCCTTTCTACTACACCATTTTATTGAGGAGTTCTAAGAGCTGAGAAATTATATTCATATCCATTTTCATTACAAAAATTATTTAAAACGATGTTATCAAATTTTCTACCATAATCACTTCTAATAGTTGTAATAGAGTGTCATTTTTCATTTTGAACCTTTTTATAAAGATGTTTAAATACATTTAAAGTTTCATCTTTTAGATTTGAAAAGAGAACCCAAGTAAATCTAAAAAAATCCTCAACAATAACGAAAGCATAATGTTTTACACCTAAACTAGCAGTTCTAGAAGGTCCTAAGAGATCTATGTGGAGTAAATGAAGTGGTTTTGTAGTCATAGAATATAGTTTAGGTTTAAAAGAGCTTTTTCACTTGTTTATCAAATTGACATGAGTTACAAATTTTATCTTTAAGAAACTTTTTAGTTAACCTTTGACAAGATAATTCTTGGAGATTTTGGAAAGAAGATTCATGTTAACATGATCTAATCGTCTATGCTACAACCAAGTATCCTCATTTAAACTTGATAAATATTTTTGATTACTTTCAAATTCATTATTTATGATATAAACATCTTTGCTTCGGCTCCCTATAAACATTACCTCGTTTGATATAGCATCCTTAATAGGACATTTAGAATAATCGAATTTAATATAATATTCTTTATCACATAATTAACTAATACTAAGCAAATGATGTTAGAGATTATCCACCAGTAGCACATTTTTAATAGAAGAAGAATGATTACCAATGTTTCAAATTCCAATAATTTTTCCTTTTGCATTGTCTCCAAATGTGACATGGCCTTCATTATTCTTTTTGAAATTTGATAGTAGCATTCTATATATGATCATGTGTTTTGAGCATCCACTATTCAAGAACCATTTGTTTTTCTTCTTCTTTGTTACATACAAAAAATAATTTAATTTTTGATCTTTGGTACCCGTATAAGTTTGGATCCTAGTTTTGATGGATTCTCGAATCCATTTGCTTTTACTTTTAAAGTGTAGCCTCTTTTTGGTTAGATAATTATAAGCAATATGTCTATTTTTGTTGCAAAAGCTACATGTCGTTTTTGAAGGAGTGATATTTGAAGTTTTGACGAATAGATTTTTGAAAGAATTTCGTTTCAAAAATGTTTATATTCAATTCATCCTTTATCAAAAACACACTTTTGATCACCAAGCATTAAATCAAAATTTCTTCTTACCTTGAGTAAATTTACAAATAATTTTAGTTAAATTTTCAACCTTTTCTTTTGAGTTTCTAATACTTCTTCATTTTACTTTTGCTTCTTTTTAACAATAGAGTGATTTAGAGCAAGCTTCTCAAATTCCTCAAAAATTCCATCACAGGAGGTAGATAAATCATCGTATGAACATATTTCAATAGAGTTTACTCATCTTCAATCGCCACGAAGCACATATTGACAATTTCTTCATGACTATCATTTTCATCGTGATCATCATCATAGCTCTTATCCCATATTGCTTGTAATACCTTTTTCTTGATATTTCTCTTCTTTTTTGGGTACTCAGCTCTATTGTGATCAAGTTTGTCACAATCATAGCAAATGATTTTCTTGTTTCGTTTTTCCCCATTTTATTCTTTCTTTAGGAATCTTCGATTACTTTGAAAACCTCTCCATTTTTTGACAAGAAGAACTAGATCATCGAGATTTTTATCACTCATATTTTCACTTGTAGTTCCTTCTTCAATTGCCGATTTAAAAGCAATTGGGCGTTTAGGAGGCTCATTTGTTTCCTTTTTGCTTTTCTTTGTTTTCTCAATAGTTTTTGCGTTGTTGAGCTAGTATGTCATCAAGGTTCCATAAAGTTCTTCCAAAAGATATGTGTTGATATATTTGGTATTCTCTATCAATATCCTTAATGAGCTCCAATCTTCCAATAGCAACCTAAGCATTTTAGTTACAAGCTCACAATTAGAAAATTTGCAATTAAAGCTTTTGAGGCCATTAACAATATCAGTGAAAATAAGTAATCATGTCAACAACAGGTTCATCTTGTTTCATAAAGAAGTTTTCAAATTCTTTAACCAAGAGATTAATTTTGGTTTCCTTTACTTTACTAGTGCTGCCAACATGAATAACTTTTAATGCATGTCAAATATCATATACGGAATCACATGTGCTAATACGACTAAATTCGTTTCTATCTAATGCATAATAAAGGAGATTTTTTGCTCTACCATTCAAGGATAATTTTCTTTTATCATCTTCGTCATGTTTCTCTCTAGGTTTTGAAATGGTTTGTTCGGCTTTGCCATCAACTTTAATAATTTTAGTAGGTACATAAAGACCATATTCAATAACTACCCAAATATTGTAATTGATTCATTGAATTTAAATCATCATCATAGCTTTTTCATTTATTATAATGCGTGCCATCAAAGAAAAGAGGTTGATTTGTAGAATGCTCCTCAAGATTTTGAAGGTTGTGTTAGCCACTTCTCAATATTGTGAAATCTTTTACGAATGAGTACCTTCCTCTGATACCAACTGAAAGTCCAAGAATAGCTAACCAATGGAGTGGTAAATTGGTTTTGAAAACTTTTACGAAGATTTATTCAAAATTACACAAATTGAGAATGAATAAGTCAATGAAAAATACACAAGTATGAAAGCAATAAGGAAAAAGAGATTATGCAAACAATGTAATTGTAGATGTTCGATTCCAACCAATGATTTACGTCTTCCATTTTCAAGCTCTCCTTCACAAAGAAAGGTATTTTCACTAAATTTTGATTGACTTATGGTAAAATCCAAACATTTACAATGCTTTTGGTAACTTACAAACAAGGAGCATCGAATCTTATATAATATAGAGCTTTTCGGGACTTCAATATGACCCAAAGATTTAAAGAGAACTGATTTTACAATTTGAGACTTCTATCTTAATAAATGATATAATCAAAATTAAGTACAAAGAAAAAAATAGGCTAACACTTTAATAAACAGCAATGAATAAAGCTCTCAAGTTTTAGGTGATAAAAACTTTAATGAGAAAAATGATTTTCGAAGGTTGATTCAATTAAAAGTTTTTCAGAGTAAGAGAATTGATAAAGATGAACAAGATATATTGATTTAATTTAGCTCAAAAGTATTTCACTTAAAGTGCTCTCAAAAGTGTATAATGAATGCAGAGTGAAATTATATTTATCGTAGTCAAAATGTTAAACTTTCTGACCAATCGGACAACTCATTCGGATGTCTGCTTTTTGAAAAGACGGTCAAACTAGCTGTTGTACGTCAGAATTCAAAATAGTTAAAAAAGTGATCAATGGGCAAACCAAACGTCCGCTGACTCACCCGGACATCCGCTTAGACAAATTTTCCAGAATTTTTCTTTCTTGGTTGTTTTGAAAAATGTAGGCTTTTGAATGACCATTTTCAATTTATTTTCAAGGCAAGTGATATTGTAAAAAGTTTATATATCAAGTTGAAATTTTTTAAAAATAATAATTTTATGCAAGTAATGTTATGAAGTGATTTTTTCTCGTGCATGAAAATTCGTTCTTTGAGCTTTTAACGATTCATTGCTAAATATTAAAACATTTTACTTTTACATACAAATTCAAAATGTCTTAAGTCTAATATCTTCGATGTTTGACTGTTAAAGTTATTTTTCTTCGAGTGATTTGTTTCCATCTCGATTTTTGTTGATCGTACAATTTGAATCTTTTGGTAGTAATTTTTTGTCTCTAATTGGCAATTTTACAACAATAGCTATGAAAACTTGAATTCAATTTGTTAGAGATAAAAATAATTTTTTGGTTATAATCAAAATATGAANCTTCAAAATTACCTCTACACTTTAGAGAATAGCAGAGCATACTACATCAGCTTTAGCATTAATAGCATTGCAAGGCCTCGAATATAAGACCACTTCGAAGCCAACAGCCTCCAACAAAATGCCTCAACTGATGCTCCTTTATCTTTTCCACAAGTTGAGTTTTCACATAGCTTCGAATAGCACCCTCTATAAGTACCTCAAACAATTCATAATGATTCTACTTTCAAATTCTAATTATAATATAAGTATTGATATTTAGACTTGGGGGACTATTGTGATGTCTAAATGATTACCTGTCCAACAAAATTTTCTATACAAGTCCATGCAATACATTAATGATCATGTAGAGACTTAGGGACTATTGTTACGCCTCACAATTGAAGCTCCAATCAAAGTCTACGCCACAGACCATGTAGAATGTAAAGTCAACAATCAGTCAGAAAACAAGCTAAAAAATGGAGCCGATGCTTCCTGCCCCTGAAGTTTCTCACATTGTTGGCCAAAGCTCCCTCTGAATTAGCCAAAACCATCCCTCCATCTGAAGCTCCCTTTAGTTGAAGCCCTTACTATCTTTTAAAAGATATGTAGGCAATTTTTAGGAATGACAGATGTAATGTTTGTAATAATATAAATGTTAGAACTGTCGACCTAGGATGTAGGATAACTGACACTCAATATATTAAATACGTAACAGACTGAGTGATGTGAAATCAGTCTGTGAGATGTAGCCATGTGGTACCAATTCAACGGCAACCATCTCAATTGGAACCTTATAAATGAGGATCTCTTTTAATATTTGTTCTTAATATATCTCTATATACTTAAAACTACACTCAATTTCTCCTCTCAATGATTCCACACTTATTGACTTGAGTTTAGTTTGTTTTCACTTTGGTTGAATTATTCAAAATTGTATGCTTATGTTAAACCGCTCTTGATCGTATTGTCGGTGCTCAAACTTTTTTGTCTTGTGTCCTCAAGTATCTCCTGCGTTAATAAACATTGTTCATCTCTATCTGGATTTTCGATCAAAACACATCGAAACTTGCTTGTGTATACATGAGTGCGCCTCCACATCCGTTGTCCACGTAATCACTACAATGCGGGTTCAACAGTCTTCACACCCTATTTTTTGAGAGTTGTTCCTTCAGTGTTTACGTTTATGCATAAGATGAAAGGCCCAAGCAATGTTATTAAAACTGGCCTTGCCCGGCTGGTTCAACCGATAAAACTGGGAACTGAGCACAAAGCAGGCCAATTATATGATATAAATCGGATATATCACAAATTGTTAAAAATTCACTAAACCGCCCGGTTGAACCGCTAACTGGTGAACCGGTAACACTTATAACTGATTTTCAGGTTTGTTAATTTATATTTTTCAAACTTACTTATTGGTTTCTCAAGTATCTTCCGTGTTCATAAACATCGTCCATCTCCATTTGGATTTCCGATCAAAACATGTTGAAACTTGCTTGTGTAAATGTGAGTGCGGCTCAACATCTGTTGTCCACGTAATCACTACAATGTGGGTTCAACAATCTTCACACCCTATTTTTTGAGAGTTGTTCATTTATTGTTTATGTTTACGCATAAGATGAAAGGCCTACGCAATGTTATTAAAATCACCTGGCCTCACCGGTTCAATCGGTAGCATCGGGAACCGGGCCCAAAGCCAAGCCAATTACATGTTATAAATTGAATATATCACACTATTAAAAGTTCACTAAACCTCGCGGTTGAACCGTTAACCGATGAATCGATAACAGTTATAACCAGTTTTTATGTTTGTTAATTTATATTTTAAACTTACTGGTTTTTCAAACTTACCTATTGGGCCTTGCAACAAAGTGAAAGCCCCTTTCATCAAACAACAACTGTTGGTTGGTTTTAATTTTTTATACTAGCACCTTTCCTCAGGTTATATTCAAACTTCCAAAGTGGGATATACGTTATGCCCAAAAAAAAAAAAAATAAAAATAAAAATAAAAATTCCAAATGCCTGTTGGCTTTTAGATTTTTAATTTGATTTTGGGTCTAACAAATATAGAAATTTCCACTTCAAATTTTTTTATTTATCCAATTTTCCAATTTAACTTAAAATTAAAAATTAGCACAATAATTTTAGATATTATTTTCAATAAGCTCATTTAACAAAGCAAATTATTTCAATATAAGGGTTAGTTCTTGAAGTGTCGATACTAATTGTATAGTAATAAATCTAATTAAAAAAATTGATTTGTGTTTAATTTGTATTAATAGTATGAAAATTAAAAAATATATTCTAGATTCTGGATCCTTAACTTTTTTCTCGGGTCAATGTACGGGTAGATTTTCAAAACATTGGGCCAAGCCCACCCTTGAGAGTTCAGTGATCAAATTTTATCAGGAAAATTGCAAATTTGTGTGCGTTAAAAGTGAAAAAAGCATCCCTCTCATTTGCATTTGGTGTCCCCATGGCTTCCACTTTTCCCTTCTTTCTTTCATCACTTTCTCTTTTTCTGCCCTTTTGTGTCTGATTTAATATTATTAAGTCAGTGACAGTGAGGCTTTTCTTGTGTCTACAAACTTTCAGGTTTATTATTTGTTATCTCCCATCATTTTGTCTAAAAAATTCTACCAATTAAGATTAATCCAGTTTAAGAAATTGAAATGGCTAGTGGTCAAAAAGTGGCCAGGCCATACCTCCTTGATTGATATAGATTCCAAGGCAATGCTGGGATTACTTAATTAATCCTTTTTTTTTTTTTTTTTTTTTTGACAATACAAACTTTGGAATCTATCTTTCTCGAACCAGATCTATCATTTATCTTCTATCAATCTTAATTTTGGGTATATTACTTTTACTATCACGACTAAAATATGGACCAATAACTTCTTCGTATAGATTTTCGCAACTTTCTATATAGAAAAAAAAATGAATGAATATTATCTTTCTTAATTCGAACATATCCACCATTCATTTGGCAAATGGTATTTCTTCCTTTACAAAATATGACTTTATACTTTGAGTCAATAAATACCTAAAAATCTCACGACAAAAAATATTTCTCACGAATATGATTTTATTTTTACAGTTTCATCTCGGTATCATATTTTTTTCTATTTTTTTTCTTGTAGAAGATAGATTATTTCACAAGTCAAAATACTCTAAACTCAATTGTGGTAAGAACATTATGTTCTTGTTTGGTTTAGCTAAAAAAAATAAAAATAAAAATAAATAAAAATTGATAAATATATATGCTAAAGCCAACTATTAATTTTAACCCCATATTTTATGGGATACACAACTTTTACGCGTGATTAAAATGTAGATGAAAGTTTTTGATATATGTGTAGAATATTTTATTATGCGAATGTGTGATTGTAAATGAATATGTAGAAAAATAAATTTGAAAATAATGGTTGTGAAACATTGGCTAACCTTGACTATACAATGCCTATATTTGATTTTAATAAATTTAGATAAAAATTGTTGAAATGTGTGATTGAAAAATTATGAACCCATAAAATGTGTAATAAAAATTAATTGTTAAGTTGGATTCAAATTAAAAAATTTTGTATCAAAAAGGGGCTTAGTCAAACTTCACGAATCCCTCCCCCGTCCCGTCCCGTCCCAATTGATAGATATTTGATTTTATTCATTTAGGTGCAGTAATGTAAGACAAAATATTGAAATCACGTGACTAGGTTGTTAGAAATTATTTTTTTAACATTTTAGTACTCTTTTTAAATTATTTATTTATTTAGGTTGATTTAATATTAAATGGAGGAAAATGAGTTGATTGGTTGATGAAGGCAATAAGAATGTTGTTAGGGAGGGACCCTTGAAAACTTATCAAAATTATATAAAGACCTGTCCCCTCCTTATATTTCACCTATCAAAATTCTTCTCTGTATGCGAACTTAGAATCATTCCGTTGTTTGATTTCAGAAATAATTTTTTTTTCTCTATTTTATTTTCACATATACGTTTTTTAATAAAATAATATTATACTCAAACTCAAAACTTTTTCTCACATCCTAATTACATATTTTCCATTAATCTACTATTTCAAATTACATTTTACACCAAAAAATGGGGTTCAAACATGCTCCATAACATTACGAAATAAGTGGAAATATCTAAAGACTGAACAATAATACAAGAAAACAAATTTTTTTTAGTCCATAAATTTTGAAACTCATTTATAACTTTAAATTCTTTCAATAAAATAATTATACACGTAAATTTAAAATTTTTTCTTACTTTCTAATTATAAATTTTCCTAAAAATAAAATAAAATCATTATTTACAAAGTCGTTATCTGGTTTAGATAAATAATTGATAAAAATTTAATTAAAAATCAACAATTAATTTTAATCATATATCACACTAATTTATATTGAAATTTACTATAAATCTGATTTTTAGTAAAAACAAATGAATGCAAAATAGAAGAAGTGAGTCCATCTCTTTTTCATCAATTTTTTCTCTTCTTTTATTTTGATTTGTCTAAAGCAGATGGTGATGGTAGCCTCAACAACTTATTTGGTAAGATGCTTTGGAAGTTTACAGACAAATGAAAATAAAAAGCTATCATCAATCACTCCAAAAAAGCCAAAAAGAAAACGAAAAACATTTCAATTAGAATCTATACTGGAAAAAAAAAAAAACATTCATCAATTCCCAAGACTTTCCATTTACACACAGGCGATTTTCATGTAATCTTACTGCCAACACTTCACTCTCACTCTTCTTCTTAACCTTGTTTTTTTTTTTCCTAGGGTTTTGTATAAACACATTCTTTTTACCCGTCCCAACATAAAATCATGCTCACATTATATTTTTCACAAAAAAATCATGCCCTGCTTTCAAGATTTTCTTTTTATGTTATTTAGCCTCTGATTTAGAGCAACTGTTACTGTTTTCTTGTTCAGATGAAATTTGAGATCGGAGCAAAAAGTGGAAGATTTTTCTTTTATGTTAAACAGTTAAAGATTGGCTCAATTAACTCTGCAAAAGATCGGGCCTTTATCTACCAGTAAACGTTTGATGTTAATTAAGAGTTGTCAATCCGAAGAAGAATTAGTTTTACAAACATGCATTTTGATAAGCTCGACGACTCTCCTATGTTTCGTAAACAGGTCAGTTAATTTCTTCTTCATTTTTTCGTCTCCCAGAAATTCAGTATAAGAGAGATAATTTAAATTTACGTTTTCAGCTCGACTGGTGTTTTAAGTTATCAATTTTATTTTTGTTGCGCAAAACTTTACCGGAGATTCTCTTTTGAAGAGCGTGTTATTTTTTTAGTTTTTATTTTTGTTTTTTGGAAAATTTTGTTAGTAATGTGATTTTAATTGTCAGAATTGTACAATTAACTTAAGCGAATTATGGAAGAGTAGCCACTATTGAGGTTTAAGTTTTCGCCAACTGCTAATATGCATTATGTTAAGTCTCTCCATGAATTCTTGAACTGTGCTGATATTTCAAGAAGTGAGAAGAAAATATAGGCTCTTTTAAGTTTTGATATCGACTCTGTACTGCCTAGGCTAACATTCCTTTTAGTTTGAGCTTCTCAAGTGTAGCAAGCAGGCATAATTGTGCAATCATAAATTATTCTAACTGTTCCTGTATTACATTCTCTCAAGGTCGTTCCTGTCAAGGAAAAACTGAAAATTTTGTACTTGACAGACCATTACTATCCTCCATTAATTTATTGGGATGAATGCATGTTTAATTAATGAGTAAGAAAGTAAGTCAAGTTGTTAGTTATCAATTGAAAGAAGTATGAGGAGTTGTAATTAACTTGTGACTTACTGTTCACTTATCAACATGTGCTGCATTCAGAGATCAACTAAAACTTATACGAGTTACCGAAAATTTTGCAATCCTTTAATGGCTGACATATTGTTTTGGAGAATCCAAGCTCATTATGTCGGCATATGAAGTGGTCTTAGACGTGTGTTCTACACATTAATTTCTAATATCTAATGTGGCAGCCACTTGCTTTTCTTTTACTAGCTTGTAGGTTCTAATTGCCTATTGGTTATTTTTGTTGTGGTTTCCTTACATTTATGGTTTCTATTTTTTAACAGATACAAAACTTGGAGGAAAGTTCTGAATCCTTGAGGGAGAGATGTCTGAAGTTCTACAAAGGATGTCGAAAATACACGTGAGTACATTTTGTCGTATTCAGCTCTCTTTTTGGAACTCATCTTTGGCAATTCTTTTGTCTGTCCTCCTTTTATAAAATCAATACAATGTTGTCTTTGATTTAACTAGCATGTGATGTCATCATATTTGAAATGGCGACTTATACTTTAGACAATCTGGTTAATTTTCTTTATCTAATTCGTGCTAATGATTAATCATTCTCCTATCACACCTTTCCGTTAAAATAATTTATTATTTCCTTGGATGTTAATGGTTTTACAGTGGATAATGGAATTACTTGGAATTGAAAGTGGAAAGAACTTCCGAACTTTTGTTGGCAAAGCCTTTTGAGTTTGTAATTCCTAATTTATAAATGTTATGTGCTACTAGTTAAAAATTTGAGCAAAATGATTCGCCAA
This sequence comes from Olea europaea var. sylvestris, assembly GCF_002742605.1. Taxonomy (NCBI): domain Eukaryota; kingdom Viridiplantae; phylum Streptophyta; class Magnoliopsida; order Lamiales; family Oleaceae; genus Olea; species Olea europaea. Next base: position 20,412,454 of record NC_036242.1, on the reverse strand, counting down.
GGTTCTACATGGATTCTAGTGTTTGGCATCATTCTTCTGTTTTTTGGAGACTGGAAGGCTAGACTAACCTTGTTGATTTTGTACCTCTTATTCATTATTTTTGCCTTCCCTTCTCTTATTTTTCTGTGGTTTCTGATGTTCATTGACTTTCCACAATCTTGTTATTCCACTTGCAGTGAAGGGCTTGGCGAGGGATATGATGGAGACATAGCTTTTGCTAGTTCTCTGGAGACTTTTGGTGGAGGGCACAATGACCCCATTAGTGTAGCTTTCGGAGGTACAGGAATATTTTGGAAATTTGACTCACTGTGTACACGAATCAACTTATTCTTCTTTTATTTGGCCGTGAAACTCAGTCTCTCTCATTATTATTTTTTATTATTTACTTCAATTTTGGGAGTCACAATGCAGATATAACCAATATTTTGAAAACCGGCCCGCTCATTGACCTAGAAAAGGTGAAGGGTCAAGGGTCAAAAGGTTAAACCGGGGTCAAACTGAGATTGAACCGGATGCAATAAATATATACAAAAATAATAAAATACTATGAAAACAGTAATTTTTATTTTCATATTAATAATTTGTTAACATTTTTGTTATGCCACTATCCCACCTTGGAAGTTCATGAAACCATTGGAGAGAAGTGCCTCTATAAAATGCACTATTTAATATTGGAAGTTTATAAAACCATTTAAGAGAGGTATATCTATTAAAGGCTCATATCATCCAATATTTCTCTTTGGGCATTTGAATTATTGTTTATGAGGCCCATTCATGAAGTTTAAATTTTTTAAACTAAAAAAAAAGGGGAAAACCACAAAATCGCGACCGGTTTATGGTTAAACCTGCTGGTTAGGTGGGTTTTTAAGTGGTTTAGTCATAAGTAGTAAACCGGGCATCATTGGCCTGGATTTACTGGTTGAACCGGCCGGGCCGAGCTGGTTTTGATAACATTGGATATAACATCACTACATGTGACAACCTTCCATATTAGTCCATTGGATTATATGTGTTGTATTAACTTTTTCAAGTTGTGCGATATAAAATATTGTTTGTAATTTTTATGCATATAATGCTTGGCTTAATGCAATCATCGTGGAATCAAAATGGAGCCTTACATGGGTTAAGAGTCCCTTTATTTCCGAAATTCTTTGATACCCCCTAATCATGTAATTAATCACAATGAATCTATAGTCAAATTTTCATTGTGCCAGAAAGTTACATGGTTCATAACTTGAATTTGAGCTAATTAATTTTGATTTGGTTCCTTTCCAGTTTTTTTTTCGCTTAAATTTTTTTGATTGGTAGATCCTCCTCGACAATTTTGGCCCTTGTGGTATTGACTATCCCATAAATGATTTAACACTAAGGTAAATGATGCAAAAATCATTTCTAGAGGATTAGAATATATTAATTTGAATCAAAACTCCACTCTTAATGGAAAAATGTTTTATTGTGTGAATGTGTAGTTGAAAATGAGTTTGAGAAAAAAGAGTTTTAATTAAATGGAAGATAAACAGGGGCTATATATGCCCCTCTTCCCACCAACATTACCCCTCACATTCTTGACCTCCATTCTCTGCTAACCAACTGTCAAGGTCCGTAGCATCAATACCACCACACTAGAAAACCTTTCTCCTCCGTCAAGTTAAACAGCCACTGGCTCAACAATAGCGTCTCAGCATCAATCCATGCAGCGATCATTGCCATACCTGTGTGCATGTCTCTTGCTTGCCAAATATTTGCTCTGTGTGTATGTTTGGGAAGTTAGTCATGTGGCAGCATTATAGGTAATGCCATTTCTGTTAATGAATTTTTTTCTATCATCCATAGAAACTAGAAACTACTACTGTCCCGATAGGTAAATTTTTAAAGACTTGGACATACTTTTATAATTTGTGGTTATGCACAGCATATGCCTAGTTTTATGTTATTTTTTATCTGTCTTCTAAATATTTCTGTTTTGATGTTATTGATGATAAATTGCTACTTACTAGCTTATTTTTATATTGGTGTATTAGCTCCCATCTGTGTTTTGATTATAAGGAATGACATTGAGGGAAAATATGCTCAACTTGTAGGTCCTGTTATGACAAAATTTACAATTGCACTGAGGGAAATCGGGACTTATAAAGAAGTTCTTCGATCTCAGGTGAACATTGTATTGGTTCTGTTTTCCTAGATTTTATTTTTCTCTGTGAATCTATAAATTTACTTGAGAGACTGGAGATATATAAAGAAGTTCAAAATATTTTTAAAATTTTCTGAAATTTTGGAACTTTGTATCAGTGTAACTTAAATGATAAAACTTTGCTTAAAAAGTTCACTTGTAGATTTTATAGTAGGTCTGTTATTGTTTCCTACTAATTTCTTCAGGACTGCGGTTCATATCTAAAATAACTAATGTCAATCACTCAGGTTTATTAAATTTTGAGCTCGTCACTTTTCGCTTCATAGTTTTCTTATTTGATTCTTCATTATGTTAATCTTGAAATGGATGTATCCATCTTTGTGAATTTTCCCATATCTTTAAAAGGTTGCAAAATTGATGATGTACTGACCTGCCTTCATTTTAGTTTTCTATCACAATTTTAGACTTTTCTTCAGTAACATGTCTTCTTGTTTACATTTATGTTTTAATCTGTAGCTAACACCAATATGATGTGTAAGGATTTTTGATAAACATTGTTTTTCATTCACTTTTGGTTGCCAACATAAATTTCCATGCCTCCATTCTATTAAAGTAAGGGCATCTCTAAAAGATCCTTTAAATACAAAATACTCTTTATTTTAGAGTCAACGCTTAAAAAGGAGCTCCAATAGACTCTCTATTTTAATCCATTTGGCTATCAAAATTTAGAGAGCTAAAGTCACTTTCTATTTATAATTACAGTGATTACATTTAATAAATCACATATTCCTTCTTAAAGTATTCAAACCACATTTAAATTGATTAGTCAATTGACAAATAAAAAATTATGTTAAATAAAATATGAAGAGAAATCAATAAACGTTTCTTGAGAAAAATAAAATGAAGTGCTAAAATAGAGAGTTTATTGGAGTGTATAAAATTTTGCCTATCTAAATTTAAAGGTGCCTATAGTACATAAGATGCTCTTTATAAATAAAAAGTCTCTTGGAGATGCTCTAAGAAGTCAATATCCACTACCTATTCCTGGGTTTTGAAGCAATCTCTTTTCCCAAGGTCAATATTTCCTTCGAATAGAAGTTATAAATAAGTATAAGAAAGGGGAAGACATGAACACTCGATTCTAAGTAATGATATATGCCTGCATATAAGATTGCTCTCTTTGTCCGTTCAGGTTGAGAACATGCTGAATGATCGATTGCTGCAGTTTGTCAACTTAGATTTGCACGATGTAAAGGTACTGTAAATTTGTAAGTTCTATCTTTTTGTCATTATGGTCTCATGTGCCTGAAGCCTGTAATAACGGAATCTGCCTGTGACTTTAATTGTTCAAGTTAAGAGCATTTTGGGGAGTTTTTGGCGTGAAATTCAAGACACAAAACCCTTACCTATGTATAAAATAAAACAATAAAAAAATAAATAAAATTCAAACATAATTTCTCGTGTAGGTTTTGACGTAGGAAGAAGCAGCACGATAGCTTGAAGATTTGACATGGAAATAAGATGGAAAGAAGCCAAATTTCTTGTTTCTATGATCTACACGTTCTGTGTTCATTGTTTACAAGTGACTCAATTTGCTGGCAGGACGACTTTGTTTCTGTATACTTGCAATTATTATCTATACTACTTAATTGTAGAGATAAGACACAAAAATATGAAGGCATTAGTTTAAAAAATTATTTAATGGAAGATGAGCCGTGGATCTTGGGAACCTGTCAAACTATTTTGAAGATACGAAACCATACTGGATGGATTCGATTCTCGAAATTTATGGTGTATTTGAAGATGACAGAGACGAGAAAAGCAATTCCTATTAAAGTCTTGAAGTGTCTTGGTGAATTAGATATCTTGTGGTTAATGACTGAGATAATGAAATTTTAGGGTATAAAAAGATATGTCAAGAATGGATGAAGAGTTCCGTAGTAAAGGAGAAACTCGAGATTTTACAATAAAAGATTCGTTCAGCTGACCTAAATTTATTTTGATAAGAGTAAACTTGTAATTGAAATTTGTATGATTTAAGTTGGCTTCTATATGATTTTTGACGTTTAGTTTACTGAATTTGTTTTACTTACGAGATTTCACACGTCATTATATATCAGTGATGTTGTTTTAATTTCAAAATTTATATTTTATTAGTTTCTCTATTGAATTTCTTATGCAGGAAACACGGAAACGCTTTGACAAGGCTACTCTTCTTTATGATCAGGTGATCTTTTAATACAGCTTCTCAAATTCTCCGCTGCACCCCTTTTTTCTCATGGTTAATTATTTTGTCCTGTAGGAATTTGTTTGAAGGTAACAACTTGTTGAAGCACTAATTTATATTATGTCCACACTATTTGAAAAAGATTTGTGTTCTTGACAAAATTCACTATTTGTCTAATTGTACAACGGATCTTTGATATTATTAATATATGCTGCAATATGTGACCTATTGCAAAACAGGATTTATTCACATAAACAGTGATGTTAAGAATTTGTTGTGACAATTCAAACCCTCCATACTGTTTATGCTTCATTGAATCTGCGCTGCCAATTTATTGTGGCTTCCTTGGAATTTCCACAAACAATAACATTTAGTTGTCCAAGGTGAAGGAAATAATTTCCAGCATTTGTAACTGACATTCATGTAGACAAGTAGATTGGAAAACCAAAATAGTTACTGTAAATACTATAATACCAGCACCATCTTGGTTCTCTTCTGATTCTAATGCAGAAGAAATTTTTGTAAACAGTTTTTCTTTATCGAGGAGAAATTTATGGTCCTTTTGTATCAATAACCTTTTGTAGATATTGGATTGCTAACCGGATTGTTATTGCAACACATATTTTAGTTCTAATACATATGCTATGGTTTTAGGCTCGAGAGAAATTTTTGTCATTGAGGAAAGGAACAAAAAGTGATGTAGTATCAGTCCTGGAGGAGGTAAAATATGGAGATTGAAGCTACTTATTCATGTGTGTATAAGAAGTAGCACCTATATGCTACATATTCTCATGTTGTCCGGAACATTTTCAGGAGCTCTATCATGCTCGGTCAAATTTTGAGCAAGCTCGTTTTAGTCTGGTGGGTGATGTCATTCCCTTCTGACTTTCATTAGATTATTTTTCAGCCTGCAAGCACTTCTTTCATTTCTCTTATTTGGATGTACATCAACCAGGTAACTGCTCTCTCCAATGTTGAAGTGAAAAAAAGGTTTGAATTTTTGGAAGCCGTTAGTGAAACAATGGCAGCTCATCTTCGTTATTTTAAACAGGTAACTTTAAATGCTTGAACTTCATATTTTTCTTTTTTCTAGCATTTAATTTCTCAAGCTTTTTAATAATTTGTTTTCTTGTAGGGTTATGAGCTGTTGCATCAGATGGAACCATATATAAATCAGGTTTGTTGTGCGTTTACATGTTGTTTCTTGCAGATTCAGTTTTTGGGATTGTTCACTGTTGTTGTATCGACTGCTTTCTTACTTTGTATAGTTAGAATAATTCAACTGATTTACCTGTTTTGAACTTGGAGCAAGATGTGCTTGTTACTGTAGGTTAAAGAACATAATTTCCCAATGTTTTACCATCTGGGATAATCCTTCTTGAGTTTCTTAACAAGACTTCATGACGCAGGAGCGTAACAATTCGACGACGAAAAAGAAGATATATGAAAAGAAAGGGGACCAAAGAAGAGAAGAAATTAGGGCAGGAGGCAATTTATCACATATAATCAATGCTAGTTGAATATATATTTACGGATGATTATTGTATTTAGGGGATAATCGATGTCAATATTTTATATCTAGTATAAAGTTATTTGTTTCCGTCTAAGGTAGGTGTAATTGATGGAATAACATATTATTGGCCTTCTAATTTTCTCAACACTTTGTATTTAAGGGAAGGAACTCTCAAAAGGAGAGATAGAATCCAATTGACATGGTATTAGAGCGAGAAATTTAATTTTCAATTTTCTGGAATTTTACTTTGGTTAAGGAAACTCAAATTTTCAGTTTCCTTTGGTGTTGAAACTTTCTGGTGTTCTGACGTGAGGAGATTTTTGAGCAATCGACATTTACCTTTATGGTACGATTGCTGGGATTTTAATTTCGTGGTGCCAGTGATTTTTGTCGAGGAATTGTCAGTGATTTCTTGGTTGTGTGGCTTCGGTGACTCTGCTGGACTTGATTGATAGACGGCGGGTTCTTTTGGTGTCATAATAATTGATTGTGTCTTTTGGTTGCAAAATGATTCCAGCTTCTTCCTTTTTGGTAAGCAACCTTCAATCGCGTTGCATGAGATTGGGACAGCTGATCTCTGTTGTTGAATTGTGTCGTGGGCTGGAAGGGAGTTAATAATTTGGGGCTGAAATCTTGGGCTTGTTACTATAATTTGAGTTTGGGCTCTTGATTTCTTAAATTGGGCTATTTTGTGTTGGTTGTCTTATTTGGGTTTTAATATTTCTAGATTGCTTTTGACGTAGGTAAAAGTGCATTCTTTGTAAGGTTGACAAAGGTTCGGTTCTGCCAAAACCATCACCGAACTGCCAATTTTTTTATCATACCATAACCGCACCATAACCACGCAAGTCGGTTTCGGTTCGATTCGGTTTGGTTCGGTTAATAACCATGAAAATAAATTATTTTTCATAGGTCTAGTCATCAAATTAAAAAAAATAATTATAAAAAAATCACACACGATGGTTATCAACTGATAATCGAGTGATTTTATTGGAGTACTTCAAACAATTTGCGTTGTTGATCACTTACCAGATCAAAATTGTACGAAGGACCGATAAAGGGTACATTTGTAAAAAGGCGACGATTTATGGTACCAAGGGTGATGTCTAGGTTACTGATGACCAAATTAAGAAAGGCAAATGCCGTGTATACTTAATTTCTAGTCAATCCAGATGTCTAAAACTAATCAAATGATCAAATTTACCGTAAGAGAATAAGTTTTTTGAAGCTGAAATTGTTGATTGAGTTTGCTTCAAGAGCGAGTAAGTTGATAACCATCATGTGTGACTGTAAAGGAAGAAAAAAGGCCCTTGTGGAGTTTATAAAATTAGATTTTTTTATTATCTTTTATTTATTATTATTATTTTTTTATACATGTTTTGCATTGGATTGCTATTTAGATGGAAAAAGATTAATTTAACGGGTAATCAGTTCGGTTCGGGGGCGATGGCATAAATACCATACCTACACCGCCCCGAACCGGGTAATTAAAATCAAATACCATATCCTCCCCATTGCAACATCGATTCGACTTTTTTAGCCCCGTTCGGTTCGGTTAACCACGATTTTCGATTTTGACGATTCAAATTGCCATTCCTAATTCTTTGGCCAGATTTTTGGCTTATTTATTAGCATAAATCGGGTGGCACTTGGGCTTCTTAGTATTGTCAAATTTGTTGTCTATTTTTGCTATTACGTTAATATTTTACAATGGCTTCTAGAAATTTGAATTCCTTTGGTGTGAAATTCACGGGTAAGAATTATTCTACCTGAGAATTTCAATTTCGCTCATTTGTTACTGGATTGGTGTATGAACGAAGAAAATTGACTTTGCCTCTTCCTCAGCCTTACCTACCATCTGATCCTGTTCAGATTGTCCCTTCTGCTATCGACCTACCATTTGAGCCTACTCCAATTGTACTTTTAGTAGATGATTTGGGTGCCACCATACCTTGTCTCTTTACTAGAATCTCGTCTTCCTGATCGGTATGGTTTTTCAGATACATCTCTTCATGCTACATTGTTTACTATACATATTCCTTCATGTTATTCCAAGGCTATTCAGCATGCATGTGGCGAGAGGCCATGGCAGAGGAATTTAGAGCTCTTCTGGATAATCATACTCGGGACGTTTCTTGTCTTACTAATGTTCAAGCCATTGGTGTAAGTGGATTTATTCTATCAAACTTCGTTCTGATGGGACTTTGGATCATTACAAGGCACGATTGGTAGTCTATGGCAATAGACAGGACTATGGGGTGGACTATGAAGAGACTTTTGCCCCAATCGCTAAGATGACTGGACTATGAAGAGACTTTTGCCCCAATCGCTAAGATGACTACAATACGGACTATTATTTCTATTGCTGCTTCCCAAGGTCGGCCACTTCATCAAATGGATGTCAAAAAGGCTTTTCTCCATGGTGATCTCAAAGAGGATATTTACATGGCACTACCTCTAGTCTGACCACCATTTGTTCATCAGATGTCCTAAGATGAAGTTTTCGTCATATGGGCTAAAACAAGCTCCACAGGCTTGGTTTGACAAGTTTCGAACTACCCTACTTCAGTTTTCATTTCAACAGAGCAGATATGATTCTTCCTTTTTTCTTTGCCAGACTTCTACTGGCATTGTTCTTCTCGTTGTCTATATTGATGACATTGTTATAATTAGGATGGATTCCTCCTTGATTACATCTCTACAGCAACATCTTTAGACTTCATTTCACATGGAGGACCTTAGTCCTTTGTCATATTTCTTAAGGTTGGAAGTTCACACTAGTCCTTCTGGTATCCTCTTAAATCAAAATAAGTACACAAGGGATTTGATCAGTCTTTAGGATTCATCTTCTGTAGATACTAATATGGAAGTCAACAAAACGTATCGTAACGAGGAGGGTGATCATCTATATGATCCCATTAAGTATCGCCGGCTAGTGGGGATTTTAAATTATCTGACTATTACTTCACTGGATATATCTTTCCCAGTCTAGCAAGTTAGCAAGTTTATGCAAACTCCACTCAATCATTACTTATTGTTGTTCGTTGTATCATTCGTTATCTCCGAGGCACTCCTAGTCGTGGTTTATTTTTCTCTGCAATGACTCCTCTTCGTCTTCACTGCTTATAGTGATGCAAATTGGGCCAGATGTTCTGACACTCGAAGATTTTTCACTGGTTGGTGCATATTTCTTGGTGATTCTTTAATTTCCTGGAAGAGCGGAAAAAAAAAAAAGGCTTGTGTTTCTAAATCGTCTACAGAATTTGAATATCATGCAATGTCTGTTGTTTTGGGATTGCCTGGCTTTGTGGCCTTCTAACTAAGATTGGTTTTTTACAGCCTGCTCGTAGTCCTCTTCATGTAGATAATACAAGTGTTATTCAGATTGTTGCTAATTTTATTTACCATGAGCGTACGAAGCACATTAAGGTGGATGTCATTCTACTCGAGAGGCCTTAAATGCTCGTGTCATTTCTCTTCCTCATATTTCCACTGCCCTCTAGATAGCTGATACTTTTACAAAGGTCATGACTTGTCAGTGTCATCAGTTCCTTGTGATCAAATTGGTGCTTATTAATCCATCAGCATTAATTTGAGGGGGATGTTAGTTGGATCTATATTTACGGATGATTGCTGTATTTAGGGGATAATAGATGTCAATATTCTATATCTAGTATAGAGTTATTTGTTTCCATCTAAGGTAGGCATAGTTGATGGAATTTTAGATTACTAGCCGGGTAATTTTCTTGACACATTGTATTTAAAGGAACTCTCGAAAGGAGAGAGAATCCAATTGACAATCAAGGGTCTTTTTTTTTTTTTTTTTTTATAAAATAGGGTCATCAAGGGTCAATATTACAATGAATAAGCCCTCTATAGAGCCAATAAACTTAAAAGAAATTAAAACCAAACGAACTTATAATAAATTAAAATCTTATTGAAATATTAAATGTAATTTAATCTCATCTAAAAAATCATTATTTTAATTAAACTCTTATTTGAAATCCTATATAAACAATCTCTGTCTTTATCTGTATCTCCATCACAACAGTGCTTGAATGGTCGACATACATGTATTACAGGTCTCAACTTATGCAAAGCAATCAAGAGAACGATCCAACTATGAGCAGTCAGCTCTTAACGAAAGGATGCAAGATTACAAAAGACAGATTGATAGAGAAAGCAGATGGTCCTCAAATGGTTCTAATGGATCTCCTAATGGGGATGGAATACAATCTATTGGGAGAAGTTCACATAAGATGATAGAGGCTGTTATGCAATCTGCTGCAAAAGGAAAGGTTCAAAGATCACTGAAATTAATGCTGACCTCATATTGTCATTAATGTGTTATTTATCTCTAACATTCTTAATTGTTGCTTTTCCTTCTTTTATACCTCATTAAAGGTTGTAAAATTTTCAGGTTCAAACAATTAGACAAGGTTATCTTTCCAAACGTTCCTCAAACATGAGAGGTGACTGGAAAAGAAGGTTCTTTGTTCTTGATAGCAGAGGAATGTTGTATTATTATCGCAAACAAAACAGCAAACCATCAGTGAGTACATATTTGAAGTATATCTTAAAAAGTGAACTCATCAGTATCTTTTTTATTTTTTACCCCATTTTAAAGAACATTACATTTATGCACTGTAGGGGTCTGGCAGTCAACTTTCTAGCCAAAGGAATAGTTCTGAACTTGGTTCTGGGCTGCTTAGCCGTTGGCTGTCTTCTCATCATCATGGTGGCGTACATGATGAAAAATCTGTTGCTCATAACACTGTTAACCTGTTGACATCAACGATTAAAGTTAATGCTGACCAGTCGGATCTTAGGTTCTGCTTCCGGATTATATCACCAACAAAAAACTACACATTACAGGTAAAGTATCTGGTTTTGTACTCTCATCTTCAAATTTTGGTATGTTTTTCACTTTTAATGAACTAATTTTTGACTTAGCGGTTGTGCCTAATACACAATGGGCTGCCTCATGTTGATGGTTGATAGTTTGCATGGTAAAAATTTCCACCTTTTGCCTGTCAGTGCAGGCTGAGAGTGCCTTAGATCAAATGGATTGGATCGAGAAGATTACTGGGGTAATTGCGTCATTACTGAGTTCTCAGGCTCCTGAAAGGGTAATTTATCAAGAACCTTTTTTTTATTATTTTTTTATTTTTACTTATAAATTGATTTTCAAATGCTCCAATAATTGGACTCGTTGTTTTCCAGTGTTTGCCTGGTAGTCCAATGGGCAGTGGCCATCATCGATCTACAAGTGAAAGTAGTTCATTGGAAAGCCCTGACTTTGATCATGGAGCAGTTGAAGAATACATACCTGAGAGGCTTGCCTCTGTGCACATAGAACGCTCTTTGAGAAGCTCACAACACCAAAGATCTGTTCTGAAAAGTGAAAAGCCAATTGACATATTGCAGAAAGTATGTGGTAACAACAAGTGTGCCGATTGTGGTGCTTCTGAACCAGATTGGGCATCCTTGAATCTAGGTGTTCTTGTCTGCATTGAATGCTCTGGTGTTCATCGGAATCTTGGGGTGCACATATCTAAGGTATATAATATAGCATTGTCATTCGACACCAGTAAATGACTTGTACTGGATGTTTTGAGGGGATTGTGTACTTGATATGAGAACTTGCCTATTCCCCATTGTTTGAAGAAGTTTTGATTTAAATTAAGTAATGCCCTTTGGATTAATGAACTAAAGAAGTAGCCTCAACTATTTAAACCTGTTAACGTAGGTTTTCATTTTTCATTATTATTATTATTATTATTTTTTTTTTTCGGGTTTTGGAATCAGCACATTCTATACGTCCTAACATCTATTTGGCTATCAAAGTTTTCACTCTTGTATCATGTATTTTATTAGATTCTCAAGTGGGAGAGGTAGGTAGATACTCGTGATTTTCATAATTTCTTTTTGAAGCCAATAGTGATTATCTTCAAACATATCTGTTTAACTGCTATTCATATGACAGCTTTAATTTGGCTTCTGTATATGAAAAGTATTATTAGTTAGTTTCGTATTCCCCCTTGCAGGTGAGGTCACTGACTCTTGATGTTAAAGTTTGGGATCCAGCTGTCATAAATCTGTTTCAGTCTCTGGGCAACACCTTTTCAAATTCTGTCTGGGAGGAATTGTTGCAGTCGAAGGGTGTCTTCCAGGTTGATCTTGGCCCTACTAGGTAAATAGCTCCTTAATTATGAAACATGTTTCGATTTTGTATATAATAATCATTTTTCTTATTTTGAATTTCATTTTACCAATAGATTACTGATTTATTATTACATACTGAAGCTTGTACAGGCCTAATAAACAGCAAATAGTTTACTTCAGCAAGCCCAGTCCTACTGATTCAATTTCAACAAAGGAACAATTTATTCATGCAAAGGTACTGCTTTTTTCACTCTCTTAGATTCATGTCCTTGATTTAGCCCTTATTTCGTTGATCGTTTCTCTTGTAACTTTGAGGACTTGTTTGAGCCCCATTAAATTGAAAAAATGCATTTTGGAATAATTGATTGATGGAGAATGTATGGTTAAAAAATAAGGAAAAGTTTTGGATTTGCATATAATATTATTTTATTAAAGAATGTGTGGTTGAAAAAAAGAGAGAGAAGTGTATTTTGGAAAAAATGAGAACCAAACATAGTGTGAGTAGAAAAATATTTCGTATATCTGGTTTTTGCCTTTAAATTGTGAAGATATTCACAACACCCCAGGTCAGCATGGGTCTTTTGATGTTAACATGGGTTTACATTTCTAATTTTGCGTACACTCTCCTGTTGTATGACAATATTTTAAGAAGAACAAGTGGTTAAAAGAACAAGAATCAGCGCCTTTGAATGAATTCTCAATTGGGAAATAAGCTTGAAGAGCTATTTAGACTTGCCGCTTGTCTCTAAAAATGGCTATGTAATAAATAATTCAGGCAAATGATCTGTGATACCTTCTAATGGGTGATTATTCAATTTTTTTCCCCTGATAGAGCATGCATATGTTCTTTTCTTTACCACAGTATGCAGAAAAAATTTTCGTTTGGAAATCCAAGGAAAATCGTTCAGTTGCACAACAGTTATGGGATGCTGTACGTGCTAATGATAAGAAGGCTGTGTATAGACTGATAGTTAACTCAGATGCTGATGTAAATACTAGCTATGGGCAAGGAGCTTTCAACTCTTCTCGTACCCTTGCCAAACTAACAGTGTATCAAGAAGGAACCACCTTTGATCAGTGCTCTGGTTGCTTGGAGCCATCATCAAGCATGGTTAGTACAGGTGAAGACACTGTCGTTATGGAATGTCTTCATGGATGCTCGTTGCTTCACCTCGCTTGTGAAACTGCGGACATCGGAATGATAGAGCTTCTTCTGCAATACGGTGCAGACATAAATGCTTCTGATTCAAGGGGTCACACACCTCTTCATTCTTGTATTGCCAGAGGCAAAACTACATTTGCCAAGCTGCTTCTTACAAGGTCAATAATCTGCGATCAATGATTTCAATATCAGAATGTGTCTTGTATTATATTCTTCTCAGAAGACTTTTAACACCAGTAGTAGAAAAAGGGAACTGGAAAATATCTTTTCTGAAGTTTTTTAGTTTATTTAGTTGATTTTGCACTCACAAGTTAGTTGTAATTCTGTATTTACTCTAGGGGAGCTGATCCACGAGCTATGAATGAGCAAGATACAATGCCGTTCCAGCTTGCCATGGAATCAAATAATGATGACAATGTGGTCCTGGCTTTAATATCAGAGTCAAACAGGTGATGTACGTAAATTTGGGATGATGGTTGCAGTTTGAGTGTGGTGGTTTCAGGTTCCTACCGTAAATTTGGGATATGGAAGATGGCAGCTGACCTGGTTATGCAATTTGGTTAAGCTGTCCGTCTGTGTAGTTTGCTAAATAGTATGGCCGGTGAGAGTTGTTTTTTTGACGGTTTTGTTGTAATATAATTAATTAATTTAGTTTTGACTTAATTTTTGTCCTGAATGGAAGGAGGCTGTGGTGTGATGTGTTCGTCTTGTTACTCAATGTATACTCATAAGTTGGTCTGAAGAGGGGGAAAAAAATTATGAATTTTGAGCCTAAGGTTTTGCTGTTTGTACATTCAGGATTGATACATCGGATGACAGTTCCCTCACAAGAGGCAAGTCGTGCGTAATTAAAGAATCTTCGGTCCCCTCTTGTGAGAGAGTTGTCATTTGGAGCGTCAACTTTGGATGTAAACGTAACAAAACGCAAATCCAATAGGACAACGCTACTCGGATAGACTCACAAACAGATTAGAAAATAGACTGACGTGGAAAAAAAATTACTGAAAAGAATTAAAAAATAAACGAAAGATATTAGGAAAATAGTTGTTTCTCCCTTCATTTCCTCAACCAAATTCTCTCTTCCCGAACCAGAACAGAACCTAGCCCCCAAATCTCTCTCTCTCTCCTCGAACCAAAAGAAAACCCCATTCCCCAAATCTATCTTCCCAAATTCGAAACCATCTGCAAAAGTTTCCATCGCCAGCCACAATTCCAAGCAGCGTAATATAAGGGCTTCGCCATCGCTTGACCCATTGTTTCCAGTCACTATCAAACCCCTCATTGTCGATGGTCGTAGTTACCGTGGAAGGATCCATAGCGTTGCATCTTCGTGAACGACCCGTCGTTGCAAACCACCGGACCTCGCAAGTAGGTAGAATAATTTGTATTTCATCATTTTCCATTTTTTCAGCTTTGCTTAGGTACAATGTTCTGTATTTCATAAATTCTTGCTTACAGGAAGTTGTTATGTGCCTATTGGGGTAAATGGGGTTGATAGGATTGGAGGAATATATGTGAAATGAAATGAATTGGGGACTCGTATGATCAAAACTCGACGAATTTTGTGAAAATTGATAGTGTTTAGTGAAAATTGCAACTTCCATGATATTACAGTAATTCATAGAAGGAAGAGTCATTGTTATCGTTTCATCACTTGACAATGTCCTACGAAATGCTCATTTTTATAAATTCAGTTTTCTATAGAAGATTTTCTTTGTAAATGTGGTTAATTCACAGTTTTCGCCGTATTGAGAAGTTGCCCTGCAACTTGTGGCAGTCATTGTTATGGCCAGTATATTTGTGATCATGTTGTGTTGACATAGTACATATTATTGTTGTATATCGTTGTTATTGACTTCATCTTCGTTGTTGGTGGTTGATTCCCATCTCAGAATGCTTGGAAGGAATTTTGGAATATGTCACAGTTGTAGAGCTAAAGATCACTTCTTTGCCGATTGTATAAAGAAACATCAGTGCAAACGATGTCAACAAGGATTTGAGAAATGTTTTGTGGTGGAGAAGGAGAATAAGAACAAAGGAAAATTATTCCTTCGTTGCAGTAACAACTGCGGCTTTTGGGAGTGGGTTGTCAAAGAGTACTCCAGCGGTCCATCTGGACATAGTAGTGCAAACTTGATTAACCATGTGAAGAATGAAATACTTGAAGACTTGTCCCGTACTTTCCAATCTCAAATTCGAATAAACGACGAAGAACACCTCCAAATTTCGGTGGACGTGAGGATTCGGGTGGAAAAAGTTAGCGTGGAAGGCAATGCAAAAGGGAAACGACTAGTTTGTTTACTAGATAGTTATGGAACAAGTAACATGAGATAGATTTGCACATATATGACTACTATGGACGTAAAAACATGTTGTAATGCTATTTCCTGTTTTAACATTGTGACTACATTTTGCTGTTTGGGTTCAACATGCTGGCTTTTCATTTTGATATTTCAGTAGTCATTATCAGATGCTAGCTCTAAACATGTTGGCCTTTCAACATACTGGCCTTTCATTATGATACATGCTGGTCATTATTGGGTTCAACATGCTGCTCTTTTCCTGTCATATGTTTTCACTTGAATATTAGATGCTAGCTTACTAGATATAAGAAGCTATAAACAATGTGCTAAAGTCAGTTGCATGGTTTTATGTTATAATGGAAGGTAACCAAATGAATTAGAGAACAATTCAACATTTAGCTTGTACAAATCAGCATACATTTTCCATAACCAGTTAGTTCTCTGGTAAAATTCAGCATACATCTAACCAAAGGAATTAAAAGAAAAGCTAATAAAAAATTTTCGACAACCATAAGAGCTATGTTGTACAAATTCATTCACATTTTCAGCAACTTTCAGCAACAAAATCTTGACCGAATTAAAACAAAATTCCAATCATCTTCATTGAATTCCTCCCAGCAATAAGCGACTAAAACAACCAGTAACTTTGACAACAGCCTCTGAACCAATGGCAGCTTGCTTACTACAGCTGATGCACCAGCATGTTGTCTCTGCACCAGCAAGTTCTTTCTCTACAGGACTGATATATCTCTCTAGTTTTAACCCTTGCAATTGTTGTTGCATTAATAGGGAAACAGGATATGACCAGCTAAAAGAAATCCTCCATATCTAGAAGAAGAGGTCAAATTCTTAAAATAGCAAAGACGCAATGTCAGAAAACAAGAATGAACAGCAACAATACCATGGTGGCACATTATGAGATTTTTGCCATTGACCAAAAAAAAAAAAGCACCATGCCTTAGCTTCAGGATATAAAGCCAAGAAAAACTACAATTCATTTTCCTTTATGACTACTGTTATATAATAATATATCTACGAGTACACCAAAAAATCAATAACATTGTGAAACAACCCACTCAAATGCCTCTTCCACCTTCGTTCGGTAAGCTTGGATAGTGAAACAACATATTTTGACTTACAATAAAATACATTGTCAACGTTAAATAAAGCAATCATGAGAAAATGATTTTTCAATTTACATCAAAGACATAACTTTATACCTTGCGAATTATACATAACGTTTGCAGATGGTACGTGCTGTGATAGGTGAATGGCGTGGGAATGGAATATTGTGGAAGGGAGTTTGGCGTCAACATGGAGTTGGACAAATATGGAACGGCGTCAGCATGGAGTTGTGCTTGATGAAGCTGGACGTCAAATCCTCCATCAAGCATACTAGTGTTGCTCTTTGTCGATCTCTTACAAGTGGCTGACTTCGAACCGGACTGCATGTGCAACAAAGTTATTTTTGATCTTAATTCAAAACAACTGAGCAAAATACAATCAAAGAATAAAGCATACTTCCGCTTTCTTTGATACAATCTCCAACGGGCTTTTTCTTCTAAGTTTCTTTGGCGCTCCCTTTCTTCAAGTCAACTTCGGATCCAATATGCTAACACTCGTACTATTTGCCACATCAGTGCACTGATTGAGGACCTGAACAGTGTTTTGCGCTGCGACCTTACTTCCAATACTCGATTTTGTAGACGTAAGCTCTTCGCATTGACATTTTATCCACTTTATTATTGCAAGTGAACGCCTTTCATCATCTGCAACAAGGTTTGCTAGCTGCGCAAAACCAGTAGACATCTCTTCATATCTCATTTGAGCTGGAGTACTAACCAACCCATTGTAGTTTACAGCAACCCTCGTGTGTGCTCTACGCACATCTCTCCTCCATCTCCTCAGTATTTACTTGTCCGTAATATGTGTGACGTCATTTAGTGCTAGCACTGTGATAGCATGTCTGCAAAGTATTTCCCGAAACTCGAACAAGTGACAGCTACAAATAATTTCACATTCATCTCTCTCATAAGACACGGTATACGTCTTGTTTCCTCCGATGGCCCTCACACATAATAGTGTCTCGTACTTCGTACATCACTTTGGAACTATCTTTCGAAGTGGATTGGATGTCACAATACACCTTCCCCGTGAATTTGGCTTGAACTTCACGAAATTTTGAGATGGTGTAAATTGATTGATATTGTTGCTCCATTTCAAATTGTGTCGCACAAGGTACCATCTGCGAGAATGACTTAAAATCAGCTTGAAATTCCTTTTCAACTTTATTCCTAAGAGCACGTTCGTATTGTTGGACAAACTGCTTCAACGAGGTTTTTGAATGCACGTAACCGTCGAAGAATGCATTCATACTTTCACTTTTTTGTGTAGTAGACATACCTGCCCAGAAAGTGATTTTGAAGAAGTATGGAACCCAACGCCCTCTATTCTTGTACAATCCAGATAACCAATCATTATCATGCAACTCATATGTGTCAATCATTGTTTTCCAACCGACTTCGAATTTCCCAGTAGACTGTAAATCATATACCAAACCATGTATAGCCCCAAATATGGAACCTTTATCCACGTGGTAGCCAAGTTTCTCCGGCAACTTCTTTAAAATGTGCCACAAACACCATCTGTGTTTCGTATTTGAAAAAACAACCTGAATTGCATTTTGCATTGCTCTATCTTGATCGGTAATTATACCATGTGGAGCATGATAGTGTATGCATTGAAGCCAAGTCCTAAATAACCATATAAAAGTATCTGTGTCTTCACTGGATACCAAACCACATCCAAGCAGTGTTGATTGTCTATGATGATTTACTCCAACAAAAGGGGTGAACGACATCTCATACTCGTTAGTTAGATAAGTGGTATCAAACGTAACGACATCACCGAACTCCTTGTATGCCTGCCTACACCGATTATCTGCCCAAAATACATTTCCGAGTCGCGACTTGTCGTCCAAATCCATACTAAAGTAAAATCCAGGGCTCTGTGCTTGCATTTTTGAAAAGTAGGTTTGAATTGCTGCAGCATCTCTTTTTCCAAGTCTTAAACGCCTTACTTGTTCTATGTAGTTACGGCAATCTTTTTCAATACATGTCATGTTTTCATATTCATCTGCTTCTACAACAATAGAGTTGTAACTTTTATGCAATGGGATTCCCGCTAAATCATTCACTTGAAGCTGTTGTTTCACATGTGCACTCAAGTGCTTGTTGCACCTATATAACCTGGATTTAGAAGGACTTGTTTCATGATTATGGTCGAGATTTACTGCATTAATTCTCCAATTTCCAAAAATACCGGAAGATCCAGATATCCTAGCCTTACAACCCATTTTAACTGTGAGTTGCGGCTTCAAAGAACCGCTACTATTACTGATTATTCCGCCTTCACGACTACATGTCAACGTCATGTATCTCACAACTCCACCGTCTCCTTTTTTTGAATTCCTTTTCTTAACTGAAAAACCCACCGCATAAGCATATTTCTTGTAGAAATCATACATATCTACTTCACTTTTAAACAACATACCCACTTCGGGCACAATTACACCATCTCCGCCTGATGTTACACCTTCCACTACGTTCCCGGACTCCAGCAACTCAACATTATTAGATTGCACTAAAACATCGTCCTGCTTGTCTTACACATTCAAATCCATACTTTATTACGCTGTGAAAAAAAACACCATTCATGTTCAGTGAACATATACAACAACTATCTATTGTACGATAGAAAATCAATCTATTTAACATACGAAGAATTTTATGTTCATAAATTACAGGTTCAAATCTTTGGGGCACCCATGCTTGTTAAACTATGAACTGTTTTCATAATTAATCAAAACATGCTAGTTGCTGAAGATAAAGAATGTGGTAAATACATTCACGCTAATGTTTTACCTCAGGCTAATCAATCTATTCACGCCAGTTGCATTCACGCTAACGTATCAGGCTGCTTTACCAAGAAACAATTTATATTCATAACGAGAAGGATATTCGATGTTAATCACTATTTTCATCCAGTCTAGATAAACCCTCTAAATTATAACAGTAGATGTAATGGCACTTTTTCCAGTTAAAGAACATATTTAGATGAATAAAGCTACCTTCAAATATGCAAAAATGGAAGATCTTCACCCGTATAGTGTGGCTTTCCTTCCACCTTGCCGGAAGTAGGAAAAATGAAAGGAATATCTTCCCAATATCTTCACTCGACCACAACAAGAAGCTCCTGAACGTTGGGCTTTGGCGGACAAGAACAATTAAAAAAAAAATTGGGCGGCTCTCCTTTCATGTTGCCGAAACTCGAAAGTAGCAAAATCGACGGGAATATCTACCACAAAATCGGAAGTAGCAAAAATGAAAGGAATATCTTCCCAATATCTTCACTCGACCACAACAACAAGCTCCTTAACGTTGGGCTTCAGTGGATAAGAAAAATTGCAAAAAAAAAAATTGGGCGGCTCTCCTTTCACATTGCCGAAACTCGAAAGTAGCAAAATCGACGAGAATTTCTACCACAAAACCAAAGTATTGAACTTTGTCAATTTGGGGAAACTCTGTCTCAGAAATAGGTTAGAAATGGACGTGTAATTTGGTTGGACAAGGACCACTAGAAAGAAAGATTTGGCCTTCCCTCCAAAAATTTAGCTGACGTCATTCTTTATTTTAAAATCCTGTATTTTACCCTATTTGCAAGTCTGGATGAATAGCTTAATTGCATCCAATAACGGATTGGATGAGAAATGATTGATTCGATTGTTCAGAAGATTCAAACAAAACATTCAAATTTGAAAAAGTGGTGGGAACATTTCATTATTGTAATAATTTGCCAACACAAGCCACAATTTTGGCAAATTTTTCGTTGCAGTCCCCAATGCCAAAAGCAAGGCCAAATCTACATCTCTCTCTCTCTCTCTCTCTAATCAAATCAATGACCAAACTTATTCCACATCGGCTACGTGTGCGTGTATGCCAACCAATCATATTATTTGTGAGAAGGATAACTACCACGTAATGTTCCAAGGGTAATTAACCTGTAACATTCATATCTTTCAATATTATTGTACAAAATATTTTTATTTTTTATTTTTAAGTATTTTCACCTTAATTACACCTTTGGTTGTGCAAATAGTTCTTCCATTCATTTTCTGCCAATTTCTCCTTTAGTGAACCAAAAAATTCAATTTGACCACATTTTTAAAGGGTCAAATGGTGACTCTATATTTATATCATTAAACTATCAAAATAATTAAATTTTATAATTAAAAATTAAAAAAAATTGATTTTTTTCTTTATCACCTCCACCCACCCACCCACAAACCAACCCAAACCAAAATCATTCTATCAATCTCACCACCGGAGCTAACACAAATCACAGGCGATAGTCAGTGTTAACACCCACAATCGCACTACAATCACCACACCCTCCACCTCAAATCGCCATCCATATCCCCAATTCCTAATGCCTTTACCCAAATTTTTCTAACCCGTGTATATCATGAAATTTTCAAAAAATTCCCAATGAACTTGAGATTTTTAGCTCGCCGAATAATGAAAAAATCATTTCTTCCAAATTAATCACCCACAAACAAATACAATTTGAAAAAGACTTCGCTATTTGTACATCCGGGGTTGACACCCTAGATAATACTTCTCTCACAATAGGGGGCCCACAATTATTTTACTTTAGTTTTCACATGTTTAACGCTGTTTTATGCATTTGACCACTAAGCACTAGATTCCACGGCCACGACGGATGCATTTGACGCCTGTTTTTCCATTTGCAAATGAAAGGGATTAAGAGTTGCAACGGAAACGATAATGGAATGATTAACTTGTAGCATTTAGAAATAGGAGAATGAATATGGGTGTTGGTAATTTGCTTTGGATTTTTTTACCTATTTTTATTTTTTGGAAAAATGAATATAGGTGCTGGTGGCGATATGGTTACGTGCGTGTATGGGAGTAGGCGGCATTGGCAATCGTCGGCAATTTGCTTTGGCATCAATGGTGAGAGACGAGTATAATGATTTTGGTTTGGGTTGAATTTTGGCTGAGGCTGACAGGAAAATCATTTTATTCTTTAATTATTTTGATAGTTTGATGTGATAAATAGTAAGTTACCATTCCGTCCTTTAATACTGTGGTAAAATTGATTTTTTTGGGTTGAATGGACGGAAGGACTATCTGCACAATCAATGGTTAAGTAAGGATAAAAATATTAAAAAATAGAAGATAATAACTTTTTATACAGTAACATTGAAAGAAAAAAGAACGTGGCATCCTAATTACCTTTGTGAGAAACAAGAGTTATCGGGGCCGCTGGTTTATGCGTATTTGAACGGATCTTTGGAATTTTCAATTTGGATTTGGTGGGGTTCTACATTTTTCCTTCTTTTCTTTATTTCTACTCTCGATTCGAAGGGGCAAATATTTCGGAGATAAATGGTGAAGATTTGAGGTGATATTCTTGTGGAAACGTTAGAATGTGTGATACAGAAATGATTCCACTTCTCTTCCTCTTGAAGATTTTCCGACGCCATTATATGATTTTCATTCTCAACCTCAATTCGTGTAATTTCAAGCCTTATTTGGAGCTTAAAGGTTGGCCTTTTTCAGCTCAAGAAATTTACTCTTCATCTGGATGTTAAAATTTTGAGTAATTTGAGGTTACGCTCGACATCAAGGATTCTGCTTTCTATGGAGAAGAAGAGGCACTTTTACAAGACGAGTAGCAGTAAAGCCCTAAAGCAAGTCTTGTTACTTATTTTCTGCTTCAACATTATCTCTGTGCAATGCTTAGAAAAGATCAGCAAGAATGTCTCCCTCCACAGTGACCCTCCATGACAATCTGAGCCTCCAGAATTCAAGAATAGGCTTAGGAGAATTTCTCTGAGCATTTTGTTTGGAGTCATAGCAGGATTGATTTTTTGCGGTTTTCGCTGCATTTCTAATAAGGTGCTTTATCAGATGCATTAACAGGAGCCCAAATCTTAAAGGCCCTGTTGTGTTTTCTCCCAAAATTCCTGCCGAGACTTTACAATCAGCTCTTGCAAATGAAACCCAGTTGCTAGGATCAAGTCCCAATGGGAAGTACAACAAGACTGTACTGGACAATGGCCTCATTGTTGCAGTCAAGCAGCTCGAGCCGTTTGAGAATGTTTCTATTGAAGCTCAGAGTCAGTCAGTCGAGAAAACGATACAGCAGGAGCTCGAAATTCTTGCTAGCTTAAGGCATAGGAATTTGATGAGTTTGAGGGCTTATATTCATCAATCCCGCAGGTATTATTTGATTACTGATTATGCCCCAACTGATAGTCTTGAAGATGTAATGAGAAGAGTAAGGGAAAATCAATTCCAATTTAATTGGGAATTACGTGTCGAATTGCAGTTGGATAGTTTAGGAGCTGCAGTATCTTCATTTCACTTGTGATCCAAGAAGATTGCATTGCAACTTGAAGCCCTCAAATGTGATGTTGGACTCACGATTTGAACCAAGGTTAGCAGATTATGGCTTGGCTATGATTATTCCCAATGTTTTTAGAGCTGCTTCAGGCTACAGTGCTCCAGAGTGCTCTCAGAATGACGGGTATTGAAATTTAGATATAACTACGACAATTGGTTTGTTCTACTTTAATGTACATTATAGGTTAATAGTTTAGTCTGAAATTTAGAACAATTGTTCATCATCATTCGTTTAGCATATTCATGTTTGTTAGTTTCAGTTGTTGGGTTCTATTATGGCCTTTGATGCACTTGGTTTATCTAGCTTGATTAGAGGTGATGGTTACTTTATAAGTTAAAAGAAAAAAAAAAAAACCGAATTCAAATCGATAATTGGTTTTTCTGCTAGTCTCCCATCAGTTTTCATTATCTGCACTTCTTCAACAATTATTATCTTGACCTGTCAATATATACAGAGGAATCTTAATTGATAGCATGATCTTTATAAAAAGCTAGATGAGAGGCAATTTTTTTTTGCTTCTCTGTATCAATTAAAATTATTGTACTCTACTGGAAACTAAGAGTGCTTTAAGCACTAAAGAAAAGTTAAAATAGAAGGCATCACATAGATAAAAATTAATTTCATCTTGATTCTCGAAGATAAGGCATTTGTATCCTTGCATTGGAGGAGAAAAGATAGGGCATTTTCACTGTAGTCTTTTATTTTATTTCTGAAAATTTATTTATCTTTATTATAATTTGCACTAGGTATACAGATAAGAGTGATGTGTTTAGCTTTGGGGTAATCTTGGGTGTTCTATTAACCAGTAAAGACCCATTAGATCCTTTTTCTGGGGAAGCAAATGTTGAAAATAATGGCAATGGAGAAGAAAATTATAAAAGTATATCAATGAAGGCTTGAACACGAAATTAATCTCGCTTTCCTTATATGTTACTTGCCTCCTTTCCAATGCTTTTTAAGGATTTCCGGCAAATAGTTTGTAAGATTAAACAAGCCTTGATAAGAAGAACACCAAAAAGCAAAGGTGTTTCTTCACAATGAACAAGTGAAAATGGAAGAATTATGTAATAAATTTTTTCAATATTGGAAGTATATTTGGGGATAAATTTTAATGGAACTCAATATATATTTCTTGCACTTGGATCACCTATTTATAGGCCTTGGCAAGTTTTTCACGAAGTGGTGCAAAACAAGGATTAAAAGCCACCAATTTCAAATAAAAAACGATAAAAAAAACTAATCTAGCGGTTAGTTTTGATAACCATGTGATTGCATGGGCTATACCCATGCGGTCGCATGGTTATAGCATTGCTACCCTCCCAGTCTCGGGAGGGCCTCATGCGACCGCCCCCCTTTTTTTTGAACAATAAATTTCCAATAATCCCCCACTTGTTCAAAATCTATTTTAATCACATAATCAAATATCAACACTTATGCACAAGAATTAGATATCTTTTGAATTGAATCTATTCATAGTGTAAATCTCATAAAGTATTATCAGAATTTCAAGTGGCTAGTGTGTCTTGAACCAATTATTCTTTGTGACAATATCGATGAAATCACACACACAAGTGTTATGATTTTCATTGGTTCTTCTAACTCGCTTAGTATTAATATGGCCTTGCATTAATCCTATTTCATTGAACTTTTAAAGAGAGAAAACTCCAACTCTTTAATGAAGCGGCACCACCTCGAAGTTCACATAGGTGAAGTTCTTATAGTATCTTTGTTACTTTTACGTATACTTGTATTTCGTACTAAACTTCATTAAGAGTTTATTTTAACTCATCCTTCTAACAGTAACAACCAACACTATTTTTCAAAGATAGTATTAGATATTTATTAATAGTGTTGAATCTATTCATTTATCGAATAACTTGTTGCTACCTCTTGAACCTATATATATACTAGTTTAGTATATTTTGGTGAGGTTGCAGTTATTGGTGGATCTATTTGAGGAGTTTTAATCCCATTTTACTTAATGTTGATCTCACTAACTCTTTTGTGAGAGGTTTCGTAAATGGATTTGCTAAGTTTTCACTAGACTTAACAAATGTAAGAGAAATTATTCCATGTTTGATTAATTTCCTTACATACTCGTGTCTTAGACTCATGTGTCTAGACTTTCCATTATATATTTTGTTATATGCTCGAGCTAGAGTGGCTTGACTATCACACAAGATAGGTATAGAAGAAATATCCTTTATATCTAAAGGTATTTCATATAATAAATCTCTTAGCCACTCAGCTTCTTTCCCGGTTTCGGCTAATGCTACAAACTTTGATTCCATAGTTGAATGAGTAATACAAGTTTATTTCTTAGATTTTCAAGAAACTGTACCTCCTCCAAGAGTGAATATTCAACTTGAAGTAGATTTATTCTCTCCTGCACTCGATATTCAACTTGTATCAGTATATTCTTCTAAGATTTTAGGAAATTTTGTATATTGTAGCTCAAGATTTTTGGTTTTCTTTAGGTAACCAAGAACCCTACCGATGGTCTTCCAATGTTCTGAACTTGGATTGCTAGTAAACCTACTTAGTTTACATACAGCAAATGCTACATCAGGTCTTGTACATTGTGATGCGTACATAAGACTTCCAATTGCACTTACGTATTCTATTTGTGCAATTGCTCTAACTTCATTTTTTATTAATTTAATATTTGGATCTATGGGAGTGTTAGGCTCCTTAATATTCAAATGTTTGAATTTATTTATCACACTCTCAACATAGTGTGATTGACTTAATGTAAAATCCCCACTATCCTTTTTAACTTTGATACCAAGGATAGTATCAACTTTTTCAAGATCCTTCATTTTGAAAGTAGAGGATAGAAACAATTTTGTTTCTTTGATCCCGTCTATATTATTGCTAATGATTAGCATATCATCAACATATAGACATACTAACGTGAATATATTTTCATTCACTTTCGTGTAGAGGCATTTATCTACCGAATTGTGATTAAATCCATTTGACATTATTTTAGAGTCAAATTTCTCATGCCACTTTTGGGGAGCTTACTTTAGTCAATATAAGGATTTAATTAATTTGCACACTTTATGTTCATTTTTCGGTAGAACGAACCTTCTGGTTGTTCCATATTGACCTCTTCTTCGAGATCTCCATTTAGGAATGCCGTCTTGACGTCCATTTGATGATAAATGGATGCTAATGCAAATAAGATCCTGATCGAGGTTATCCTTGCTACGGGTGCATATGTGTCAAAGTAATCAATTCCTTCTTTTTGACGATACCCTTTAGCCACTAATCTAGCCTTGTAGGTATTAAAAGATCCATCGGAATTGTATATCTTCCTAAACACCCACTTGCAACCAATAGTCTTAGATCCTGTTGGCAAGTCAACTATTTCCCAAGTGTTATTTGAAATAATAAAATTCATTTCGTTGTTTATGGCTTCTTTCCAGAACATGCAATCTCTAGATTACACCGCTTCCTTATAAGTTTTAGGATCACTTTCCACTTGAAGAACAAAGGGAATTGTTCTTACAACATCCTTCCTATCTCCTTCTACTAAGTAAAAAGAAATAAGTTGGGGATCTATTTCATCTGATCCTAAGTTCTTTTCTTTTCTAGTTCTTTTACTTCTTCGAGGTTCAATTTCAACATCTTTTATGGATGTTTCTTCTGGTGAGCTTCTAAAAATTGAAATATCTTTATTATTATTTTCAGATTTCCTAGCCACCATTATATTCTCGAAAATTTCACATCTCTTGATTCTATTATAACATTTGTTTCTAGATTTAATAATCTATAGGCTTTGCTATTAAGGGCATATCCCACAAAAGCACATTTGATACTTCTAGGACCTAACTTGATTCTCTTAGGATCTATATTCTTACAATAGGCAAGGCACCACCACACTTTAAAATAACTAATATTTGATTTTCTATTTTTCCAAATTTCATATGGAGAAATTTTATTCTTTTTCATAGGAATCCTATTTGTTATATGGCAAGCACTAAGTAAGGCTTCACCCCATAGATTAAAGGGTAATTCAGAATTTAACAATATTACATTTATCATTTCCAAAAGAGTTCTATTTTTTTCTTTCTGCTAATCCATTTTCTTCCGATCTTCTAGGTGCAGAAGCTTGATGTATTATTTCATTTTGTTCACAAAACATGTTAAATTCATTAGAAAAATATTCTTCACCTCTATCACTTCTTAAAGTCTTTAATTTTCTTCCTAATTGATTTTCAACTTCAATCTTATAAGTCTTAAAGGCACTAAAGGATCCTTATGTTTTAATAAGTACACATAAGCATATCTAGAACAATCATCAATAAAAGTAATAAAATATCTATTACCGCCTCTAGTTAACAATCCATTCAATTCACATATGTCGGAATGAACAAGTTCAAGTAATCTTGTTGTTCTTACTAAGCTATGAAATGACTTCTTAATCATTTTTTATTTAACACATTTTTCACATTTTTCAAAGTTGTCAATATCATATTGTATTAATCCACATTTAAATATACGCAAAAGATTTAACTTTATTTGAATTATCTTCAATAGTACATAGTTTGACCATTCCTTCGGTGGAGTAGCCCTTTCCAACAAAGGGCCCATTATGGGTTAATACAAGCTTTTCAGATTCAAAAATAGATTTAATTCCGGGTTTTTCCAAGAGTACAGTACTTGCTAAGTTTCTATTCATTTTCGGTACATGCAAGACATTTGTTAAAGTGATCTTCTTTCCCGAAGAGAAAATGAGTTCCACATTTCCTTTGCCAATCACTTTTGATCTTCCTTCATTTCCCATTTGTATTTCTTGATTGTCTTTAATGTTATGATAAGTTTTGAAAAGAGACTTGTCATAACATACATGGATTGTAGCGCATGTATCGTACCACTAGCCTGGAATTTTGCCTTAGATTGAATTGATTTCGCTCACTGTGGCGATAATATCATGTTTTCTATGTCTACAATCTTTGACATAGTGTCCCGATTTTCCATAAACTTAGTAAGGTCATTTGGCTTTGTTTTTGAACTTTCCTTGTGTAATGTCCTGAAAATTTTGGTAGAATGGAATTTAATTTTTGTATGCTATATTTTAATGTTTTGAAAGTTTAGGGACTAAAGTGCATATAAAGTAAATTTTAATTTAATTTGGATTAAAATGTAGATATTGACGGAGTGATAATAAGTATATGAATATTGAGCTCGTTGGATAGATCGTAATTAAAGATGCATATTAGGTTCGAGAAAAAGTTAATTTGGATTACCGAAACCTAAGTTATCGAGGTCGAAAGATATAGAATTAAATATTATTATTAGTAATATTATTTTAATTGAATATGTAATGAATTTAGAAATTTCATGGGTAACGTGCTAGATTTCTGGTAGGCATTGTTTTGTTTATTAAATAAGGTTTAAAATAATAATAAAAAAAACGAAAAAAGAAAAAAAAAAAGAGAGAGAGAGAAGATAAGGGAAGATACGTGAGAGAGAGAGAGAGAGCAGTTTTGATCTTTTCCTATTAATTTGTTTTAAAAGGTGCCACATGGAAGGAATGTATTTGTTGAGTGGTATAGTTGGTTGGCAAAATCTAGTCAAACATTTTGTTTCAAATACGGTTTCCCCAACTTCATCCAATTACCCACTATCTCTCACACGTTTTCCCACATCACACCTTAGTGGTTAGGGTATTAGTACCTATGTAGATAAATAAATCACACGAGGAAATATATATATATATATATATATATATGTTTGTGCACGACTCACAGTAACATAAGAGGCAGAAAGAGGAAAAGGAAAGAAGGGAACGTGATTCTTTGTCTTCCAAAAATTTAAAGCAGTTTAACAAGGTAGGATATGAGGTGCAGTGTTTATATGTCCCGTTTAAATTTTTTGTTTTTTTTTTTCACGTTGATGAATTTTTGTACTCATGATATGGAATATTATGATATGAATGATATGATCATTCGGGTACAATGAAATGATATGATATGAGCTCTTACCGGATTTTTAAAGATATGCGACGGTATGATATTCTGACACATGTTTTTAAAATTATTATTCGGTATCGCACTATTGAATCTGATATCCTACTGAGTATTCCCTTGTAGTCACCCTTTTCCCTACACCTCACAGGTTAGATCGGGTCCTGTCGGAGCGTGGTAGTTCGATGGTGTGGTTGTGTCTCGTCTCGCTTGACAAGAAATTAAAGAATTTGGCACGTAACTTTATTTCTTTGCCGTAAACATTTATTCACAACTAAATTATTGTTTATGCTTATTTATTATATGGTTATTTATTTTAAATTGTGCTTTTATTTAAAAGTTCAAAATAAAATCCTTCGATTTCCTTAGTGTGTTATATTATTTTAATCTCCGTGGTTTCATGAAGAAAAATTGAGAATATTGATACAGAATATTATCTTTGTGTCACTGCTTGAAGGAGCATTAAATAGTCCAGTTTACGTGTAAATGTTATTTTACTTTAGATAAAGTTGAAATTAAATATTATTTTATCCATCAATTTGTACTTACTGTTAAAATAATAAATGTTGATAGCATGCCCCATAGCCTAGTGATGTAGGGTGGGAATTTCTTTAATAAAATAAGACAAATTTGGTAGTATTTTCACCATTTGGGGCCGTGTCCACACATTGAAGAAAGAGAAGAATATTATGCTTGAATTGGAATTGTGATTAACCTAGAATTCATTACTGCAAATGTATATGGGTCCGTACAAAATCAATGGTAATTATTCCACAAGCGTAGAAAGCATATTTGTCTAATTGCAAACTAATTTTTATGTGCGCTTTTTCCTAGTGTACACGTGAAAGATATGGCATAGAAAAATATTCTTTCTAACAATTAATATATATTTATTTTTCTATAAATTTGAGAAATTACCCTTTCATAATTTTTATATTATATGGCATGCCACATTTTTCAAAATAATAATTAAAAAAAAATTAAATGAAAATTTGGTAACGATTCAAGCCTTTAAATTTTGGCTCGTTACACCTTGATTCTTTCTAGGACCAAGAAATTTTCCTTTCTTTTTAAATTTGTTGGAGTTGTCCACATTGTCCACGACATTGGCCTTTGAAGAGTCATCATAAGAATTTTCAATCTTATCTCTTGTCCTTGATTCTTCCGCAATACGAAGATATTTTTGTATATCTTCCAAAAAAAAATCTTTGGAATTGTGAAAAATCTTTTTCCTATATCATTTCCAAGAATCAGGAAGTTTAGCAATAATTGCTCCCACTTGGAAAGTTTTGAAAAGTTCAATTTTCACCGCTTTCAGTTTGTTTACAATTTTTTGTAACTCATGTACTTGACGCAATAATGGTATATTATCCAAAAATTTGAAATTAAAGTATTTAGATATTAAGAACTTTTTGGTACCTTCCTCTTCGACTTTGTATTTGCTTTCTAACGCATACCAGATTTCTTTTGCCAACGTAGTGTTGGTGTAGAGATCATAGAGGCGATCGGATAATGCATTTAGGAAATGGCCATGACATATCAATTCGTCCTCTTCCCGTTTCTTCCTTTCCACGCGAATTTCTTCAGTATCCTTGTCAGTTGCATCGAGAATGGGCTCTAATTTTTGATCAAGCACATAGAAGATCTTCAAGGCCTTTAACAGAAATTTAAGTTTGTCTTGTCATCCTGTGAAATTTGCACCATCAAATCTGTCCAAGCGTACCAGGTCTTGATTCATCATTTTGATAGTAGCAATTGTAGATTCCATCTCCATTGCAATAATGGTAACAAGTTACCGTTTGAGATTGTTGAAAATAATAGCAATGGAGAAGAAAATTATAAAAGTATATCAATGAAGGCTTGAACACGAAATTATTGTCGTTGTCCTCAAACGTTATTTGCCTCCTTTCTAATGCTTTTTAAGGATTTTCGGCAAATAGTTTGTAAGATTAAACAAGCCTTAACAAGAAGAACACCAAAAAGCAAAGGTGTTTCTTCACAATGAACAAGTGAAAATGGAAGAATTATGTGATAAATTTTCTCAATATTGGAAGTATATTTAGGGATAAATTTTAATAGAACTCAATATATCTTTCTTGCACTTGGATTACTTATTTATAGGCCTTGATTACTTATTTAACGGTTAGTTTTTGATAACCATGCACCGCATGGACTATAGCCACGCGGTCGCATGGTTATAGCATTGCCACCCTCCCATTCTCGGGAGGGCCTCATGCGACCGCATGGGCTTAATCCATGTGGTCGCATGGTTAAGCCTCCCCCATTTTTTTTCTTTGATTTTGAACAATAAATTTCCAACAGCAAATAGTGGAGGAAGTTTGGAACAATGGCTCGGTTGTCTGCAGTAGAGGTGGGCGCGGGTCTAGAACCGAATCGAACCAAAATTTTCGGGTATCTAGTAAATGGAACCGTTGGGTCCAAATATAATTATGGAACCATTCGGGTTGGGTTGGTTCGGTTCCATTCGGTTATGTACTATAATTAAATTTTTTAACATTTATAACAACATTATATAAATACAACTAATGACACATTCAATGATTTTGAAATGTTAGAGACTAGTAGACTACCTTGTTCAAATGATCACTACGGTCAAAGTTTCGATGTCGGAGGTCACAGTTTCGATCGGAAGTCACAACGTCGGCCGACGATTGTATAAGTTTTGGAATATCAGCGAGGCTGCAAGAGTGAGTGTGAGAGTCGAGACAGCGTTATGCACTTTAGTGTAAGTGTTTATGATTATTTAATGAGTTAGATCTTGTTGGGTTAAGAAATGAAACAATAAAATGGGTAATTGGGCCAAAAATTAAAAAATTAGAAAATGAAACAAATTATTGGACCAAAAATTTGGATTTAGAAATTGTTAATTTGTTTAGAAAAAATTAAAATTAAAATTAAAATAGTTTGATTTATCTAATATAAAAAAAAAATTAGAAAGATTCGGTTCTTATTCAATTTTTCGGTTCTTGGTCCAGAACCAAAAATCGAATTGTACCCGTCGGTTCTCAATTCAGATACCCGTTCGAGTATTTAATTTGACAAGAACCATCGGGTTTGGTTCAGTTCGGTTCGGGCTCGAGTTCGGTCGGTTCGGTTCGGGAGATTTGCCCAGCCCTAATTTGCAGCAAGCAGGGGAGGCGTCTGTAGCACTAGTTAAGAGTATCCTTGGGGAAGAACTTGAAGAAGATGAAATGTTAAGGGCTGTTAGAATTGCTGTTGTATGCCTATCTGACTTGCCTGCAGATCGCACTTCAAATGATGAACTTGTGTCTATGCTCACTCAATTGAACAGTTTCCGAATGAAGGATTTTGGTTCCGAACATTCTTCAGACGTCATGGAAATCAAATATACTTTGGTGGCAACTCCCTTGCCAGGGAGATGTTTGTGTCATCAATTTGGATGGAGTTGGTTCATGCAAAATATATGATAAGCTGAAGGTACTTTGACAGATTTGATTTCTCATTTTTTAGTTTCTTGATTTTTCCAGTTGTGAACAAGTAATGCTGATGAGAACGAGCTGATGTGATCAATTAGAATCCTACAGAAGAATGTTTCAATCAAAGATTTATGAAGGAGAGATCTTTACTAATTTGCTTTAACCTATTGATGGTGTGGGTTTAGTTTTTCATTATTTTTGTAGACATCTTTTATCTGGAATCACCAAGTTTCTTTCTTTTTTACATCAACGTCAAGCAGATCTGTTTGTTCTGTGCACCAAAAATCACTCACCACCACAGTGTCTTTTGTGGAGAGATTTTTTTTTCTTCTAATGCATAAAAAGCTCATAAACTAGTGTTGAGGAAAGGGCAGTTCGAATTAGTATGGAATCCCCATTACTCCCAAGGCTTTTGTTCTTAATTTCTTCTGGTAAAACATGCCATGTGGCTTCTATCTGCTGTGCTCAGCAGAAACGATGATTATATGTATTACTAGCATTGAAGCACAAATTGAAGAAAAATAATAATAGTTATTTCTGCTTGACATTGGTATCCCCATTGGTTCCTTGATAAGTTGCAAAGGTCTAATTAAGTTTATCGTTGTGAGATGTCATTAACAGTGAGTGGACTGGTGATGCTGTGCTTTTGGGAGCATG
Source organism: Olea europaea var. sylvestris (assembly GCF_002742605.1). NCBI lineage: Eukaryota > Viridiplantae > Streptophyta > Magnoliopsida > Lamiales > Oleaceae > Olea > Olea europaea. The sequence goes on along the minus strand of NC_036242.1, from coordinate 20,379,372 downwards.
AAAAGTCATTCTGTCTGAGTGTTGATACCAGTTCTAGCAAGCTCTTCCAGAAAGGATTCCCTCAAGACTTCATTTGTTTGTCTTCTAGTAAACCTTGTTTCATAGTGTTAACACATAAAAATTCAGTCCAAATCAAACAGCCCAACATTTGCTCCCAATGTACTCCCTAAAATCAAGAAAGAGATAGAGCGATTATTGAAAACAGGTTTCATTAGAACAGCCAGTTATGTCGAACGGTTGTCCAATGTCGTGCCAGTACTAAAAAAGAATGGTAAACTAAGGGTGTGTATAGACTTTAGGAATTTAGATGCCCTGAGTCTCTAGGATGTTTTGAATGGGTGGTTATGCCTTTCGGCCTAAAAAATGCAGGGGCAACTTATCAAAGGGCAATGAATTTAATCTTTCATGATATGATAGGCAAGTTTGTTGAGGTGTATGTAGACAACATAGTAGTCAAGTCCATTAAAGAAGAGGACCATTTCGTACAGTTAAGATGTTCGTTTGAACGAATGAAGCAATATAAGCTAAAGTTGAATCCCTTAAAGTGTGCATTTGGTGTTAATGCAGGGAACTTTCTTGGTTTCTTAGTACACAAGAGAAGGATTAAACTTGATAAAAATAAAGCGAAGGCTATTTTAGAAGCCAAACCACCTAGCAACAAAAAGGAGTTGCAAAGGTTTCTAGGCCAAGTAAATTTTTTAAGACGCTTTATTTCTAACTGTGCAGGGCGAGCTAAAGTCTTTTCGCCGCTATTAAAGCTGAAAAATCAGGATGAATTCGTCTGGAAAGAAGAACATCAAAAGGCTTTTAAAAGCCTGAAAACATATCTATCAAGTCCACCAGTGTTGGTGTCATCAATCCAAGGACGGCCAATGAAAGTGTATGTATCGGTTGAAAAAGAATCAATAGCTGGAATGGTCGCACAAGAAGATCAATTTGGTGAAGAAAAGGCAATTTATTACTTAAGTAGACGGTTAACGAAATGTGAATGTAATTACTCTGCTATTGAAAAATTATGCCTTGCATTGTATTTTACATGTACAAAATTAAGGGCTTATTTACGGCCCGTAATCGTTTATTTAATTTCTAAAGTAAATTTAATTAAGTATATGTTCTCGCGCCCTATTTTACACCAAAGGGTAGGCCTTTGGACACTAGTTTTATCAGAATTCGAAATACAATATATACCTCAAAAGGCAGTCAAAAATCAGGCTTTGGCTAATTTTCTAGCCGATCATCCATGCCTTGACATGCCTGAAGAAATCGAACTAGAAATCAATTCGTTCGAGTTAAAACCTTAGGTGTTGTATTTCGATGGGTCAAAAACTTCTAAAGGTGCAGGAGTAGGAGTAGCATTGATTAATCTTTTAGGGATTTGCTACAAGTTTGCATTCACCTTAGACAGAATGTGCACCAACAATCAGACTGAATATGAAGCCTTAATTGTAGGCCTAGAACTAATGATAGATATGAGAGTAAGAAATGTGATCGTTAGGGGCGATTCTCAATTGGTGATACATCAATTGATCGGTGATTTTAAATGCCAAAGTGATTCCATTATAAGTCAATATGATATCGCCTAAGAATTATTAGAGGAATTCGATCAAGTAGAACTTCAATGCGTTAATAGGATATATAACGACGTGGCAAATGAGCTAGCCCAAATGGCCTCAAGGTACTCAAAGGTCTTGAATTGGAAGTCTACTTGTGAGTATGAAATCATATTGCCCATGACTCAAAGAAGGGCGAGAAAAATTGAACTTCACTGCATACAAGATGGAGATACAGTGGATTGGAGAATAGAGATTAAAAGGTTCCTTAAAGAACCTAATGGAGGGATTAGTAGGAAAATGAAGCTATGTTTGCTGAATTACACACTAATAGATGAAGCGTTGTTTAAGAAACGCTCTGATGGTATATTACTAAAGTGTGTAAGTTTGCAAGAAGCCAAGACGATCATGGCTGAAGTGCACGAAGGGATATGTGGAGCTCATCAATCTGGCCAAAGGATGAGATGGTTAATTATTAGGAGTGGATATTTTTGGCCAAAGATGGGAGAACTATGCGTTCAGTATGCAAAGAGTTGTTTAGCATGCCAAAAGTATGGTCCAATACAAAGGGCGCCAGCACGAGAGATGGCACCTATTATTAAACCTTGGCCGTTCAAGGGTTGGGCGATAGATCTGATAGGAAAAATTTATCCCCCATCGTCCAAGCAACATACTTTTGTTATAGTTGCAACCGACTATTTCACCAAATGGGTGGAGGCGGTACCTTTGAAAGAGATCACCCAGAAGAATGTTATAGAGTTTATCCGTGATCACATTATTTATAGGTTTGAAATTCTACAAACGTTAATGATAGATCACGGAACATCTTTGAATGGGGATCAAGTGAACAAATTTTTGAGCGAGTTTGAAGTTAAATTAGTAAACTTCACACCATACTACGCTCAATCCAACGGACAAGTGGAATCTTCTAATAAGATTCTAAAAAATATCATCAGAAAGATGATAGATGAAAACGCCAGAAATTGGCACGAATGTCTGAACAAGGCTTTATGGGCTTATAGGACATCACCTCGATCAAGTACCAAGGTTACTCCTTTCCAACTTGTTTATGGACAGGAGGCCGTTTTGCCTATGGAAATCAACGTGCAATCGATTAGAGTGTGCTTGCAACATAAATTGAATGATGATGAGTATGCCAAATCACTAGTTCAAAATTTATTGAGTTTAGACGAATTAAAGTTGGATGTCTTAGATAGATTGCAAGTTCAAAAGCAAAGAATGGCTAAGTTTTATAATAAAAAAGTCATAGCCAAGTCGTTCAGCCTGGGTGAACTAGTTTGGAAGACGATACTTCTTTTGGATAGCAAGGATCCGAAGTACGGGAAGTGATCGCCTAATTGGGAAGGACCATACAAAATAAACAGTGTGTTGCCCAATGGAGCGTATCACTTGGAAGATTTAGATGGCACCAAGCACGTGAGATTCACTAACGGCAAATATTTGAAAAAATATGTTCCTTCTTTATGGAAATGTGAACAGATAAAAATATAATCAAATATTTTGAACGATTAAAAGATAACAAGGTCAGAGCGAAATACGTTCAAATGAAGTCCTTTATTATCAAACGTTCATTACAAGAATACAAAAAATACAAATAATTGATGTTACAAAATACAACTAAAGTAAGATAATCTCCCGGTTGATTGCTGAGTAAGCTTCACACCGCCTTCCTAAATGTATCGCTGCAATGGTGGGATCGCCGAGTAAGAGGGTGTACTGGCCTCACCACTTTCCTAAATGCATCGCTGCAATGGCGAGCAAAAAGGCTGAGAAGCACTCTCAGCAGGCAAGTTGAGAAGCACTCTCAACAAGCAGAGTGGCTCACAAGCAGTCCAAAAATTGCCTTCCATCATCGACTCCTTGTGAAAAACAAAGAGACGATGGGAAGAATTTTGAAGGTAAAAATTTCGCTACTGGCCAGAAAATATTTCCTATACCGCCCATAGCAAAGGTGACATCAAGGCAAATAGTAAAATGGGCTGACTAAATAGTCCATTTTGGGTCGGATTGAGTGTCAGAATGCCAAGCAATGACAACAAATTAGTTTCGAAGAAGAAAATGAAGATGAAGACGAAAGATGGAAAATGCGAAGTATTTATAGGGGGTGGAGATGAAAAGACAGAATGTGAACAGCCACATTTCTGCCTAATAAACGGGATTAAATAGCCCAAAGTCTTGGGAAAAGTGGTGGAAATATCAAAAGAAAATGGACAAGATTTTAGCACAAAGCAGTTAAATGCTTAAGGAATTGACGACTAAAAAATAAAACGTCAAATAAATGCACAAGAAGTTAATGTTCATTGATAATGAACAAAGTTACAAAAGGAAAAAATCAAATTACAAAAGAAAGAAAAAAAAAGACATCATATGTCTTAATTACAGTCCACCCCATACTGAACGAATTCGTTCCCTAAGTCTTTCCAAATCCTCGTTCTGCCGAGAGGAAGTGATGTTCAATTCAGCCGCGACATCGTCATCAACTTCCAACTTCTTGTACTGTTCGACCAAGGACTTAGTTCGCTCAATTCCCTAGGAGGCGTTGCGCTTTTTAGCAGCCATTCTCGCCCTGCAGTCGTCCATTTGGGCTTGAAGATCTTTCATCTGAGCAGCCAAATTAACCATCAAAGAGTCTTCAACCATGACTTCGGAAGAGATTTCTTTCAACTCGTCCTTAGCCTTGTTAATCTCCATGCGCAAAGACTCTTTCTCAGCTACAGCTCGAAGATATTGAGTACGTTTGGCCTTTAGCTCAGCATTCTTGGCCAGTAAAGAAAGGACCTCGGAATGGATAACCTTCAACGTCGCTTTAAAATTGGCAGAAAGATTGAACGACGGAAGCGTCAGTGCTTGTTCCAACTTCGCACTCAAGTGCTCAAGTTCATCCTTGTGTCTGGCAGCACCAGCCCTTCCAATATCCATATCCATGAAAGATACGTACTCAAGTATCAACTCCTAAAGGAACTTCAAATCTTCCTCTGAAGAAGCAGTATGATGATCAGATGAAGCAGGGTGAGACGTCTAGACTTGCCCCCAGGAAGTGAATAAGTCTTGGATAGAACGCACAATGTTGTCAGCATCCTGTAAAGAAAATTGCCAATATTAAAAATCCTCACTACAACGAACAAGATGGAAATAGAAGTGAAGCAAAGATCACCTCATCAACAATCGTAGAAGATGGCATGCCCTCAGCCAAGCTTGCCACCAACGACTCCTCCATTCGTGAGGACTTCCCCTTGTCTGAACGAGAAGATGTTACCACAATGGGCGGACTCATAGGAGTATCTGCAAAACTCAAGGGCAACAAATCAGAAGCCAACAGCACGAGCAAAGGTAAGACATCAAAAGACTGAATTACCTTCTGCTTCAATGATTGGGGGGTTGACGCTCTGGCAAGAAGGTGGCTCATCCATGGGTTGTGATGAAGATTTCGGGACTGAAGATGTCTCTTTAAGCGTAGCCCCCTCATCAACCTCTTTGGATGAAGTAGCCTCAGCAGAAGATGATGGATGAGGAGCTGTCGGTGCCAAAGCCTTAGAAGGAGAGGCTGAATTTTTCTGAGAAGTCCAAAAGATCATCAGCACACAGAAAAGTTTCAAGTGTAGAGAAGTATACTTTTGAGTAAACCAATTTAGTTACCTTTCTCCTAACGATAAGAGGGGCATCATCATCATGATCAACATCATCCTCCAGAATGGGAGATGCTGAGGCTGGCCGTTTGCGGCTTGGGGTACTCTTGGCCGTATTAGGCTTGGTAGGGAGAGAAGAAGATGGATGAGCAGACTGCTTAGTGCGACGAGAAGGAGAAGGACTCCGAACAGACAAAGGAGTGACCAAAACAGGAGGAGGAGAAGAAATGCTCGGTTGGTCTAATGAATGAAAGACACGATTGGCGTCAGTCGCAAATAATCTGCGCTTCACCGGCGACCAGAGTTGTTCAAAAAGATGGTGAATGGCGTGGCTAGAATTGGAAGGGGCTAATGAAAAATGGCTGGTTAAAAGAAGATTACGAGCATCTATAGCCTCTGCCTTCGCCTTATTAATAGTATAAAAACGGTCAACTAAGTTCCTTGAATAGCAAGGAGGAACAGGCCAAGTTTGGCCGAAACCAAGCTGACGGGCAAAAAATTGGAGAGCATAAATCTTTACCCCTGCCTTGGCGTTGGTCCCAGTTAGAATATCATAAAATAGCTCCTTCTCGGTTAAAAACTGGATCCAAATGAGCAGGGAGGTGCTCGCGCCATCTATAGTGGAAGGGGGATGTATATAGTTTGGAGTCAAAAAAGGAGGAAAAGGAAAAAAGGAAGGGATTGAATCCAAGGAATAAAAGAATGAAAAAATATCATTTCTGGACATATTTACAGGAGCTAAGGGCTCCATGGCTAGCCTATAACAGCTAGCAGAAGAGCGAGAGACTGATGGAGCACCAAGCAATGGAAAATAGGATCTCAACCACAGTTGAGTGAACCAAAGAGGTCCACTACCAGTGGGAGATGCACCATTCTTCAATTGAGCTTGAAGAGAGGCCATGCCTCTATAAAGGGCAGCCAAAAACAAAGAACATAAATTCAAAGGCCTGCCACGCGCCAATTCGTGCGTTATAGGTAAATAACTTAGGGAAGACTTTATACTTGGCACACACAAAATATATTTATAAAGCCAAACTAAAAGGAAGGCCACTCGCTCAGTATGGGAAGGCTTAGCGCTCGAATGATTGTGAAGAGTTTGCAGGCTTGAATAAGAATCGGGGTAGTTTTTACCAAACTTTGGAGCGCCAGCAGAAACTAAGATACCAGGAAAAATGGTATCGCCCAAAGGTGGTAGATTCACCAGGGCTCCAACATCCCTTAAGGTAATGGACATGGGGCCTAGAGGGAAAATAAAGGTGTTATACTCAGGAGACCAAAAACTCAAAACAATTGAAAAGAGTGCTGAATCAAAAGTAGGGGAGCGAATAGAGATTTTTAACAAATCAGAAATCCTAGCGCTATCAAAAAGTGCCTTAGTAGGACCATGACCCACAAGGCGAGTATGCCACCTACGAAAATCTACATCAGATTTTGGCCAAGTGCGAATACCTCTTTCACGAAATGGCCCCAGCGATAGAGAGTTTAGAAAAGGAGGGCCATGAGTGCAAGGAAATAGCTGACCCACCGCCGTCTGTTCAACTGCCTCTGCATTGTTGAAGAAAGGACCCAAGTAGAACTCATTACGTTCGACATCGACGAGCTCGAGAAAACTTGGGGTTATGTATGGGCGACTCAGAAGTCTCTGAAAGTCATCAAAACTAAAGAAATCGCTAGCTTGAGATTGTGAAGCAGCCATTTGAGAAGGAACGAAGCTTTTCAGGGTTATGTAGCAGGGAAGCAAAAAATGAAAAGTGAATCATGAGAGAGACGCAAAAAATTTGAGGCGTGGTTTGATGGTGCAGTGAAATGGCGTGTTTGGGGTTTATAAGGGTTTGCAAAACGACGCACCTTTTCAAGTTATAGAAGAAAACAATGATTGAAATTCTTGAGAATTTCGAATGTTGCTGGAAACACAAAGTGAATATGGCAAAATTTAATAATTATTATTAATTCTGCCATATTGGGGGGTAATTGTTGACACATAAAAATTCAGCCCAAATCAAATAGCACAAGGAATGAAGCCCAATTGAAGGATCCCCAAATCAGATAGTCCAAAGAAGGAAGCCCAATCGAACAAATCAAGATGAAGGCCCAAATAGGGAGGCCCAAGAACGCGATAATGCCATCGCCCAAGTTTGCAAGTCGCCCAGAATCTGAGCGAATAGAGTGTCATACAGTCGCCCGGAACTGTTACTCTATTCTCGCCCAAACCTTCAAATCGCCCAAGATCTTAACAAACATAAAGCGTCGTGGTTATCAAAGAGTGCAGTTATCAAAGTAGTTATTAAAGCAGCCCTATCACGTTCCACGATTCAAGGGATTCAACCGAAGGCGGTTGAACGATGAAGAGTAATGGCAGCAATTAAAAAAGGCAGTTTTCATGACAAGTTGACCATTACGAAGAAAGTGGGCAGTTATAGGACGATCAAGCAGTTTTTAGGGCGGTTGATCAAAAAGAGATCGTCCATGAAGTATAAAAGGGAGAAAGGACATAGAAGCAAGGGACCGAATCCAAAACTCTCGAACAGAGAACATGTAATTTTCATTTCCTTAGTTTTTAGACTTAAATACTTTTCTTTCAGTAACTCGTGTGCTTGCACCCCTTGGAGGCACGTTGTTTTTAATTTCCAATTGTAAAGTCATCGCCAATAAAAGAACACCCCTTTTTGGGACTTTGTTTCAAGAGGTTTGTCCCTTACATAATCGTCTAATCCTTTTTAATTGTTAGCGACTAACCCGCGCGAAACACATAGTTAAATTAGGACCATGCATTCCCAATCCGGGTAATCTCTCTTTTAGAAAGAGCCCAAATCTTTGAATATATTGTGTTTGCTACTATGGGTACCATATTGATTACAGAATGATTATCAAGGCAACAGATGAGAAAAGAATCTATAAAGCAATTGGTCGTACACTCGTACAAAGAAGAATGGCATCGGAAAAAAAATGTCCCCCAATGCTACGCAGTCGACAATATACTTTGTCCCCGTTTGACAATCATTGATTGTGAAAAACAAAGTTTTGAATAGTATTTTTTAAGAGAATGTGCGATTAAAAAGTACGAAAAAAATTTGAATTTGTATGGAGAATATTTTATTGTGTAAATGTATGTTTAAAAAGAAGTATGTAGAAAAAGTTTGAAAATTATGATTGTCATTGTACATAGCCAACAAACATTGAGAACCTTATGCCCTTATGAATTCAATAGTTTTTTGGATTAGTCTATTTGTACACTTTTAGTATATATAATCATTTACGCTCTTCTCAAATTGAGGGGGTTCGCATATAATTTATTATGGGTGTGCCCCTTCCATGTGAGGGGAGTGTAAACGATTATATTTAGTTGGGCATCTACTCTACCTATAGATGCATAGAGATTGCATCAGCTTCTCTCTCGAGGAATATCTTTAAAAAAAAGCCTTTCTGAATGGCCTCCTTTTACATTTTCTAATCAAAAGGTCATCTTCAATGAATTTTTGTAATAAGTTTCACACGCTTCTTGACAAAAAGTTCAGAACACAATATAGTTTGTTAATTGTTATATTTAAGAAATTATTCAAGTTCATTCGGACTCTCTCTCCCATAAATTCTAGGAGAAGACTTAGACCCCGTTTGTTCCACATTTTCCCAACAAAAATGCATTTTAAACATCACATCATGGGTCCTACCTTAGAGTGTTGAAGTCAAAAATTGTAAACTGATTTGATGGAAAAAATGTATTATTTTCTCAAATAATGTGCACCAACAGGGGCTTAACCTATAATTAGCAAACAATAATCTCAATTGGAATGAAACTTGCCAACTTTCTAATTTTCATTTGAATTCGTAAGTTCTATATCGTTTGTGGGGAACATGCAAATATCTTATAGACTTTCCACTGTGGCGTTCTCTCATTTACTCTTTCATTTCTGGTATGCTAAAATAATACATGAAGCATATGCAGCCCAAGCGCGGAAACTGGAAGCATAAATACTAAAATTGATACTTTCCCTTGGGTTGCGTCATTTTGCAATCAATTATCCGAAGTTTATTACTATTGTACAAACATATTGCTGTAGATGCTGATTTTGACAATTAGAGCCTAGAGGGGTTGCATGTTTATGGGTTTGTCTTTGTTGGAAAATAAATAATTTTAAGTTTTAAACTTTCAAATTAATACTTTTAAATTTGTTGTTTTCTATTTTAATTTCTGGTTTACTGAAATCAATTATACTACACATTCAGGTTCAAATTCAGATGGGACACGTGTCAATGCATGATTGAACAACTTGAAAAATTAAAACAAAAATACCCAATCATTCTCTAGCATATCAGTTTGTCTTTTCACTCTCTTGTTTTTAAGCTTGGCTAAGTAGCTTTATTGTACTGAAATTATGGGTATTTAAAAGAGAACTTTGTTTGGTGTATAGCCTTAAAACATGTACGCCCACATAGTCCCCTAAGAATGAATGGACCCACAAATTTTTAAATCATGTTGGCCCCCCTCAACATGTGAAGGGACTGTGGTGTACAAATGGTTTAACCCTTTAGAAAAGAACTTTGTTTGGTGTACAATATTAAAAGCTGTATGCCCTTACAGCCGCATTACAATAAAATAGAGAAAATTCCGTCCATCCACTAAAGCATTTGATAGTTTTTCCTCGAGAAGAGCAGAGTTGTGATTTTGAGCTTGTTGCTGTTTTTGCAATGTTTAGAGAAGATTTTGATGGCTACTTAAGGGTACAATTAGAAGCCAGCAAGTGAAAATGAAAGTTCAAAAAGAATTTCGTAGTTTACAAAAGCAAAAGAGCGATAATTTCAGGAATAACTCACTTAAAAGAAGAGGGGGGAGAAGCTTGTGATATTGAAATGTATCAAGAAACGTTGATTTATTTATTTTAATTTTTGCAATCACATAATTTACCTTTGATAATGATCTTGGAGAAGAATTCTGCTATCAGATTATCAAAGAGGCGTTTGCCAGTAAGTTCATTTTGTAATTGAAGGAGTTCATAATTTTTAGGACAACCTATGAACTAATCTTAGTCAGGACTTAAGCACTAAGTTTGAAGCATGAATGAGAATACAAGCATATAATCCCTTACCTTTACCCTGCTACCATGATAAATTAAGAAACAAACAAATAGAAACAAGAAAGATATTGGCAAAGTTAGAGCTTCTCCATCGATATAAACAGAGTACTTAGGCCGTAGACAAAGCGTAAACTCTAAACAGAACCACTAATTAAAAATGAGTAATTAATTGGAAAATTTACTCTTGTTCTTCATCTTCTGTAACACCCTCCAGTACCAAGTACTGAAGTGCTATGGAATACTTGGCAGTTCTCATCCTCTCTGCTCTTGTAGTATCTGAGTTATTCTTGAGAATAAATGATCCTGAACCATCACCTTCTGTACTCAAAAGAGAAGATATAAGAAGAAAAAAGTTATATTTACGATAAGGAGAAGAGTACAGTTGCAGCAAAAAATCGATGATGAGACATAAGCTAGTAAGGGCAGCCATTCATAATTGCTATGCTGCAATTTCACCATGATTCTCACCTCTGATTGTGTAAATGCAGGAGATCCATCTCTTATAAATATAGAGCAACCTTGGGGAATCACCTTGGTGCGTATCGGACAATAAAAGATTACAAGGACCCTTTGATCTGTAATGTGAACGATTGAAGTCAAATAATCGAATGGTGATACTACAGTCAACAACAATGATGAAGAATCGAGTACTGCACTGAACACTGGCTGTAACAATTTTCTCACTTGGCATGATTAATGGCATTTTGACAAAGAGCTAATGTCCGGGTCATTGCCAAGTCTCTTCCCCGAGGATTGTTGTATCTCTCTTGACAATTCCTTATGAGAAATTAACAACAAAATCGAAATAAAACAAACAACACTTCGAATCATACAATGTGAGAAAAATGTACATATATCACAACCACATCACCCCAATACGGTCAAACAATGGATTGAGAAAATCTCACCTCCCATCAAAGAAATCTGCAAAATTGTCGATGATAACTGAAACAGGAAATATATCGTGTATGTGAAATGCAGCAAAATAATTCTTGATCCCTTCATCGTCATCCACATACCTTCAAGAAGGTAAACATACTGCATCAACAACAATCAAGTACAAACTAGAAAAATCTCAAGAATAAACAGACTTGGCAAGACTAATTAACTAATTGCTGGATTAATGCTGCATTTGATACAGTATGAGGTTTGATTATTTGTCTTACTTCATCTGAATGTGCTGAAATATGTCAGAAGATGGATCAACGCCCTGAAATTGCAGTCTCGGAACAAACTCAATAGGAAAAGTAAAAATCCATTATGTATAATAAATGATTAATAAATTAAAATCTTTGAGAATAAGTGGGTTTAGGGGTACCTGAGAGAGAAAGGGGGGATTGGTTTCTAATCTGCGCCGGTTGCAGATGATCACCACGGTTCCATTTTTCTCTAGTACCGAGTTGAATGCGAATTGGAAAAGCAGTGAGGTTTTGCCACTGCATAAAAAGTAAGCAAATAACTGAGCGCTTGAGATTCTATCAGTGTGTAAAAGCAGGAAAAAAATGATATGTTATTACGAGGAAGGCGGCCCAGAAATAAGAATGACCGAGTCTGGTTGAATCGGTGGCTGAGAATTGGTTTTGCCTGTGAAGAAAAATCTTTCTACCATTTTTTTTACTGACAAGTAAGCTCAAGCTGCAGAAAGAAGAATATATTCAGATGCTAGTAAATTGGTAAAGTATTTATGGTTTGGCTGTTTGAGATTCGGCTGGTCTGTGCAATAATTTACATGTATTGCAATTAGGGTTCTTTTATCAAACCTCTCGAACATCAAATGCACTAAATCATGGCAATTCTCCAATTACTCAATGCAGCATTCCCGCAAGCATCACTCCTTCCGGACAATTATCGAACATAAAAACTGCAAATTAAGCCCAAATTCCTTGATGGGTCTCCCTAAGCCGCAAACCCAAAGATTTTCCACTGAAAACCCCAAACTCAGCAATGGAATCTTGAAAATGTCCACTTAATTTCCCTTTCCAAACAGAGAAAACTCAAAGAAGCCTTAAGTTCCTTCAAGAAATGTACCGTTTAATATACCCGTTACTCCTTAATCATACAAACACTTGCTTGAAAGTTGTGCAAATGAGAGGGACTTGCGTTATGGAAAAGTAGTTCTTGAACCGATAAAAAGATTAGAAAAATACCCACCCGTCTTCCTTGAAAATATGTGTTGACCTCGAAAATTGGACCTTCTACGTGGTCAATCGATAGCTACTCCACGTATTTTTTCCTGCGCACAATCAACGCACTGTCAGACGCACACGGTCGGAACCAACGAGGGTGGCGGCGACCGTATACACTCCGACGGTCAAGTCAGGTTTAGGTGGTCGGAACAGTACCCAGGGGTTGTGCAAAATACTAATAAGGGGGAGGAGAAAATATATAAACTTGTTATGGAGTGCTATGTAGTAAGAGTTTCATTACCTTTACCTTTTGCCAAACCTTGGGTATTTATATGTGGGATGGACCGTTAGATGTGGGACACGTATCTACATCTGACGGTATGAGGCGTCCGCTCATAGGCGTCAATCAGCTGCGTCTGTAGAGTGGGCGGGCAGCTTGTCTTTCCTGAGTTGAATTGACATAAAGTTGATAAGTCACATCAACTAGCCTCATGGAGACGTCAAATCAATTTAAACCTTAGGTGCAGAGAGGATCTTGACACAAATCTTTTTCTAAAATTGGCGACGGATCTTCTGACAGGGGTCCACTTGGCCTCGGCCTTGGAGGCGAGGAGCTTCGGTCAGTTCAGCAGGATCGCCTATATCTCGTAGTGTGCTATTAGGTTGTTGACATAGGTGATATCACTTCGGAAACACTTCGGATGGGCGTCTATTAGGTCGGAATATGTGGTGGTTGGCGTTCCAAAGCGGTTCAGATAATAGGGGTATAATAGTGGTCCCCCAAGTCCAGGTATAAATATTTATATAATGGGTGGATTTGCTTTCCTGACTGGATGTGTATGTCTCGGTACTGGGGACCGCGACTCGTGGGAGCTTGGGGATCGATCTTTTGCAGTAACCGAAGCCATGCTCTTACGCAGATGCGTCAAAGTTTCGTTACTGCATAAGGGAATCAATAACCGATGTGAGGTCGAAGCGTTGCAAGACAGCATGATTAGTAGGAAAAGAGGATAACGCGACGACTGAGGCGATGACCCACAGGGGACTCGCGTCAGGCGCGTGTAGGCTATGCAAAGTTGAGTGAGGAACTCATCTGCCACCGGTGCGTTGACCCGCATGGGGCGACGCATTGGGAGATGATTAGAACTTTGTAAAGCTTAGGAGGGAACGCAGCTACCGAGACAATGACCCATAGGAGACCTCGCGTCGTGTGCGTCTAAACTTTGTAAAGTTGAGGAGCTCATCTGCCACCTGTGCGCCGACCCGCATGGGACGACGCGTTGGGAGATGACTAAAACTTCATAAAATTTAGGAGGGAACGCAGCTATCGAGGCAATGTCCCACAGGGAACCTCGCGTCGGGTGCGTCTAAGCTTTGTAAAGTTGAAGAGCTCATTTGCCACCTGTGCGCTGACCCACGTGGGACGACGCATTGGGAGATGGCTAAAACTTTGTAAAGTTTAGGAGAGAACGCAGTTACCGAGGCGATGACCCATAGGGGATCTCGCGTCGGGTGCATCTAAGCTTTGTAAAGTCGGGTGAGGAGCTCCATTTGAGGCGATGCAGGCGTTAAATGATTTGACAACTGTTGCGTATTTTCAAGGTGACAGTTGGGTGACATGCCCATTCTCCTAAAAGGCTGCTGCAGCTACTTATTATTGACGACTGGTGGTGACCGATGTGAGGCGTTTTAAGCGAGCGTGAAGGTCACAGCGACATCTTGGACGTAGATCAAATCTGGCATTTCATTTCAACGGCCTAGATTGAAGATGCGACGAATGGCTTAGATTGATCGCATTTGAATTCAATGGTGGAGATCGGATGAGTCTTTTTATAAAAAGCGGACTCTGAGCTTTTCTCAAGCTTTCTACCCTTGCGAAACAAACACTATACTTTGCTCTCAAGTCATTTGCGATTTTCGGCGTTTTCTAAGTAATTTCGACGAGAAACTTGAACCTCCGGCGAGAAAAACCAACATCCGGCAACTTTACACCATTTTCGGCCAGGAAAACCTTCAAACTCGTAAGTTTCAGTACCTTTTAGGATTTTTAACTTCTGAAAAATAGCTTCTGAGGGGAGTTTTGGTTCGGGGATGGGGTTAGAATTAGTGAGGATGGACGAGCCCATTGTGGCGACCTCCTCAGAAATAGCCGAGGCGATAATAGAGGAAAAATATATGGAAGCAACCAGATAGCCCAGCAGATACTTCTGTGCACTGGGGGGGCATCGGACTACCCATCTAAATTAAGAGAGGCCGACCTGAGGAGATTAGGGTAGAGTATAGGATCCCTGATAGCATAGATTGGATCCTCCCCGGGCCCGAAGAGAGGGCCTGCTACCCTAAGCCGGGTTGTGGCAATTAGCGAGGCAATCCTTAGGGCCGGACTTAGGCTGCCAATTCACTCATTATTTAGGATGGTGCTTAGATCCTATGGGCTAGCCCCGACGTAACTCAATCCGAATTCCTAGAGCCAAATGGTGGGCTCCTAGATGTTGTGGAAAGAGATGTCATTAGGGGTGGAGATGCTCCTCTCCGTCTTCCAGACTCTTTACATACCTAAGGTAACTGTCGGGAGGATAAGACCCGGGGGTGGTACTACCTTACTTCATGGGGTTCCCACACTCCATTCGTGCTCGATTTGTCGAGCTCCATCAAAGAATGGAAGAGCTTGTGGTGCTGGGCCGCAGGGCGATGAGACACGATGGAGGGGGACCCCCTGGCGCCTCTTACGGTCCCGACGAAGTATTCAACACTTAGTGAATATAGTAGTTGTTTTTCTTTATATTTCTCTTCGGTTCGAATCGTGCCTAATATTTGCATTTCTTTTGTAGGTGCTCTTCCTCGGTGCGAGCTGTCATTGGAGGACTTCGATACCATCTGCATCATCTATCAGCTGCCTCAAAAGAAGAGGTCTTACTATAGGCTGATCCAAAAGAACATTCACTTCGTTACCCAAGACCTGATAGCATCCCAAGGTAACTGGACCGAAGTCTTTATCCTTTATTCCGAACTCCTAATACTTGTACTAATTCGTAATTCGTTCTTTACATACAACTTTAATAAGAAAATGCCTGTGCGTCCCGACTTTAAAACCATCCAGAGGATGATGGTAGAGGTACGTGCATTGAAGGCCTCCTCTTCCTTTTACAAAAAGCAAATGGAGGATTTGGTGGACGTCAGTAAGAGGCTTCAGCCTCCGACGGATGAGGAGGTACCGAAAGACCCAGAGGCTGACCTTCGGAAGAAGGGCAAGAAGAGCGCCGCCCCTCCAAAACGCCCAACTGTGGCGAGGCCACCCCCAGTTCTGAAGCAAACCACAATTCCAACTGGGGTGGCCATTCCAGAGAAGAGGCCCGCTCCATCTGAGGCTGCCACTGCCCCGGCTACAACACCACTTGCTGCTGTGCTAATTGCTCAAGTGTCGGGGTAGCAGAAGAGGAAGATGCCCCGTCCCTCTAAGGAGGTCGACCTTTTGGGCACAAATTCGGGGGAGCTAGTGAGGGAAGTGTTGGAGGCCCTTCCTCCAGAAATAGCTGCACTGGCGGTGGTCTACAGCAAATACTGGATCGAGGAGTGGATGGACCACACCGCCTCGTGCACAGCTGAGGACTTGGTGGCTGCAAATAGCGCCTGCGTGGCTCGGGCCTTGAGTACAAGCATCCAACTTGAGGGTTTGGTGAAGGATCTGAACTCCAAGAGGGAGGACCTCGCCAAGCGCCTTGAGGAGGCGATGCACTATAGGGATGCCGTGTGAGAGGCCCAGGCCAAGGAAAAGCAGGCGGAGGAGGGAAAGACGGAGGCCAAGGCCTAGCTAACTACTGCCAAAGCAGAAGTGGAGCGGTTGAAGAAGGAGTTATACGAGGTGGAGTGCCAAGTGGCTGTTGTGACTCGGCGACTTGATCACGCCAACGAGCACCACAAGCTCGCCACCGAGGCTCTGGAGGCCTCAAATAAAGAGAAGGCAGAGCTGAGGTAGAAGGCAGAGGTTTAGTCAGAGGAGATTGCCTCTTTGAAGGAGGAGTTGAAGTCTGCAGGAGAGGTAGTAGTTCTGAACTTCATTGACCACTTTGAAGACCATCCCCTGTATGACGACTTCACCAATTTTTGGGCCTCTTAGAGTGCTCAAAGCTTATTGGGTCAACTGAAAGAGGTATACCCACTTTGGACATCTCCTCATCGGAGGCAGAGTTCGGGGGACTAACTGGAGATCGGCCTGATAGGCTTGCTGAAGAAGCTTCGGAGGCGGCCGATGCAGAAGTCCCTCTAGTAGAATAGGGCCATCTTTTGTAATGGCTTCGGCCTTCTTATACTTCAATTCATTAAATGAAATGAAATTTTTTGTTAAGTATTTGTGCTTCTGCATTTTTTTTAAAATTTTTTTTTACCTTTTGGATCTGTTTATACTTCTATGAATGACAAATATGAGACTATGCGCCTCGTAACAATAACCAGTTAATAATTGAGGTTCGGACCACTCAAGTTAATATAAGTTGAACCACTTAAGCGAACATGAAGCGACTCTTAACGTTAATCGGTTAACAATTTGAGATCGGACCACTTAAGTTAATATGAAGCGGACCACTTAAGCAAACATGAAGAGCCGCTTAACGTTAATCAGTTAATAATTGAAGATCGGATCACTTAAGTAAACATATCAAAGGACTGAGGAAACTATTTACTAACCGATGTGGCACAGAACCGAAGTTTCATTACTTGAGATAAATTACACCACACTTTACCAAGACAATTCCCGCGCTTAGTAAGCTAGGGAACTTACAACTGAGACCATATCAGAACAATCGATTCATTAGACCATATTGAGATCGGATCGGAACAAAGGGTCATCATTGATAGTACTTCCTCAAGTGTTCGATGTTCCATTGATGAGGCAGTGCCTTTCCTGCCATGTCTTCAATTTCAAAAGTACAAGGTCGGGATTCCCTACGGATGCAGTAAGGGCCCTCCCAATTCGGGCCAAACACTACTAACCCAGTTGGTTTTGAAGATTGGAAGACCTTTTTGAGGACGAGGTCGCCTAGGCGAAGAGTTCTGCTTCTGACCTTGGAGTTATAGTATCGGGTCATCTTTCGATGATACTTTGTCAAGTTCACTTGGGAGGCATCCCTCATTTCCTCAAGGAGGTGCAGTTCGCTTATTCGAGCCTCGTCGTTGCTGATCTCATTGAAGCGTATCCATCGATGTGATGGGACCCCGACCTCGACCGGACTCATGGCCTCGGCTCCGTAGGTTATGGAAAATGGTGTTTCACTTGTTGCAGTTCGGCTAGAAGTTCTGATAGCCCAGAGGACGTGGGGGAGTTCGTCAACCCAGGCCCTCTTTAAGGTGTCAAGCTTCCTTTTCAGGGTGTGCTTGATAGTCTTATTCACTACTTCAACTTGCCCATTTGCTTGGGGGTGATGATGTGTTGAGAAGTCCTTCTTTATGTCTAGTTCATCGCATAAGTCTCGCATCTTCCTGTTGTCGAACTGCCTTCCATTGTCAGACACTAAAGAGTGGGAAATGCTAAACCTACAAATGATGTTCTTCTAGATGAATTTGGTAGTATTCACCTTGTTGATCCTGGCAAGAGGTTCTACCTCGACCCACTTAGTGAAGTAGTTAATGGCGACAATGGCGAAATTTGCACTTCCTCTTCCTTTTGGGAGTGGACCAATGAAGTCAATGCCCCACTTGGCGAATGGCTAAGGGCTGGTTACTACGGAGAGGCTCTGAGCAGGTTGTCTTTGTATGTTTGAGAAGCGCTAGCACTTGACACATTTCTGGACAAACTGGCAAGTATTCCTTTTCAGGGTCGGCCAGAAGTAGCATTGAAGGAGAACCTTGTGTGCCAGAGCCATTCCTCCGGAGTGATTTCCCCAGATTTGCTCATGGATTTCCCTAAGTATGTAGGTGGCCTCTTTACCTCTCACGCATCGAAGAAGCAGTGAGACGAAGCCTCTCTTGTAAAGAGTATCTTCTTGCAGGACGAAGTGTGCATCCCTTCTTCTTAACTTCCTCGCCTCGCTTCTAGAAGAAGGTAGTGTTTGATCCTTCAGGTAGGCGATGATAGGTTGCATCCACAATGGGGTGCCTTTTATCTATAGTATCTCTTCACCTCCGGAGGTGGAGGGCTTTGATAAGTACTCAATAAGAACGACCTTTAGCAACTTTGAATCCTTGCTGCTGGCCAAT
The DNA here is from genome assembly GCF_002742605.1 of Olea europaea var. sylvestris. Classification (NCBI taxonomy): domain Eukaryota; kingdom Viridiplantae; phylum Streptophyta; class Magnoliopsida; order Lamiales; family Oleaceae; genus Olea; species Olea europaea. The sequence continues at coordinate 20,360,785 of NC_036242.1, read as the reverse complement.
TTTGAAAGGGCGTCTGCATGTACATTCTCTAGAAGGGGGACTTGAGTCAGTTCGAACCTTTCAAAATGAGGATCTAGGTTCAGAATCAACTTCAAGTATGCAATCATGCTACCATCTTTGGCTGCGAAATTTCCATTGACCTGGTTCACTATAAGTTGAGAGTCACTGCTCGCCAGGAGCTTTCTGACACGCATCTTCTAAGCAAGTCTAAGACCTGACAGAAGGGCCTCGTATTTAGCAGCGTTGTTCGAGGCTTTGAAGCCAGACTTACTGCACAATTTAGCTTGTGACCTTCCGGGCTTTCCAATACGATCCCTGCCCCTGAGCCAGTCTCTCCTGAGGACCAGTCTACGAATAGTTTCCATATTGGGGGCTCGACTGGTTCCATTATCGCCTCCATTTCTGGGGCTTTGACAAACTCAACCATAAAATCAGTAAGGGCCTGGCCCTTGATGGCGTGTCGAGGTCAGAACGTTAGATCGAATTCACTGAGCTCGATTGCCCATTTTAGCATGCGTCCTAATGCATCTGTTTTATGCATCACCTGCTTCAGTGGGAAGTTGGTGAGAACTAGAATTGAGTGGGCCTGGAAGTACAATCTCAGTTTTCTTGAGGCTGTGATAAGGGCGAGCGCCAGTTTCTCCATGTCTGGGTTGCGTGTTTCAGCTGGGAGAAGTGCTTTGCTGACGTTGTATACTAGCAACTGGCCCTCACTTTCTTCTCTGACTAGGACGGCGCTGACCGCCATGTCCGAAACCGCTAAGTACAGCAGTAGTGACTCATCCGGTTGAGGTTTCAACAAGAGGGGCGCCTCTCCGAGGTGTTTTTTCAGCGCCTAGAAGGCTTCCTCACATTCTGAAATCCATTGGAATTTCTTTCCTTGTTTCAGCATATTGAAGAAAGGCAAGCTTTTATCTGTGGTCCTCAAGATGAAGCGACTGAGTGCGGCTATCCGACCATTGAGGCTTTGGACATCCTTTGGTTTCTGAGGTGACCTTATCTCTAGTAAGGCCATTATTTTCACCGAATTTGCTTTAATTCCTCTTTGATTGACAATATACCCCAAGAACTGACCCGACGCCACTCCAAAGGTGCACTTGAGGGGATTCAATTTCATATTATACTTTCTAAATATATAAAAAGTTTGGTCGAGGTGACTTACGTGTTCGGCTTCTTGGAGGCTTTTGACTAGCATGTCGTCCATGTAGACCTCCATGGTTTTGCCAATGAGTTCGACAAACATCATGTTGACCAACCTCTGATATGTAGCTCTAGCATTCTTCAATCCGAAGGCATGACTTTGTAGCAATACAGACCTCTGTCCGTAATGAACGATGTAGCTTTCTCATTAGGTCGGAACATAGGTATCTGGTTATACCTTGAGTATGCATCCATGAAGCTCAGTAGTTCATGCCCAGCAGTAGAATCCACAAATTGATCTATTCTTGAAAGTGGGAAGCTGTCTTTAGGGCATGTCTTATTTAAGTTTGTGAAGTCTGCGCATACCCTCCACTTTTCGCTGGGCTTTTTCACCGGGATCGGGTTGGATATCTACTTCGGGTAGATGGCCTCCCTTATGAAACCACTGTGGCTGAGTTTGTCCACTTCGTCTTTTAGTGCCTCGTACCTTTCCGAATTGAGGGCACGCCTCTTCTGTCTATGGGGGGCACAGGAGGGGTTGATGTTAAGGTGATGGCAACTGATCCTAGGATCTATTCCCACCATATCTTCATGCTTCCATGCGAAGACATCCAAGTTCCTTTTTAGGAAGTTTATCATCTCTACTTTTGCTTCAGGGGACAATGACTTTCTTATACGCAAGACCTGACTGGGGTCTTCTGGGTTGGCGGGGAAAGTCTCCAATTCTTCCATTTAGGTCGCATTTGGTTCGGAGTCAATTATTCTGGGATCTAACTCATCAAGAGGGTGTCCTTGTTCATGGGCCTCTTCCATGTCGACGTCTTTCTCTTGTTCAGAGGCATGCCCTTGTTCAGGGGCGTCGAGCATTTCCACGTCCGTACTGATTTCAGCGGGAACCTCAGTTAGGATTACATTAACAGTTCGGGGCTCGGACTTTCACAGTGAGTTTAAGTAGCATGCCCTGGAGCCCATCTGATCGGTTCAAACCGTAGCAGTCCCATGTTCAGTTGGAAATTTCATGCACAAGTAGTGGATGGATGTGACAGCCCAAAGATCTTTCAAAGCGGGTCTGCCCAATACTCCATGATAAGCTGATCTGTGATCTACCATCAAAAATTTCATGAAGTGTTGGGCCACTAAGGGTGCCGTGCCGAACCCATCTCGACAGGCAGAGTGATCCGCCCTCGTGGGATGATGCTGTCCCAAGTGAATCTGAAGAGTGGGTCGGTCATGGGGATTAACCCATGTTCAATTTGCATTTTATCAAAAGTGGAGCCGAACAATATGTTCACGGAACTGCCATTGTCGAGGAGCATACGTTTCAGTCCGTTTCTAGCCACTACGGCTCTTACAACCAATGCATCACAATGGGGGTGATGAACCCCCTTTGTGTCTTCCTGGGAGAAGGTGATTGGAGCCATCCTATCGGCTGCTTGCGACTCGTTGACAATGTAAGTGATTATTGGTGGGTCCTTTGCTTCCCTTGTGTAATTTTATGCATACTGAATGTGGAAGATTATATCTTCCTAATAGAGTGTTTGAATTGATATATGAACTTGTTACCATGGATTGGATGGCTGTGATTTCTGCTTATGGTTACCATGTTAGTGCTTCTGAAGCCCTAAACCTTCTTAACAGGATGCAGGCTTCTGGGGTAAGGCCGAAAGCAATCACATTTTTGAGAGTTTTAACTGCCTGTAGCCATACTGTTTTGATGGATGAAGTCGAGCAGTATCTAGAATCAATGAATAGCAAGATGGTGTAGAACCATGGATCATTAATATTGTATGATTGATGCATATGCTCGAGCTGGTTTATTGAACAAGATCATTACCAGTTGAACCGATGCAATGAGTTGGAAAAGACTATTGGGTGGAGTGGATGCACAATCCACTGCAATTTTGAGCTTGGGGAAATCGCTGTTGAAAGAAGATTCTCATACGCAAGAAGAAGAAAAAGGATGAACACATCCAACTGTGAGGCAGCCAGGTCAACCCGGATTCTAGAATGTTCACTAGTTAGTCATTAGGAGGAATAATTGGTAGTAGTGCTGTAGAGGGAAGGTCTATAAATAAGATGAAGAGGGGGATCTGTAAGGCATACTTATCACTCAAATTCATTTAGGAATTGGGAGAGATCAATGTTGGGGGATTAGTGTATATGTTGTTTTGTGGGTGAATATAATATTGGCACGTGTTTAACAATACAGGAACGGTGTTAAACAACAAAGGAAAAGAAAGAAATAAAATGATGGAAACCGTAGAAAGAATGGAAAGAAAAGTCCGTGGCAAGTGTTTAACACTTTGCCTTTAGGATGAATTTGTCCCGCAACGGTGCTAATGATGTTATGGCAATCGTCTTCCAAGATACAACGGAGAACTCCTTGTAGTAGAAGCACTTCAAATTACAAGGTCAAAGCGGATTGAACATAATTTTTCTCTCTACACATAATGGTTTTGTATTCAAGTTCAAACAGAATGATATGGAATGATTTAATGACTTCCAAGAGGTCCAATTTTTAGAAGGTGAGGGATTGTGGTTGGAGAGATACGCCCCCAAAATTTAACATCTTCCATCAAGGGCCGCAACCATTCAAGTGCGTCTGCCGCCCACTTGTCGCTCAAGTGCCAAAAGCAAATCGCCTGGCGCTGGGCTATCGCTCAGGCAATAGTCTTATATGCCAAATTCTCCTTTTTTCCTTTCAATATTGAACGATAATTTCTCATTCATTCGGAATTGATTTTGAGATTTCAAATAACCCCGATTATCTGTTTGACGAGTAGAACAAGTTAGTCTATATATTTTCATAATTTGAATATTAAATCAAGTCCAAATATTTGGTCGAATTTGACACAAATTCACTTTTTTACGGCTTTATACTTAACGAATTTTGTCTCATTTAAACCAAATTCCAATAACCAGCCCGGAGTTTGTTCATTTCTGTTTTCCATTTCATCAGTTCATAAACAATTATTTTACTTTCTTTAATTCAATACACAAATATACTTTACAAAATACAGCTTCAATGCTATTATACACTTCATCCCAAATCCCATTACAATTGTAACCTATCAACAGAGTATAACAGTGTTGATTTATGATTGATTATAATCGTAAAGTTTTTTATTATAACAAACAAGTTAATTTTGTTTACTAACAATATGAATTTTGGTGATTATAATTTTTCAAAGCATAGTATGAAAAATTAATCGATGATCGTCAAAAGATTAAAAGCTATTATCACAAATCGGGTTCATGAAAAGGTCAAAATCAAGAATCAAGCTATTCGCAGTTACTCACTATTGTAATCGCCTTATATGGTATACATGTGACTATTAGTGATTTGATATATGCGATAAGAAAAAACTAACACATTAATACATCAAGTCACAAGCTGTCATGTAGGATGCTACAAAGGGCGACTATAAATAACATTATTCTAAAATCAAAATCACATGTGGAGTAACGTCAGAGACTTGATTTCTTATAGAAAGTATAAAGGTACTAATACTTTGATATTTGGAAATTAATGCTTAAGCTCAAAATATTTCTATACATTAAAAACAATTTTTGATTGTTAAAAGCCATTCTAATGCTACTTTTCGATCAAATGTAAAAATGATTTTTGAAATGATATTTGACGACCTTGAAAAAATATTTTATCTTGAAAAGTTAGTTAAAAATACTTTCCAAAATTTTATGCTTTTCAAAACCTTCAAATCGGATCAAATATGGTCATAATGTAAAAATATCAAAACTGTCGGGCAGTCAACCAGCCAGAAGAGGAAGTCGATCGAAAATTTCCAATGGTTCAAAATTTGACCGTTCTAACATGTGATTCTTTACTATACAAATGGCTATATTGGTCATCCAAACAAGAGGTGGTCGACCGAATATGTCATCCAAACTTACAAATTTTTCTTGACATTTTGAACTCTATAAATATCCCCACTCTTTCCACTTTTCACAAAAGATTCAAGAGCATAAAGAGAGAAATTTTTTTTTGAGAGAATTCTTTGAGCTTTCCTTGGTATTCATTGCATTTATTTCTGCATATGGAAAAATTTGATTGATTCAAACTCCTTAATCATTATCATCATCAAATTTTTCACTTCTCTTTTTGTATAGAAGTGAGATATATTTTGAAGAAGATCTTTGAACTTATATTGTACATATTTCTTTTACTTCTTCATGTTTTAAACTATAATTTATTGAATCAAACTTGTAAACCCATTATATTCATCAAAGTTTCTCATTTCTTTTTTTGTGCTTAATTTATTACAATCATTCATTAAAAAGAGAGATATATTTCGAGAAGATTTTTGAACGTACATTACATTTATTTCTTCTTCATTTTCTCATTGAAAAACTTGGATTAATTGAATCATCTTTAATTATAGTATTCATCAAAATCTTTCATCTAATGCTTAAGCTATCATTTATTATTATTTATTGAAGTGTTAGTCTCTATTAGTACTTAATTCATTTGTATCATTTATTAAGAGAGGAATTTCATTATAAAATCATTTCTCTAAACTAGTGGGTCGTATTGAGGTCATGTAAAAGTTCAATAATATAAGGATTTGTGCTTCTTGTTGTAGGTTACCGTGTGGATCAAATTGAGGTTCTGTAAAGTTTAATAGTGTGGGTCATATTGAAGTCCTGTAAAATTCAATATTGTATAAGGATTAATGCTCATTGTTTATAAGTCACCGAAAGCATTATAAAGCGTTAGATTGCACCACGAGTCAATTAATATAATAAAAAGGTTTTGATCGTGCCAGAGAACTTGGTAACAGAGTACATAAATCATTGCTTTGTATCAAACTTCCACAATTATATCGTTTGCATCTTTTCTATCTTTTTACTTATCGTTATCTTATTTATGTTTGTTATTTGATTGATCTACTTACTTTTATTTGTATATGATTATTAATTGATTAACATATCTTTGCTTATTTGATTTTAGTTTATTTTGTGAAATTTTTTTAAAAAGAATTGCCTTTTGTGTTAGTTATTCTTGGGCTTTCTAACAGTTCAGTGAGCAGGTTCTTCAAGCAGCTGCGCAACCATCATTATTAAGGAGTTTCCATCCGCAACCTTCAGGTACCTATCACCCTGCTTATATCCTCATGTTCAACACGCATACTTTGTCTGACTGGCGGGAAGAAGCTGCTTGTGTTCCAAGAATGACGACTGAAAGAAATCGAAGGAAGAAGATCGGTTGCAGCTGGATTACCATTAAAGGCACTGTGCACCAATTTATAGTCGGTGATCAGCACCATCCTCCAACAGAAGATATTTGCCCAAAATTGCTGGAATTAGACTTTTCTGACACAGTACAAGAACATGCATTTGCCTCATTTCAACACCAACGTAATACACCTGTTGTGGTCTTCAAAAATCCCAGGGCTTACAAAGATTGCCATGATTTTGGGAATCTATAGTTACATGGTGCAAAATTGCTGTTAGATTTTCAAATCTACAAGTGTTCCTGCACTGATTACTGGTGACATTTTATAAAGACGGGTTAATTTTAATCGCTTTTTTCACTTTTCTCAATTACTATAATCTGATCATTGCTTGAACCTTCCTGCATTGTCATATATATGCACGGCGGTGATAGAACCTTTAGGAGTTAGAGATAGGAGGGACAAAATTTTTAGTTTTTTTACTGGCTAATGCATAGAAAGAAATTCATTAGAACCTTATAATAGTAATTGGGCTTCAGAAAGTCCAGACTTGTCCCCTTCCCACGCCCGTAAATAGCTTAGTGATCAAAACTTGAGAGACCGCATAGTGAGGTAACTCATCACGTACACTCAAACTCTATTGAATGTCAATTTAGACCCCAAAATAAATAAATAAATAAATAAATAAATAAATAATCCTTAGTCGACCTCGTGTCTGAATAGTAGCTGCCTAAGTTGGAGAAGATGTTGAAAACTGGGCTGCCTCAAATTTCTTTGGACCGTGTTTTCGCAAAATAAGTCAGGCCCAAACTTGTTTTTATAAAATCGCGTTTTTTTGCAGTAAAAACGTTTTTGCCTCTTATGAGGGTTGGGCTGTGCCGTACACGTGGCACAGCCCCAACCCTTGGATCGACTATTCACTTGGACGGATATTTATCTTGGTTCTTAGTCTTCATTCAGTCGAACAGTTTAGTTTCTTGAATTTTCTCGTGTACTCTCTTTCTCTCTCTGTGTGAGGGTTTTCTTTGTGGTTTTCTCATTCTCTCTGAAAATCTGAAATTCTTTGTGTTGTAATTTTTCATTTTTGTAAAGAAATGTTGAGTGATCTGTGTGATCTTGTTTGAGAGAGAAGTTGTGTGAAAGGAGGCGAGATAAAATGAAGAAATCTCTGATTTTTTCGAACATTTGTACGATTTCTTTGTGAAACTTAGTGGAATCTTGAGAATACTCTTGACTAAGGCTCAACGGGTGATTAGGTTTTTTGAACTGAACATCCGGGCTCCTTTGGAGCAAAAACATATCTATTGTTATTTTTATTTTCGCGATTTACATTTCTGCAGTTTGAGTTTCTTTGTAAAATTGTTTCTAAAATTACGAAATAATAATTGTCTGGGACCAACAGAAGATCATTCAATAAGACTACACGAGGCAGATGATAAATAAATTTGTTATGTAATTGTATTTGAGGTATTGAGTGATTCTTTGTAAACTAACAAACTATGAATTTACTTAATTCCTCAGACTTACAGTTGATGTTGTTTTTACTTTTAATTTATGGGAGGTAGTGGGGATTGGATTTTAGAATAAGATAGCAGCCCGTGATATTTTGGAATAAATAAAAGAAATTAGTCAAAAGTGAAATGTTTGCGATAACATATCTTGAATGCATGCATGACCCAGATATTATTATGTTGATTATAATATTTTCATTTTTATGCGAACATATCTGTATGTAGTCTAGTTTAGTGGGCACTAAAAAGCAAATTTAAGGAAAAAAAAAAAGAAAAAAAAAAGCTACGAGATTATGAGGTGACACGTTGCATTAGATGAAGTATTGTTCCATCTCCGATTGTGCTACATTTACACAACTTACATAACTATTTACCAACAAATGATGTAGCGAGATTTAATTGGATTAAAATCTTATCAATCAAATAATTTCCCGCTCACATTTTGTCACTTCATCATTATTTAAAAATTATGTACAAGAAGCATTTTCTTTCCATTCGACTTTTGAACATAACGTCCTTGGTCATTTTAATCAAGCAGGCTATACATGACTAGTCAAGGAGGAACATTGACGAAATTGGATGCCATCAGTGAATTACACAAGGTTTGATCGATTTAAGAGTTCAAATGTCAAAATTAAAACGATAAGAATGATTTACATTAAACAGACAAAGGATAACGACCTTTGCCCCCAGTTTTCTTAAATAATGATATTAATATAAATCAATTCAGATAATTAACTGTTTTTAAACCCACTTGTTTGGGCCTACAAGTAGCCCATAGTTTGTCGATTCTTCCAATTGTTAGTTAAAATAAAGGGCACAGTATATAACTCCTACGTATAAGAAACACATTTCAAAACTAATAAATTTGTTAAATTATTTTCAAAATGTGTTAATTTCAATTAATAATATATAATATATAATTAATTGAAATTAATTATTTTCGCCCAATTAAGCCCTCACTTGACTCCATTTTTTGAAATGAAAATAGGAGTAGTATTTATTTGAAAAATGAATAAATGAAAAGGATGAAAATTTTTCGATTTACGTGTAATATTATTTTTATGGAAGATTGTGTGATTGAAAGTATGATAAAAAAATAAAATGTAATTTAATGGAAGTAGATAACAGTATCCCCACCAAATGAATAATATATCAATTAATAATATTTTTCCACCCTTGTATCCCACGGACCTCACCCACCAACCCAAATCCTACCTCCATCCATACCACATGTAAAATTTTTTCAAAATTTGAAAAACATTTTCCAGGATATGACACCTACTCCAAAACCACCCCTATTTAACCGTTTACCCTACCCCACCTACACTCAGACCATTTTTAGAAAAATTTCAAGTTACTGTATATAATCAAATCATCGATTTGTATTATCTGTGACTAATTTTAACCAAATTTATCTTAGGTGTGACTAATCGTGATCAGATCAATATCAACTATAACGATATGTGACCAAGTCACAGTCGATCACAATTAATACAAAAATTGGTCACAACCAATTATACTAATCATATACTTGGTCACATATGATAATCACAAACAAATATGTACACACCGCAGAACAACACCATAATCGCCACCACAATTCCCTTCGATGTACCACCACTACCTTCAACTCCAACATATAACCATAAATACTACTTTTATTGACCTGTATTATCTATGACTAATTATGATCAAGTTTGTTTTCAGTATGACTGTCTATGATCACGTCAATCTAATTAGTGATTATATGTAACCAAATGACACAATCACAATTAACAAAAATCTAGTAACAAATATTCAAAATGAAAATTGATTTGGTCACACCCGGTTATAGTCAATACCAACACTTTCAACAACGTCGAGATCCAAATGTACACCACCTCACCACGACCACCAATAACAACAAAACCATCGACGCCTGCATTATTACTAACACAACCAATAACAACAACAGTACCATGCTACAGATCAGGAAATCATCGCACATTCGCACCATTTCCAAAACACCAACCACCATCCCAAAATCCTGGCTAAATAACAGATCTGATGAAACAACCACCCACCACATCTGATCAAACAACTGCCTGCACAATCACATCACACAATAGATCTGATCGGACAACTGGCCACTAAATCAATTTCAAATAATTTTCTTTCATTGTTACACAAATTTCTCAACCCAACCCCTAAATTCTTAGCTCTAAGTTCAATATGGCAGGTAGAGATGAAAAACGATAGCTAAGCGAGAACAGTTTACACTTTAGCTCTGTCGACAGGAAATCGTTTAACAAAAATGGAAAGCTAAACATTTCCTGCAAGCAACGGTCGTCGACGACACTACGAGCAGCTCGTCGCTACAGCTGCAACAGCGAAGCAAGGTGCCGTAGCTCATACTAGCAGTGACTCCGTACTGTGTCGCTGCCCCACTCATTCGCCACCGCATGTGGTGCCAGGGATTGAAATTTGGGGTGGTGTGGATGGTTTATTATATTACTATGTATTAACACTAGATTAGTGAATTTTAAATTTCATAATCCTTGTTTTTGAATTGTATATTTAAGATGTAGAGTTTTGGGAAAAAATTTCCTAAAATAAAATCAAAATAGATCAAAATGTAATATTGCAATAGAGGTCCCAAAACTATAAAACTCTTCCTCTACTTAAATTATCAAATTGTAATCTTTTATTGATGAAACAACCACCCACCACATCTGATCAAACAACTGCCTGCACAATCACATCACACAATAGATCTGATCGGACAACTGGCCACTAAATCAATTTCAAATAATTTTCTTTCATTGTTACACAAATTTCTCAACCCAACCCCTAAATTCTTAGCTCTAAGTTCAATATGGCAGGTAGAGATGAAAAACGATAGCTAAGCGAGAACAGTTTACACTTTAGCTCTGTCGACAGGAAATCGTTTAACAAAAATGGAAAGCTAAACATTTCCTGCAAGCAACGGTCGTCGACGACACTACGAGCAGCTCGTCGCTACAGCTGCAACAGCGAAGCAAGGTGCCGTAGCTCATACTAGCAGTGACTCCGTACTGTGTCGCTGCCCCACTCATTCGCCACCGCATGTGGTGCCAGGGATTGAAATTTGGGGTGGTGTGGATGGTTTATTATATTACTATGTATTAACACTAGATTAGTGAATTTTAAATTTCATAATCCTTGTTTTTGAATTGTATATTTAAGATGTAGAGTTTTGGGAAAAAATTTCCTAAAATAAAATCAAAATAGATCAAAATGTAATATTGCAATAGAGGTCCCAAAACTATAAAACTCTTCCTCTACTTTGGGGAAATGGTATCTGTCTATTTAATCAGCAAAAAGTCATTTTTATAATTGCGTACTAGTGTTTTGTTTTTTTAGATCAGCAATATAACTAATGAAATAAATGATGACTATAGTTGAATTTATATTACTTATTGATAATAACTGATGGAAATATAGCAATTAGCAAAGCAAAAATTAAAATCATTGGAAAGAATAATGTATTATTTACTTGATTCAATGCATTGAACTTTATCCGAATTTAGTTGAATATGTCTTGTTTTGTGGAAATTTAAATTTAAATTTAAATATAGTGAGAATCAATAGTTAATTTTAATTACACATTTTATGGGATGCATAATTTTTCAATTATATATTTAATCAATTCTTATCAAAATTTATTAAAAATTTAATTTTAATTACAATCAAACAAGTATGAAATCAGGATTGCTATTAACTAATTAATAATTATATAAAAGATAAGAGGAATGCCCCATGTCCAAGGCCATTTGGCCCTGGATAGGACTAATATGTGGAGGCGCCACCTTGGTGGGTGACCCACACAATTCAGGTGTGTGTGGTGGGCCATCCATCAAGATGGCACACTTTGATAGGGTAATTAGTGGTCAACTAAAGTATTGAGGTGCGTGGCCGATCCGTTGAGGTGGCTCACCTTGATAGGGTGATTGGTGGTCCACTGAAGTATCGAGGTGTGTGGACCACCTGTCGAGATGATGAACCTTGATAGGGCGATCGGTGGTCCACTGCAGTTTCTCTCCCTGGACAAACGGTGGCGCCCCCTATAGATAAAACGGTGGATGGTATTATGGGATTGATTGGTTTAGAAAATACTTGATGGGATTTAGATTTGAAAGTGGGGACAGAAAAAGCAGTACTTTCCCATGTACTAAACTCTAGTCTTTAGTTTATATATTTTATAGTTTATCCACTTTCGCAGTTTTTCTTTGCCGAATGATCTCACCAGCATTTCTGTTTCCCTTCGTTCCATTTTTCTATTTCTCCAAGACTCTAATTTGCACACTCAAAATCAGCTTACATTTCAAACCAATTCTTTCTGGGATTCCTACAACAACTCTGCAAATTGAACTCCCAGTTTCACTATTTCTTCAGTAAGTTTGACTTCTTCAAAATTTCTCCTCAGCTCTTTCTCTTTTTTATTTTTTTATTTTTAGCATGAACCATTAAATCAAGAAAAATTAAGTTTAAGTTTTTTAATTTTTAATTTCAAGTTGTTCTTTTCATGCACGTGCTGCTTCATTATACTCGGTCATTTTTAAGTAGTACCCATTTTCTGTTTCTTTAATTCTTCATAGCTGCCAAATGTGCCAAAATTTGATGCCTAGAAAATACATTGTGGACAATATTAATGGGGATAAAAATACTGGAGACTGAAAGTCACAGAATTTTAGGTCAAGAGTTGTTAATTAGAAGTAAAGGGAGGTTTCCATTTTTTAAGCCACAAAATGCACTTGATTGAATCTGAAAAATGATATATATTTTTACCCTTTTTCAGCAACCTTTTGTTGATATGGTAGGAAGATTCCTAGTGCATTTAATTTTTAAAATTTATGTAAGGACATGAAAAATGTGAATGATACTTTATTAATTGAATATGACATTCCTTTATATGCAGAAATCACAAAGAATTAGACTAACTCCTTGCACTTCGGTAAAAAATACAATGCCTCTTTTAATATGTATGAAGCAGGTTGGGTATTTTGGGCTTCAGCATCCGAGGCTGTTTTCATTCAATTTATGTAGCCTTCTACTCTAGGTTGTTGACATTTGGCGTTATAAATATATATATAAATCAATTCCAACTTGTGCAACTTGCATGGAATTCTAAATTTTTGGCCTGGAAATATACAGAACATTCGCGGTTTCTTAACTGGTCCTGTAGTTTTGTGTAATATAAAATTTCAATATTGCAAGTTGGCATGGAATTGGCTGCAGGTAGCCTGATAATGTGGTTTGTGCTAAGTACATTGTATTATTATTATTATTTTTATTCCTGTAGTTAAAATGGATCAGTCCACCTATCTCATGAGCTGCTGCTCTCTCGGCGCCCACTGAAAAAAGATAGAAGAGATAGTATTAGCAAATATAATCCTGTGTAGAGGTTACATTTTCAATATTTTTGGATGATAATGTTTGACTATATGCTGTAGTCTTTGTCTTTCCAAAGGTGATCACAAATGAAACTTGCACCATTCTCTTTCAATGGGCGTTTTCTCCTTTCCTTTTGCAACTATTAGTAGAAGAACCTTTTGATTTTGAGTCGCCGAAGACCATGGAAGCTAAAGAAATAAATTATCCATTGGGATATGGAAAAGCTCCATGGATGTTCAAAGGCAGGCAAGTATCTTACCATTCTTTGAGTAGAGCATTGTGTTTCATTTCATTTAGCCGACTTTCTATCCTTAAGGGAAAAGAAACAGTGGCATGTTTTTTAACGAGCTGTGTAATGTTTCAGTGCCTTGTACCAGCTTCACCTTGTCAAATCAGAGACAGCCAGAGCTTTCATTCCTAAAGATTTCAGATTAGTGGAAGCATTTGGGTACTTATGTTGATATAATAGCTGATACTATTATAATATCGATTCATATGTGAACTTTTAATCTGTTAATTCTCTTTAAATAACACAAGTTGGTACTCTGCAACCTTCAGATATACCCTTGGTGGATTCTTTCTTGCTAATTATGAGGACAGTCCAGCTGGGATTTTTGATGAGGTTATATTCTTTTCTTTAGTGAAATTATTTCTTATAAACACACGTGAGGTCACTAAATTTTTTCTGTTATTTTAGAGAATAATAAAATTAAAACATCAGAACTTCCAATTTTCTATCTAGAAGTTATTAGGAATATGCATTTCGAAATACTAAGAGAAAGATAAAATACTGCCTTCAGTTTTATTTTACTATCAACTAGCATTAGTAACTCATTTTGTTATGACCATATGCTTTGCAGCTTGTGGTAATAGCAGGAATTGTATGGAACCCACCTACATCCTGTGCGTAAGTTTTCTTCTCCTTCACAATATTATAATATCAACGGATTATGTTAATAGTGTTCATAATTTCATCTTCATGTGCACATCCCCTGCATATGCATAGATAGTTCGTATACATGACATTGATAACTCATATACTACTTAAAACCTTTACAATTTATTGGAGTGGATAATAATTTGGATTCCTGCGTGCTTGTGGCTATTCTATATGTTGTTTCATGCTTGATAGCAAGGATACAAAACCATTTTCTCATGTTACATTTTTTATTGTTTGGTTTTATTTTCACTTATTTGTGGTTTTGGGAAAGTGAAAAAGTTTCCATTGAGTCCATGAGATCACATTCATCATAATCTTCTACAATTTCGTTAGTTATTATTTCAAGCAGTCAAGAGTGTTAATCACCAGACATTCAGTTATACCAATATTAAAGCAATATGGATCTAAATGATGGAACTATTAGAGTAGAAAAAATACCAATTGATAGCCATTTTGAGTGACCAGTAAAATTACTCTTTCTATCCAGTACCTCAAAAGTAAAGTAAAGGTGTAAGATTAGCTACTTCAAAGTTGTAAAAGATAATGCTCCCAGTGAAACTAATTATTTTTACTTTAACTATCATCATCTTAGTCTATATACAAATCTTTACTTTGGCAAATAGGCTTTGAATTTCTTTTGCCAACAGATGGGCTGCAAGAGTACTGGTGAACAGTGATGAAGCTTGTATCCATGGCAGAAAGGTAGTGTTCTTAAATACTTGTTTTAATATTTAATATGTCGTCATTGGAGACAGAAATGATTTACCCGGAATTTGTTTTATGAGCTGGTGTCCTGCATTATCTTTCTTGTGTGCAATTGCAGGATGTTGGACTTCCAAGTCAAGTTGCCAAGTTTTCAAAGGTGAGTCTAAATCTGTACACCACAATCTGCACTAATTATAAATCAAAGTCAGTTTAATATCAATTAAAATTTCAAGAGTTTGATTGTCATTAATATCTAGCGTATGTGAAATGTCTTCAAACTATCTAAGTTCTCTTCCTTGTACGGAGTCAGGTGTCAGCCATCACCATTAGTCTTCATTCTGAATTTATTACTTAATTCATTTTTAAATGAAGCGCTTAGCTTTAGTGAGTAATATGATATCTGTTGACTTACAGAAAATTACAGCACTTCCTAAGACAACGGAAAGTAGATTTGGTGGCTTCCTGAACATGATTGGCATGGCCGATTCTCCTGATACTACAAGCAGTTGTATGAACATACGAGTAAGTGAAGGCAATGGTGAGGCGGCAAAGGATATCTGCAGTATCAACCTTGGTACTACCTGTAAGTAGGTTAAAATGTTTTGTTTCTATGCTTATGCCTGTGTTGATTGACTAAAAGTGAGCCATTAATGTTTGTTTTTGGGAAAGATAAGTGTTTTAATGTCAGAATGTAGGTTTTAAGAAAATCAAACCCTCTAATATCCCTTCCTGTGCTCGTTTTCCTTGTTCATTCAGCTGAGGTTGCCTTTTTAGATGATCATTAATCAATATTATAGGTGCTTTTGGCCTAATAATTTTATATTCTTCTAAATAATTGTTTTTTTTCTTCAACAATGTGTTATGCTATCTACCGAACGACAGTACCTCAACCTGATTCTAATAAGTGGATAGGCCCGGTAATCAAGATCTCACTTCCAAGTTTTAGGTGAACATTTTTTTTTCCCTTTTTGGGGGGTTCATTCCTTGTCTCTTTTTGAGAAATTAATAAATTTCTCTTGCTTTTCATTGCAGTGGCCGCACAGAGTATAATCCTCACCTTCTCAAGTACTCTTGTCAGATTGAGTGCAGGTTTGGCTACGGTTTGATATTTGCATGCGCATAGATGATTCTTATACGTAGTTACAATCTCAGGAGCATACTAGATATACCAATGTTTGCTGTCTGTCCCAAGCATCTACAGATGCACCCTGTTTTTACATCTAACAAACACTATGTAAACTTCGTGACAATTAAATGATGCAGATTAGTTGGAAATTGAATCATATGATTTGAGTTTTCATTAATGTAGTAAAGAAGATAAGATAGGTAAATGAAATGGCTCAATATTTAATTGTTAAGTGCCAATAAGAGAGTTCTTGTGCAGGGTAAGGGCAATACCAGCAGCAAAAATCTCGAGGCCCTTTGTGTCGGATGTGGATGGGAGAACTTCCTCGGAAGGAGAAAGTTCTGAAATTGACACTGGAGAAGATAAAAGGAACCTGAGCTTATCTGTTATGCTGTCGAAGCCAATTTTAGCTTTGGAGTTTAGTTGCCTGAAAATGAAGGTGGATGATCCTACTATTGTTCCTGAAAGCCCACCCTCAGAAAATTCTATCCTTAGTCTTTAATGTTGCTTGTAAATCTGTTTGATAGCCTTTTATGCATATTATCATGAGCAGTGCTTGTTCTCACATGTGCAAGATGCATTTTGTTTTCATTTGTTCAGAAAACAAATTTGTTTGGTGTTATCGTCCTTCATAAGAGCGTGGCTAATTCTTAATCCCTATTCTGGCAGATTAAGGACTTGTTCGATAGTGATTATGAAATTATTTTTTGACTGTTAGAGAGAAAAGTGGATCCCAACTGTGAGAGATGAAGTGAAAAATGACGGATGACTTAGGACACAACGGTCAAAAAATTGATTTTTGTGGAGGTGATAAATCAGAATCAAACATGCACTAAAGTTTTAACTTTCTTTTGTTCGAATTGAATGATATATAACTTAGCTCTTGTTTGATTTTTTTTTTTTAAAACAAAATAATTATTTTTCACTCTCATTTTTAATCACACATTTACATAATAAAATATTTTGCACATACATTCAAAACCTTTTCTTATTTTTTTAATCACACATTCTCCAAAAAATTACTATTCAAAACATCACTTTTATACAATAATAATAATTATCAAATAGGGCTTAGTTTTGTTACGGTGTTATATAGTTTGGTATATAGTGGTGGCAATGGGCCGAGCCGGCTCGTTTTCAATAAGCCAGTTAGGGCTCGGCTAGTTGAATTTGGGCGAGCTAGGCTCGGTCCACAAGCTCTTGGGCCAAGTCGAGCTTTGGCTCGTGGGCTCGTCCAATTTTTTTTATTTTTTTTAAGAGTTTTACAAATAAATGAAATAATAGAAAACACTTTTAAAAAAAATAAAAAGTGTTAAAAAATACAAATAATTTAACGAAAATAATTATTTATTTATATTATATTGTAATATTTTTTATAAAGTATAAAATATTTATATAATGAAGATGAATTATTTTTTGAAATACTTTTAAAAAAATATATATTTTTGATTTCTTTTTAAAGTAAATAAAATGTAAACTCTCCTCCTTTTATTCGGGTTTGGGACCGACTACATCAATTTTAAGTAGACGGAGTTAAAAATTACACACGAACAACTTGTTGTAATATATACAATTTTTTAAAGAAAATTAAATTTAATGATTAAAAAATAAAGAAATTTTGATTAATTTCAAATCCAAATTTCATCTCATTTTCTCCTAAAAAAATATATTTCATGTCAATTTAAGCTAAGGGAATAACAATGATGAGAAGAAGAAAAGTTTTCTACACATTTTGTTCTTTCATATCCCAGAAAATTCAAGGTATATAGAGTTGAAAGTATTTACTTCGTTTCAAATTATGATTTTCGATAAATGTTTGAATGAAATGGTACTTTCGGGTACGATGCTTTGGTACTACAATAGTTTGAATGATTATTTTCTGACTCTACATATTATGATAATGCTATAGTATTTGGATTTTGCTGGAAATCCATCTACGTGCGAGGAAGTGTTTACTTCGTTTCAAATTATGATTTTCGATAAATGTTTTAATGAAATGGTACCTCTAGGTACGATATTTCGGTACTACAATAGTTTGAATGATCATTCTCCGATTCTATGTGTTATGATAATGCTATTGTATTTGGATTTTGCTGGAAATCCATCTACGTGCAATGGTATAAATCTATAACTTGAAATTTCTAATTTGATAACGAAATGCACCGATGATATCTATTGAGTTTCAAACTCATGGGTTAATTTCCTTCCTACAGGTTGAATGAATTTTTCTTGGGGAGTGGATGATAATAAAGGATGATGTTACATGCCATGGAGAAGCCGGTGATTTAATATCTGTAGTTGATTATGAAATGTATATGTTTATTCTTTAAATTAGATTTCTATGTATGTTTTGTGCGGATCTATTCTATGAATATTCTTTATTAATAAATTTATCTTTGAACATAGACATGTTTCATAAGAATAAATTTACAAACCCCTGTTTACAAAAAAATATATATGTTAGCGATTTAAAGTTTTGCTGTCTCTTAAAAAAAAATTCAGATTCTGCCTCGTTTTTAAAAATTTATAATTCCTTCATTACTTGGTATTTGTATACAAAACCAGTGGCGTTGGATAGTCTTATAACTTATCTATTGAATGAACTTTGAATCATTTCAATCCAATGTCAATAGAATTTTATATGTTGAATAAAGTAAACTGCGTTGTATGCCCAGCTTCTGCCTTGACTTCAAAATTTCCTAACTCGACCGTTACTTGGAATTTCTGAATGAAACCAATTGAATTTGATATTTTCATGGATTAACTACTGAATAAATTTGAAATCGTGTGGTTTTGATGTCCGTGGAATTTTACATGTCATTTTAAGTGAACTGCACATGTTTACCTTTCAACTGGGTGGCTACTAGGATTTGAGAAATATTTTAACACCTCGTATGATGCCGATGGAAGCTAATTTTTGATTATGTCATATTATGAGGAGTTTACTACTTCATACTAAATTTGATGAAGTTTCGAGATCGATAGCTATACAAATGAATTTATTGACACTTACCCAACGAGATAGAAAAGAAAACAACTTTATTTAGTTTGTGTTAGCGGGATTTTGGAAAATATTTTAACGCCTTATATGTCATCGACGAAAGCCAAATTATGGGATATGTTATATTATAAGATGTTCCCTACTCTTCTTTAAAATTTTATGAAATTTTGACATTGATAACTATGCAAACGAGTTTATTTTATAATTTTATAGTATACTGCATGTTAGGAAAAATATAGCTTAAGGAAATTTTTTTAAAACTAAATGTTTTATGTTTCGGTGAAAGGAGTAGTTAATTAAAATTTTATTTTAAATAATTTCTAAGTCTAACGCCGAGATACAATGGTTTGAGAAACGTTTCCATCCATGCGGGTTGGGGCATTACGACGTGGTATCAGAGTCAGGTTTAATCGATTTTGTAGACTTAGTGTATCTTATTTATGAAATGAGAAAAATGAAACATTTAAGGCACTTCATGACATCTTGCATCCATCAGTTGACCTCATCCGACGAACCCAAGTTATGGAATAAAATATTATATTCCACTTTATTTTTTGAGCATCATTTATAATTCATTTAAGCTTGAATCTATGAAAAATGCTTTTGATGTTTAGAATGAAATATGTTATGTAAGTTATATTTTGTTTAAATATACATGAAGAAATGATGATTGCTCATTATATTAAATCTCAAGAGCATACTGTATAAGTTGACATCAGTAACAGAGATAAAACATTATTAGACACTTATGTGGCAGATTGACCACTAGAAAGGCCACAACTTGTAAAGCAGCGTTGAATCGTAGGTCCACCATTTAGTCCTATGAAAACTATGTGATTGACCCGTCTCGTACAATTGTTGAACACATACATGACATCTACGAGGGATGTATGGTAGCAGTAGATGCGGAACCGAAGATCACGCATATCGAGGCTATGAATAACCTCATATATTCACTCCCTCCTCAATGGGGAAACATGGGAGTTATGGTTAGGGATGAGATGCTAGAAAGTAACCCTCTAGAGCACCCCAAATACGATTGAATTCGGTATATATTGTCAGATTATTCTAGAAAAATGGAGCGAGAGCTTAGAACCTCAACCGAAGATAGTAATTGAGCCCAACGATAAGGTTGAGCCCAAGCCTGAACCTCAGTTTGAATCAGACCCAGAAGAAGATCCTGAATGGGAGGATGATGATGACTTTAGGTTGGAATTAAAGAATGATCATGAGAATGAACTTGAACCACAGGTTGAGATGGACCTAGAGTCAGGACCTGAGGCAGAAGACTCTTCCAAAGATGAATCTCCACCAAAGAAGACTTGCAAAATTCATAGGGATTAGAAATTAGATTCCATTTCCTTGTGATATCTTTTCCTTTATGTTATTGAAAGTAAAAAGTTATCGAATTATTGTATATCTTGATTTCAAGGAGTACTAAATAAAAAAACAATTTTGATCAAGTTGAGATTTTTTTCTAGTGTTTGAAAATGAAGTTAATGTGAGATATTATATCTTGTCTTTAGGAAAATGTCTCGAGTAAACCAGAACAATTTGATAAGGGATCTCCTGCAAGCGATTCAAGATCTTGGCAGGCTAAATCAGAATCCAGCTCCACCTACACCACCAGCTCCTATTGCTCTCCCGACTCATGCCTCAGTGGTTGAGTTATTTCAAATGCATAAGCCCCCTTTCTTCGATGGAGCATCTGGTCCACTAGTAGTTGAAGACTGGTTTCGTAAGTTAGAGCGAATTTTTTAACTCATCAATTGCACTGACGCCCAAAAGGTCCAGTGTGTGGAGTTTATGTTTACCGATGAGGCAAGTCATTGGTGGGATTCGATGTCCCAAACTAGGATTTCGGACCAGCAGTTGACATTAACTTGGGAACAATTCAAGGAGGAAGTGATGGACAAGTATTTTCCTCAGTCTCTAAGGGATTTCAAGGAAAACGAATTCCTTTAGCTCAAACAGGGTAATATGTCCCTGATTGATTATGAGCAAAAATTTGACCAACTCTCAAGGAATGCTCCACACCTGGTGGACACGAAAATTAAGAAGACTCGAAGGTTTGAGCAAGGGTTAAACCCATACCTAAGCATGATTCTTATGTCACATCGTTTCACATCATACTGTGAGATGTTGGAATGAGCTTACGCTATTTGGTATCAAAAGGCAAATGTGGAGCAACACCATCAGTTGTACAACCAGTAGGACAAAGGATATGTTGGAAAGAGAAAATGGAATGATCAAGATAAAGGAAAAGACAAATGGTAAAATAAGAAGGCTAATATTAGACCTAGTGCTAGTAAGGGCATAGTAGCTGCAGTGGTGCCATGTCCTAAGTGTGGTAAACCTCATTGTCGAGAATGCTTGTATGGGAAGAATACCTATTTTCGTTGTGGTAAACCAGGACATATTGCTAGGGATTGTCCCATATTTGCTCAGAAGAAGGATGATAACAATGATCAGAACAAGAAGGAGAACGGACGAGTGTTTACAATGACTCAGAATGATGCAGAGGAGAACTCAAATGTGATAGTAGGTATATTACTGATATCTGATACACCTGCTTATGTACTGTTTGATTCAGGAGGTACTCATTCTTTTGTATCAACATCTTTCATTACTAAATCTAGTATTAATTGTGATAAGTCAAAGAGTACATTAGAATTTAGCATTCCCTCAGGCAGAACATTGAACACATATATGTTAACTAGGTCGGTGAATCTTAAAATTGAGAGAAAAAAATTTAAAGCAAATTTGTATGTGATAGAGATGAAAGATTTTGATGTGATTTTGGACATTGATTGATTAGGATGTAATTATGTAACCATTCGTTGTAGAGAAAGGAAAGTGTCTTTTCAAAAACTTGGAGATGTTCAATTTTCTTTC
The DNA here is from genome assembly GCF_002742605.1 of Olea europaea var. sylvestris. Classification (NCBI taxonomy): domain Eukaryota; kingdom Viridiplantae; phylum Streptophyta; class Magnoliopsida; order Lamiales; family Oleaceae; genus Olea; species Olea europaea. The sequence continues at coordinate 20,338,860 of NC_036242.1, read as the reverse complement.
CCTAGAATAAAGACCAAACCCTACCTCCAACTAGTATCGGCCTTACAAGCTGTGAAAATGTTGAGAAAGGAAATATCTCAAGGATTTCTAGTTAATATCTTTGGAGAAAATTGGCTACGATAAATATTGAGGATGTACCAATGGTACAAAAATGTATAGATATGTTTCCAGAAGATCTACCTGATATTCCATGAGATAGACAAGTGGAATTCATAATAGATTTGATTCTAGGAGCAACGCCAGTATCTAAAGCTTCATACAGAATAGTCCCAAAAGAACTTCAGGAGTTGAAAATCCAATTACAAGAACCGTTAGACATTGGCTTTATTCGACCAAGTGTATTACCATGGGGTGCACCAGTATTGTTTGTAAAGAAGAAAGATGGAAGTATGCGGATGTGTATTGACTATCGGGAGTTGAATCGTTTGACCATGAAGAATAGGTATCCTCTCTCGAGAATCGAGGATTTGCTTGATCAATTGAAAGAGACTAAGATATTTTCCAAGATCGATTTACGATCTGAATATCATCAATTAAAGGTTAAGGAAAGTGATATACCTAAGATAGTTTTCAGAACTCGTTATGGATATTACGAGTTCACAGTTATGCCATTCGGATTGACAAATGTTCCAAAAATGTTTATGGATCTGATAAATAGAGTATTTCATCAGTATTTGGATAAATTTGTTATAGTCTTCATTGATGACATTCTAATATACTCCAAGAGTAAAGATCAACATGAAGAATATCTTAAAATAGCGTTAGAAACATTACGTAAGGAAAAGTTATACGCTAAATTTAAAAAGTGCGAATTTTAGCTTGAACGAGTTGGGTTTCTCGATCATGTAGTTACTACCCAAGGAATTGAAGTAAATCCGATAAAGGTGGAAGACATAACTGATTGGAAGACACTAACTAATGCTGGTGATGTTTGAACTTTTTTGGGATTGGCTAGATACTATCAGAGATTTATAGAAGTATTTTCTAAAATAGCTGGATCAATGACACAATTGACAAGGAAAGGAGTAAAGTTTCAATGGACAGATAAGTATGAGCAAAGCTTTCAGGAGCTAAAACAACGATTGATTACAATACCTGTATTAACAATACCTGAAGGTTCAGAAGGATTTGTTATATATAGTGATGCATCTAAACACGGTTTGAGATGTGTACTGATGCAGTATGGAAAAATAATTGTCTATGCATCAAGACAATTGAAGCAACATCAGCAGAACTACTCGATGCATGATCTAGAACTTGCAGTGGTTATATGAAGGGAAATGTTACATTTACACGGATCATAAGAGTCTCAAATATTTCTTTACACAGAAGGAATTGAATATGAGACAGAGACGATGGTTGGAGCTAGTAAATGATCATGGTTGCACTATTCATTACCATCTTGGTAGGGCTAATGTTGTTGATGCTCTAAGCAGAAAGTCGATGGGACAGTTGACATCATTACCTACTATTTTGATGGAGTTGATCAAAGACTTGGAAAATTTGCGAATCGAAGTGATTACCACACCAAAACAAGTCATTGCTCATTTAGCAACTTTGATGGTTCGACTCATTCTTAGAGATCGGATCATAGAAGCAGAAGGTAAAGACCCATTTTTGCAGAAGATTAAGAACGAGATTGGTATTGGTAAGAGAAATGATTTTGAAATAGCTTATGATTAGGCACTCATGTTTAAAGGAAGAATTTGTGTACCTGAAGATGAAGTTTTGAGGAAGGAGATATTGGAGGAGGCTCATTTCACCTCATACACTGTACATCTTGGTGGTACAATAATATATCGAGACTTTCGAGATATATTTTGGTGGAGTAACGTGAAAGAAAGTATAGGCTTATTTGTGACAAAATGCATAGTGTGCCAACAAGTTAAAGCAGAACATTAAAGACTACCAGGGTTATTAAATCCATTGGACATACCTGAATGGAAGTGGGAACATATCGCAATGGACTTTGTCGTAGGATTTCTAAATTCAGCAAGAGGACACAATGCTATATGGGTAATAGTGGATCGTCTAACAAAGTCAGCTTATTTTCTTCCTGTAAAAATGACGTTTAGTCTAGATCAGTTAGCGCAGCTGTACATTACAGAGATTGTAAGATTGCATGGTGTCCCTATGTCCATTGTGTCTGATAGGGATCCAAGACTCATGTCAAAGTTTTGGAAGTGCTTACAAGAAGCTATGAGAACGAAATTGAATTTCAGTATAGCGTATCATCTTCAATCTGATGGTCAATATGAAACAACCATTCAAACTTTGGAAGATATGCCAATGGCCTGTGTTCTGGATCTAGGAGATAGTTGGGAATCATAGCTACCTTTAGTGAAATTTTCATATAATAATAGTTTCCAAGCAACTATTGGAATGACACCTTATGAAGCTCTCTTTGATAGAAGGTGCAGATCACTTATTCATTGGGATGGAGTTGGAGAAAAGAGAGTTTTGGGACCAAAGATCATTGAAAGAACAGTTGAAGCCATTGATAAAATCCATAAAAGGATAAAGACCGCGCAAGATAGACAAAAGAGCTATACAATACTAGGAGAAAAGACTTGAAATTTGAGGTTGGAGAGAAAGTTTTTCTAAAGATGGCACCAATAAAGAGTGTACTTAGGTTTAGTAAGAAAGGCGAACTACGACCTCGTTATATCGGACCTTTCGAAATACTTGACAGGGTCAAGAGTGTGGCTTATTGATTGGCTTTGCCGCCTGAACTATCAACCATCAACAACATGTTTCATATATTGATGATCATGTAGTTTGTGCATGATGCTAATCACGTGGTGAATTATCAACCCCTAGAAGTACAGAAATATTTATCTTATGAAGAATTAATTATTAAAATACTGAATTGAAATGTACATAAATTACGAAACAAGTAGATTCAACTAGTCAAAGTGCAATGGAATAAACATGGAGTAGAAAAATCTACTTGGGAAAGAGAAAAAGAATCAAAGACAAATATCCAACACTCTTTGCCAATCCATAAAGTAAATTTCAAGGACGAAATTTGTTTAAAATGTAAGGGATGTAGAAGCCCGAGAAATAAAATGAAATTAGGTTATTATGTTATAATGATCTAGCATTACAAGTCTAACTCATTTAAGAAATGAGCTATGGAAGCTCAACCTATTTAAGATTTTGAAAACCTCAAGCCATAAGTTAATCAAAAGGCCAACAATTTAAGAGATTAAGTTTAAGTAAATTTGATTACAAAGATTTAATGAATAACTGAGTTACTACAATGGTCATTTACATGGAATTTCGTATAGGCAACCCATGCTTGAATCACCATGTAAATGTTTTTATAAAAACTTTTATATGAATTATTTTTTTATGGCTTAGAAACTTTTAAAATTCTTAGTTAAAGGCCAAATTTAATAAATTTAATGATAATACAACTCCTCTACTTAGTTTTTCATTAAACAGAAAAGTTACAAGAAGTGGAAGGTCACTTTTTCATTACACCCCTCTTCAAATCCGAATTTCATCTCATTTTCTCTCAAAAAAAAATATTTTATGCCAATTTAAATTAAGGAAATACCAAGGGTGAGAAGAAGAAATGCTTTCTACACATTTTGTTCTTTGATATTCAAGAAAATTCAAGGTAGGTAGATGTGCAAGTGTTTACTTTGTTTCAAATTATGATTTTCGATAAATGTTTGAAAGAAATGATACCTCCGAGTTCGGGGCTTCAGCACTACAACAGTTTAAATGATCATTATCTAGCTCTACGTGTTATGATAATGCTATAGTAATTGAATTTTGCCGAAAATCCGTCTACGTGCGATGTTATGAATCTTTAGTTTAAATTTCTAATTTGACAACGAAATGCACCGATGATATCTATTGAGTTTCAAACTCATGGGTTAATTCTCTTCATATGGGTTGAATGGATTTTTCTTAGGGCGTGGATGATGATAAAGGATGATGTGACATGCCGTGGAGAAGCCGATGATTTAATATCTTCAGTTGATTATGAAATGTTTACATTTTCTTTAAATTAGATTTCTATGGATGTTTTGTGCAGATCTATTCTACGAACATTCTTTATGAATAAATTTATCTTTGAACATAGATATCTGTCATAGGAATAAATTTACAAACCACCGTTTACAAATAAAATATACGTTAGTGATTTAAAGTTTTGATGTCTCTTAAAAAAATAATTCAGATTCTGCCTTGTTTTTAAAAATTCATAACTCCTTTGGTACTTGGTATTTTTATACAAAACTAGTGGCGTTCGATAGTCTCATAAGTTGGCTATTGAATGAATTTGGAATCATGTCAATCCGATGTCGGTAGAATTTTATATGTTGCATAAAGCAAACTGCACTGGGTAGAGTCGTGGTATTCCTAGCTTCTGCCTTGATTTCAAAATTTCCTAACTCGACCGTTACTGGGAATTTCTAGATGAAACCAATTGGATTTGATATCTCATGATTAGATACTGAATAAATTTGAAATCATGTGGTTTTGATATTCGTGGAATTTTACATGTCATTTTAAGTTAATTGCACCAGTTTACCTTTCAATTGGATCGCTGCTGGGTTTTGAGAAATATTTTAATACCTCATATGATGCCAATGTAAACTAATTTTTGACTATATCATATTATAAGGAGTTTACTATTTCATATTAAAATTTGATGAAGTTTCAAGGTTGATAACTATACAAACAAATTTATTGACACTTACCCTATGAGATAGAAAAAGAAAACAGCTTTGTCTAGTTAGTGTTAGCGGGATTTTGGGAAATATTTTAGCGCCTTATATGTCACCGACGGAAGCCAAATTTTGGATATGTTATGTTTTAAAATGTTCCCTACTTTTTCTTAAAATTTTATGAAATTTTGACGTTGATAACTATGCAAACGAGTTTATTTTATAATTTTATAGTAAACTGCATGTTAGGAAAAATATAGTTCTTAAGGAAATTTTTTTAAAACTAAATGTTTACGTTTCCGTTAAAGGAGTAGTTAATTAAATTATTATTTTAAATAATTTCTAAGTCTAACGCTAAGGTACAATGGTTTGAGTGACATTTCCGTTCATATGGATTGGGGCGTTACATTAAATCTCGAGATATCAAAGATATTACATGAGTCAGCTTCAAAGAAATCATTTATTCAAGTGGTTGAGTCAGGGACTAGAACATGACATCAAACATTTAACTCGATCACTATACATTTGAACTTCGGTCAAATTTTCGTACATGACTCATTAGTAGAGGCTCCTTACACCTTTCACACTTGGTTGGATGGAAGGACTTCGCCCTCGGTTGTCTCCTTATCTTCTTAGGCCTACTCGCTTCTCTCAATACAAGACTCCTTCGTGTGGTATCAGGACCAATATATAAGGTTACTCTCCCTTATGCTCGATTACGGCTAAAGCAGGTTGACATGGAACCCCATCACTAGTGATATGTCAATGCAGGAAATAAAACCATTCAAAGTTGGAATTTGTTTGAAATATCAGAACGTGAAATATGTGAATCAGTGTACCAATGTGAATTTACATCACAATCTTTTGTACTGTTCAATCTATATTACATGGGTGTATTTGGCAAGATTTCAACCACACTGACACGTGATGCATAGTGTTCATGCGTGCATCCCTATGTTTAAGCTCCAAATAAAAATGTAGAGAGCTTTTGTATGTTATTCGGATATGAGACATATCTACATCAACAATGTATTCAATCTTTAACCTTGAAACTCTCTTGTCAATATTTCATTGTTACCACATCAACCACATCAATGTACTTGCAATCAAAAGGAAGGAGAAGCATAAATGTATTTGTCCTGTACATTACAAAGACATTGAATATCATATCAACCACATCAATGTACTTGCAACCAAAAGGAAGAAGAAGCACAAATGTATTTGTCCTGCACGTTACAAAGACATTAAAATGATCCATATCTGTAAAACATGATAAATGTTGGAGTTAGTATGTGTATTAAATCTGTAATAATACAAGCATTGATGCATATTAATTACGTACATTTTTGCTTCACATTAATTGATATATCCCTCTGCTTTCTAACTCAATGTAAGACACGCAAAATGATGATGAATTTAAGAAATTATACAAGAAATGCATAACTAGTGGAATAAATGTGAACTACATTGTATTTCTTTATCACGGACGTAATTGGTTGATTATTATTCAACATTCAAGCTGAACCAAAAAAGTAACATATTACTATATCAATTTACGATCCCATGCAAGAAACGTGATGGGAAAACGAAAATTTGTAAAGCATAATATCTTGAATAAAATTTGATATGTTAATCGATTAGCCCGTAAAATACACAATCACATGAATAATCGAAAATATTTATAATGAAACCCACAAAATTGATAAATGTAATCAAGTGCTAGACATGAACAACTGGAATACCAGATGATAAATATGTAAAATAAATAAATAAATAAATAAAATCCACAGTCGATGCATTCTTATAGGCAAAAATAAGGAGGTTTAGTGTGTTTATCACGTGAAATATTTTAAACACTCACCAGGAATTGCATCAAATCATAAGAAGTTGCAAGATGCTGGATACCTTTATTTTTTGGATGAAAAATATTTGGAAACCCTTCCAACGCTAACGAGATCTGCAATGTAGAAGATTTGGAAACCCCTTGATTACGGGTTGAAGTTTAATTATCCAACCAATGACATTGTTGTTGCCCGTCGTCGATTTTTTGGAATTCATCTTTTGATTTAGGAAATGCATTAATGGAGAAACATTAGAATGGGAGAATCCAAAAAATGTCGGTTACAAAATGAAATTGCTGGTATATTTATGGAAATAGGTATAATTTAGGAAGTAAGTATATTTTAATATTTTTCATATGTAATAAAGTATTTTTGGTTTTTTAAATGTAATATATGATTTACCTATTCGACCAGTTGCAAACTCAAGATTTTCACAGCCTTCCAGACACAAAAATCCGTATTTCAATTCACAAAATTGTTAGAAAATAAATTTTCTAACCTTATTTCCCATCAAAAAGTCCAAAAATTAAATATCGACGGGGTAATTTTATTTAAAAAAATTCATATTGCAAAATCATCAAGGTAAATCTTGCTCTAATACCAACTGAAAAACTAATTATATACAATCTAATCACGCTACTATAATCTTAAATACCACATAGATCAATGTGGAATTTAGACTAACCGAAAACATACCCCGACCACTGATGTTCATGTGCAATCAGAAAATGGAGTTTTATGTTTTTTAGATTCGAGTGCTTCTAATACCTCTTCAGTCCCAAAATGATGGTGTAAGAAAAACTAAATGGGAGCGAATACATTTAGGGACCCAAATCGTGCTCCATGCATATGCTCTACCATCACCGAGTCTACTTCAAGTCAATCCCAATAATTATGGGATTATTGACTATTTTAGCAACCTCCGATTTATATGAATCAAAATAGAAATTAGAAATGATAGAATTTATGGGTGACCTAATTTGATATAAATATACCAAAAACTGCTCACACAAATTAGGGAAAAATTTAGACTTCTCCTCACCCCCATCCTCCACATGAATCACAACTTTATTTTCAATCAACTGAATTTCGTACACTTACAAGTCACGTACCACTAGTTTGAGGTGCAAAATGGTAAGTAGCTCAAACCACTTAACACTCCTAACTCGAGCCCAAGCCAAATTATATAAACTTGAATAACTCCTTTGAAGTGATTTGATACTTGTACATATCTCCATCATCCAAACCCTAGTTCTCGAACATCATAAAGGTAGGATATTCATGGAGAGAAAAACAAAGACACAAACACAACTCGAAGACTAGTGTTATGGAGAAGAATAGGAAGACAAGTCATGGGTTTTCCAAGTTTGAGCTTGAATATTCAGGATTTTCTTCACTTTCTTTTCGATAAATACCAGGGGTGACGTTCTTATTAAATATGTGTTTTTTCCTTTGAAAATGAGTAGCTATTTCTCTATTTGCTTGGATGATGATGTAATTATTATTTTTAAGCTTTGAATTAAATTTCTCATTATTGATATAAAAGTACGAATTAGTGATTGATTATTTTGATTGGACAATATTAGGATTGAATTGTGAATTATATTGATAGTGAGAGGAGAAATAATTTTTTATCTCTAATAACAATTAACAAAAATTCAAATAGGGGGTAGTGATGTACTACTACTATATGTGTGATTGTTATGTGAAGTTTGATTGTCTTATGGTGGTGCTTTGGGAGATAAAGGAAAGATTTGTAAGTGTGGATGGGCAAGTTTATTGTTGCCATAATACTGTTTATGCTTGCAGTTGTGGGTATAGGTGTTCATAGCAACAAGGGGATGGACGAATAACCTATGAAGTGGAACAAGCTAAAGGTCTTTGCATGGAGGGCAAACTCTGGTTTGACCATGAGCCATCAAGCTAAGCGAGAGGGTATGGGAAATGAAAAATGTGAGAGTTAAGAAAAGAGGAGAACGAGATGATGATGATGTCGAGCATTGATGGAATGAATACTCTGTCACTATTGTGGAAGAGGCTATACATAGTTGTCAAAAAATACGGGTTATGGGTTATCCATGTGTAGGAATTGATTCAAATATTTAACCAAAAATTGGAAAATGAAAAGGTGTGTAAAAGTGGAAAATGAAAAGGTGTGACTACGTGTCAACTTCGACCAAATATTCGGACTTGATCCGATGGTCAAATTACAAAAATAGATAGACCAATTTATTCTACTCGTCGAGTAAATCGTCTTGTAATCTCGAAATCAATTCCGGATGAATGAGAAATTGCGGACCAAAGTTGGAAGAAATGAAGTATTGCAACTTTTCGAAATGATGCAGGTTTTGACCAAATGTTGCAACTTTTTGAAAGGATGCATGTTTTGACTCACACTACTTCATTTGCAACCTTTTTACATCTATAAATAGAACCCTATGGACATGATTTTGGGTACACCAATTGCATTGAACATTCATTCTCCTCTTGCAATTCTCTCATTTCTAATTCCATAGCATTTTCATGCATTTCCTTGGTAGAGAGGGAATTCCGTTCGAGTTCGCTGGTCGAAGTCATTTGGAGTGCTCCTATGGCTTAACGTGGTCGTTGTATTTTGGGAGATGATTGTCGAAAAATCGTTAGCACCGATGCGGGGCAAATTCATCTTAAGAAAAGAGTTATACTCGCCTCGGCCAATCGCATCACTTACATCTAATTTTTTTCTAATTTCATTTCTACTTGATTTTAGAAAATGATTAATTTTATTTATATGGTTTATGCAAGGTTCGATATGAAGAATTACATGTTTTAATTCAAGAATGGAAATGGTCAGATTCGATAATCATTGGTTAGTTTCTCAAACTCCATTTCGGTAAGTCGAAACCTTATTTCGATTTCGTGAACATAAACGGTATATTTTTTGTGAATATATTATGTATTTCCCTACAATCTTAAGATGAGTTTTCTTATGCATATTATATTTTATTTGCAATTGAAATCAAGATACTGCATGAATAAAATCATAAGACAGAATTTTGACGGATCATGATTATGGTAAATGTGTTCTATTACAACATTTTAATTATAGAAATTCATGTGTAATGAATCTGTATATTATAATAGAATCGATAGTGATTCTATAACTTGGAATCATTCATTTATATGTTGAATTCATTACAATATATTTCAAGTTGATTTGTGGACAAACAATTTGATATTATTCAATCCTGCACCATATAATGTAGATTATGGTTTTGACCCATTAGAAGAAATTCTAATATTCAGAGATTAGGGCGGAAAATCTCAAATTGGTGCACCAGATTATATGATAATTAGTTGTGAAATTCATAAGACATATGATATTCATAAACCAGTGCATACATGTTTGTGTATTGTACTTGTTGGTAGTCTCATCTATGAGTTTTATTTGTTGGCACTCTTTTAATCCAAAGTGTATCTAAATTATAAGATACTTTGTGTTAGAAGTTGCCTAAGGAATTTTAATTGGGAAGGTTGGTAAAATCTTGTTAACTGTTTGTAAACAAATAGTATGCATGCTATATGGAAAAATGTATCTTTCCAAATTAAAAATAGTTTTTAATTTCTGAGATGGTGTGACCCGTTTGAATTGTGTAGCATGAAATATTTGTTAAGATAGTATATAAATGTAAACTGATTTGTAAAGTCAAATTGCACATGGACATTGTGAATTTCATATGCTAACAATTATGTTCCTTCATGTTTAAATTGCCTCAATTCAAAGTTATCAAGTGTTAGAAAAATGTTGTAATTGGTAATCTGTGACCAAAAGGACCAATATGTCAAGTTTGTAAAGTCAAGGACTAATTTGTAAAGGTCTAAAAGTTCAGGGACTTGTGTTGCAATTTAGCAAAAATTATGGTATAGGTCTAGGGCAAAGTTGGGTGCCTTGAAGATGAAAATGGCGCAAGATCACGCTAGAGTTTCGCCCTGACCTCGCTCGAGCCTAAATAACAGAACATATCTCGCTAGAGTTTCACCACTGCTTCGCTCGAGCGAAAGTGCATCGCTAGAGTTTCGCTGGCACTTCGCTCGAGCGACAGTGCTATCCGACTTTTGATAATTTTCCGTCCTTGCAATTTTTAGATGCTCCATACTACCAAAAACGACCTAATATATATTCAAAAGTCCTGTTTTTCATACACAACCTTTGAAAAAACACAATTGAAAGATTTTTCCTCTCAACCAAAGAATCAACTTCATAATTCATTCTTTTCATCATATGTCTTATTGAAGAAAAACATCAAACACCTCTTAAAACAAAACACCTTTCAAAAATCCTCACTACTTCAAGAAGATCGACTGATTGAAGATCTGGGAAGGAGATTGATTGAAGAACTGGAGTTCTTGCTGATTCACGGGAAATAGAAGAAGAACAAGGCTGGGATTTTGGCATAGATCTGCAGAATCTAGGAGGGCTTTGGTTGATACAGTAAGGAGGTCAGAGTGTTGTTAGATACAGTCATGTCTGGCGTACTGTAAGCTGAAGTCTTCTATAGTGAATCTCTACTGGCTTGTGCCCAGAGTTTTTACCCAGTTGGGTTTTCTCCGTCAACAATTTGTTGAGTTATTTATTGCTTTCTGTCATTTTTAATTCAATTAGAAATTCAACATAGGCAGTTAAATCATGTGAATGAATCTGGACAAAATTTAATTTATGTGACTTGTAGCATAAGTTGATTGAATTGTTAAAATCCGTATAAACACCTATTCACCCCCTCTAGGTGTTGTTTGGGTCGAACTTAGTCTTTTCAAGTGGTATCAGAGCCAAATCTCGAGTCCTGACCTATAGTTGTCTAGATGAGTCAATCACTTTCTGTACCTCCGTATTTTGATGAAAGTAATTATGCTTACTGGAAGGTTAGAATGCGTGAGTTTCTTAAGTCTCTAGATGAGTATGTTTGGATGAGTGTGCAAAATGGCTGGAAACCTCCCTCCACTATCGTTTCAGGAACTGTTAATCTTACTGAGAAATCACTATGGACTAAGGATGAGATAGCTGAGTGTAATTGGAATAGCAAAGGACTTCATGCCTTGTTTATGCTGTGTCTCCCGAAGAGTTTAGGAGAGTGTCAATGTGCAAAATTGCTAAAGAGGTTTGGGACATTCTTGAAACTACACATGAGGGAACTAAAACGGTAAAGAACTCGAAATTACAAATGCTAGCTTCTAGGTTTGAAGAAGTGAGGATGAAGGATGATGAAACCTTTGATGAATTTTATGCAAAACTGAATGATATTGTTAATTCTAGTTTCAATCTAGGCGAGAGAATTCCCGAGTCTAAAATTGTTAGAAAAGTACTTAGGTCCTTGCCCGAGAGATTTAGGCCTAAAGTTACCGCCATTGAGGAAAGTAAGGATCTAGATGAAGTTAAGATTGAAGAACTTGTAGGATCCTTGCAAACTTATGAATTCACTGTCACACAACCTAAGAAAGGAATGTCCGTTGCTTTAAAATCCATCAAAGAGGATGAATCTTCTGATACTGAGTCTCTTAAGGACGATGAAATTGCATATTTTGTTAAGAAATTTCAAAAGGTTCTCAAGAATAGGAGAAAGCCTCAGGATAGAAAAAGTGGAGCCCCTAGCAGATTCTCAAAGGAAAAAATTGAAAGGTTCAACAATAAAGGTTCTAGTGATAAACCACGTTTGGTTAGGTGCCATGAATGTTAAGGTATAGGTCACTATTGGAATGAGTGTCCTAATTATAAGAAGAATCAAAGAAAAGGGCAAGGTAAGGCCTTAGTTGTTTCACTTACAGATAACGAATCTGAGTCCAGTGATAGGCAGGAATCATCTAGAAGTGAAGATGAAGGGAACTATATGTCATTTGTGTCGACTTTTAAGAGTGAATCTGATAAGGAGAGTGACAAGGTTGAGGAAGAACTTCGCAACGATAATTCTAGTAATGAGGATGAAGATAATATAGACATACAAAAGGCCTATCAACTCTTGTTCAAGGAGAGTTTTAAAATCAAAAAGGTCAATAAAGCCCTACTCAAAAAGGTTGATGAACTTGAAAGAGAAAAAGAGAGACTTGCTAGTAATCTTCAGAATTCACTTAAGATTGTTAGTGAGTTAAAATGTGTCAATGAGAAGTTAGAAGACAAGGTTAAGACATTGACTAGTGAATTGGAGAAATCTAATGCTCATCTTCAGACTTTCATAAGTGGGACTAAGAAATTGGATGATATTTTAGGAATGAATAGGCTAGCAGGAGATAGGAAAGGTCTAGGATATGTTGAGGATAATACATATGTTGCCGGTCCATCTAAGACTGTATTTGTTTCTGCCTCTAAGAAGTCTAACGTTGTCAGCAATCCAAATAAGGGTAAGAATGTTCCGAGGGAACAGAGTCATCAATCACGTAGGAATATCATGCCCAGATACCCACAGACACGTACCTTTGAGCCTAGGTTCATTCCCACCCGTCACCACTGTGGAGCTCTAAGACACACTAGACCTAGATGTTATAAGTTAAGCAATGAGCGTAGAAATCAGAATATTCCTAGTCAGGTTAGCTTTCTGTCTAATCATGTTAATCATTTAAATGAGATGCTTACTAAGATAACTAGGAGTACCTCGTCATCTAAGAAAGTTTGGGTTAAAAAGGGGGATCTAGCTGGACATTCAGGTCAGGTAAATTGTTATGTTGCTCATGTTGCATTAAAAGCCCAAAATTACAATATGTGGTACCTTGATAGTGCATGTTCTAGGCATATGTGTGGTAACAAGGCTTTATTCACTACTCTTGATGAATGCAATGGGGGTATGGTTACCTTTGGAGATGGGGGTTCTGCACCTATTCTTGGCAAAGGTACTGTACAAATGCATGGATTACCTGTGATTTCAAATGTGCTTTATGTGGAAGGTTTAAAGTCGAACTTGTTAAGTATTAGTCAGATTTGTGATGCTGATTTTGAGGTTAGCTTTGTGCAAAAGAGATGTACCGTGTATGATTCATCCGGTGGGGTGGTCCTTGATGGGGTTAGAACGTCTGATAACTGCTATGGAGTCCTACCTAATTCTAACTATGTGTGTAGGAGTGCAAAAATTGATGTGAGTGAACTCTGGAACAAAAGATTGGGTCATTTAAACTATAAGAGTCTAGTACAGCTGGCTAAAAAGGAGTTGGTAGATGGTTTGCCTAAAATAGGTCCTAGTGAAAATGTTGTGAGTGGACCATGTCAACTAGGTAAACAACTTAAGGGAAGCCATAAAAAGACTTCTAAAATTCTGACCAAAAGACCCCTGGAATTGATACACATGGATTTAATGGGACCATCTAGGACTGAGAGTCTAGGAAGTAAGCGGTATATTTTGGTTGTGGTAGAAGATTTCTCGAGATTCACATGGATAGAATTGCTTAGGGAAAAATTTGATGCATGTGATCTTATAAAATCTTTGTGTAAACGGCTTAGTAATGAACTCAATCTCAAAGTGTCCAGAATGCGTAGTGATCATGGAAAATAGTTTGAAAATTTTAATCTTGAGAGTTTCTGCATGGATGAAGGGATATTACATGAGTTCTCTTCCCCTATCACTCCTCAACAAAATGGGTTGGTTGAAAGGAAGAATCGTGTTCTTCAGGACATGGCTAGAGCCATGCTTCATGGCAAGGGACTAGCCTTACATTTTTGGGGAGAAGCTGTTAATACTACATGCCACATAATCAATAGAGTCTACCTTAGACCCAAAACCGATCAGACTCTATATGAGATTCTAAAGGGTAAAAAGCCTACTGTTAAATACTTTCGTGTGTTTGGGAGTAAGTGCTACATTTTGCATGATAGAGAGAACTTGAGTAAGTTTGAATCTAAGAGTGATGAAGGAATTTTCTTAGGGTACTCTAGAAATAGCCGAGCATTCCGAGTATATAACTCACATACTCGTGTTGTGATGGAGTCAGTCAATGTTGTGATAGATGATGCTGTGGGTCAGGGGGAGAATGTTGAAAATTGTGATAGGATGGACGATAGAAATGGTGATCTTATAAGGTCTACTGATCCTACTGAACCACCTGTGTCTGAATCATCTCTTAGAATACCTAAAAACCTGAAAATGAAACACATCCACAAGATCGAGACAAAAAACCTAAGGAACCATCGTCTAGGGTCAAGTCCAATCATCCTAAGGACAATATCATTGGGGATCTAGATGAAGGTATGAGGCTTCGTAAGAGGGTACTAAACAATCTAGCATATACTAGCTATGTTTCACAGGTTGAGCCCAAGAAAGTCAAAGAGGCTCTTAGTGATGAGTGTTGGGTGAATGCGATGCATGAGGAACTAAATCAATTTGCTAGAAACAATGTGTGCATTTTAGTTCATAGACCTGAAAACTGTAATGTTATTGGTACTAAGTGGATCTTTAAGAACAAGACAGATGACCAAGGTACTATAACCAGAAATGAGGCCAGATTAGTTGCTCAGGGTTATACTCAAGTTGAGGGAATTGATTTTAATGAGACTTTTGCTCCTGTTGCACGACTTGAGTCCATTCGAATTCTGCTTGCTGTTGCCTGTACCCTAGGCTTCAAGCTTCATCAAATGGATGTTAAGAGTGCCTTCTTGAATGGACTTTTTCAAGAAGAAGTCTATGTTGAACAACCAAAAGGATTTATTGATCCAACGTTTCCCCACTATGTCTACAAACTCCACAAAGCACTCTATGGTCTGAAACAAGCTCCTAGAGCTTGGTATGAGAGACTTACGTCATATCTTGAGCGACATGGGTTCTCTCGAGGTGGTGCTGATAGGACCTTATTTATTAGACATATTGAAGAAACTATCACTATTGCCCAAATTTACATCGATGACATCATTTTTGGTTCTCCCATTGAGTCTCTAGCATATGAGTTCACCGAGTGTCTGAAGCAAGAATTTGAGATGAGTATGGTTGGTGAGTTGAGTTACTTCCTTGGACTTTAGGTGAAACAGACTGAGGATGGGTTGTTTATTTCACAGTCTAAGTATGCAAAATATTTAGTTAAGCGCTTTGGGTTAGACAGTAAGAAGCATACTAGGACACCAATGAGTACTAGCTTGAAGTTAGGTAGTGATCCTTCAGGTAAGAGTGTAGATCCTTCACTATATTGAAGTATGATAGGTAGTCTTCTCTATCTCACAGCTACTAGACCTGACATTGCTTTCAGTGTTGGAGTGTGTGCTCGATTTCAGGCAAATCCTAAAGAATCACACTTAAGCTCGGTTAGACGCATCATTAGATATGTGAGTGGTATCGTTGATCTAGGCATTTTCTATTCTAGAGATTTTAATCTTGATTTGGCTGGCTACTCTGACGCCGATTGGGCCGGGAATGCAGATGATAGAAAAAGTACGTCTGGGGGCTTTTTCTACATGGGTAGCAATCTCGTAGCCTAGTTAAATAAGAAATAAAATTCCATATCCCTATTCATGGCAGAGGCCAAATACATAGCAGCTGGGAGTTGCTGCACTCAGCTTCTCTGGATGAAGCAGATGCTGAGTAATTATGGGATTAATCAAGGGACCATGACTGTTTTCTGTGACAATACCAGTGCTATAAATATCTCTAAGAATCCTATTCAACATTCTCGAACGAAACATATTAACATACGACATCATTTTATTCGTGAACTTGTTGAAACACATGTTGTCTCCCTAGATCATGTCTCTACTGACAACCAATTGGCCGATCTACTTACGAAACCACTAGATGGGTTGAGGTTTGAGTCGCTTCGGACGGCTGTTGGTATTTGTTTGCCTATCTGATCATGATTCATGTCTATTCATGCATTTATCACGTCTGCACTTATTCACTTCATATCTTGCATGTGATCAATGTGTGTGTGGTGCATTTTGATTGTTGGTTCGTCTTTTAGTTTTATTTTGTTTACTAAGTTTGTGTGTTTTAAAAAAAAAAAAAAAATAAAAAAAATAAAAAGGGATTTTCTTTTTGTGTGCCTCTTGTGTGACTTTATGACGTTTGCATTTATGATCAAACTCTATCTTTCATCATATCTATGAGTCTGAGGTTCCATCATAGTTTTCATTTTCTATGTAGTTCTTGGTATACTGTTTGATATAGGTCTTCGTGGAATTGGATTTGACTGTCACTTGGTCGATATACACTCCTTTACAGTTGTTTTCACGTGTCCTTTCTCACTAATTTAAGATTTTGAGTCTAACTTGCATGGACTACGTGGCACATTTCACATTGATGTTCTGTATACAATTTACTCCACGGGATTTTGAACTATGTGTGGACTTAAGATTTGTCTACGTGTTTTGAATGTTGAGTTTGTGATTTTGTGCTTATTGTTCGCATTGTCTACATATTTGGGTATGTGCTTCATCTTCAATTTTTGGATTGTTTTGATATAACAAAAATTCAAAATGAAAATAAAAATAAATGTTTTTGTAGCTATTTTTGTTATTTTCTGAAAATTGTGCTGTTTTTATTAAATTTCAAATTTTTGGTGCTATTTTTGACATTTTATTTTCGCTCGAGTTTCGCCTGGACTTCGCTCGAGCGACAAAAGCAGAATGGATGTCGCTCGAGTTTCGCCCAGGTCTCGCTTGAGCGACAATTCCTTTTAAAGCGGCCCTGTTTCATTTTTTTTCGCGCGATTCGATCTTTCTCTCTCCTTCCTTTCTTTCTTTTCTTCCATCAATATTATTCACTTCCCATTAACTTTTGCCTCAATCCGACACCTTTAACACGGTTCTTGATCCGAAGTTTCAACTCTTGGCTTCACATTTTTGGGTAATTCACAGTTTCGATTTTTTTATTTTTTTTACTGTTTCTTTGTTTTTTTTTTTAATTTGTTTCTCTCATTACTTCGTTATATTGTTGTTTTGTGCATTCCTTGGCTGTTTCTATTGTTTTTAAACATGTTTTGCATCACCAATTTCCATGAATTGTGCATTACTATGGTTTTTCTTCACATGTTTTTCACACTTTTGGTCCATTTTCATTGGAATCGTTATTGCGTTTCGTTAATCGGTTTGATATGTGGCTTGGATGGTTGTAAAGTCCATGGAGTGTAGTTTTTAGGGATGTGTTCGGATTTGTGATTGGGTCCTGTATGTGATTGGAATTTGGTGCCGAAGTCACGCCTGTCACGTGTTCGACTTAAGTTCACCTCTTTTGTGTGTTTTGGTTTTTTTTGTTTTTCTTCTTTTTTCCTTCGTTCTTTCCTATTTGTTTGCATGTCGTAACATGCCGTGTGTGTCTTCTTTCAAGTTTATGTGGTTTGATCATATTTTTGGACTCTCACTCGATCATGCTTGTTTTGTTCTGCGTGTCGTTTACGTGGTTCGATGCATTTTCTTTATGCCTCATCTGTGTGTTTGTGTGTGCATCTTCTCATGTCATATTGCATTGTGGTACGTGCATTTTTCATGGTACTTATTCTTTCCATCTCTGCGTGTGCCAGATGGCCCGTAAGCGTTCTCGTCCCTCTGCATAGCCCGCTAGTGGTTAGACATCTTACAGTAGATCCAGGTTTATTTTTGCTATAGCTCAGGAGGTCTTCATTTCTCAGTTCTCCTTACGCCCCGTTCTCATGGAGCGTGAGGTAATTTTGTCTAACCTTCCTGTTGATATCGCCGCTATCTTTGTTTCCCGGGGTTGGGAGCCCTTTCTTATTGGTCTTACACCGCCGCCTTCACTCCCAGTGCACGAGTTTTATGCTAATATTCATGATGTGGACGGCTCGTCATTTAGGATTTTTCTTAGAGGTCATTCTTTTCGAGTTACTCTATCTACGGTAGCTCTTGAGTTAGGTATACCTCAGATTTCCCATCCGACTTATCCTTACATTCTTCCTGCTTCTCTTCCGATCGATGCCCTTGTTCGGTCGACTCTTTTGAACACCCCGTCTACTGGGGGGCCTACGGCAATGGCCACGGGTTCCTTACCTACTGATAGACAGGTCTTGTTGCTCATCGTGTGCACAAACCTATGGCCCGTTGCTCGTACTTCTTCTTTACCTATGGTGCGGGCCCGTTTTCTCTATGCCCTTCTTCATGGGGACTCTATAGACCTTTCTAGTTTTGTGTGCCAGCAGATTCTAGCTTCGTTTCGCACTCCTGGGGGTCGTATAGGTTTGCCTTATTCCTGTCTGATTCATAGGGTTGTCCTATCTCTTGATGCTTCTTTCCCTGAGGGGTCGTATAGGTCGTCCGATAGGATAGCAGACCATCCACCAGATTCGATCCCACGTCCCATCCTCTTCTTCTACTCATGCTGCAGCTCATGATGAGCCAGTTGATATTTTTGACTTTTCGGAGCCCCTTGATCCTATTAGTGACATCCTTTCTGGGGGTTCTCGTGTCTTTCATCCTCCTCGTTTGGATATTCTCCGGCTCCTCCGTCTGAGGCCGACCTTCCTTCGACGTCTACTTTCGTTCCAGGGGTGGCTTCCTTGCCCATTGACCCCATGGTGACGCTTATGGGACAGATGTCTACTTTGGTCGAGCAGTAGGCTTGTATGATGGTCGAGATCACGCAGTTACGTGTTGCTCCGGAGCGTCAGTCTACTGAGCTTTGTACATTTCGACGTGCTCTAGCTGTGTGTCAGCGTCAGTTACATTAGATCCGTGATTGCTTGGATGAGAGCACGAGTGACGAGACTGGTGATGAGTCTTCGAGTACGGGTGGTGCTGCCGCATAGTTTTTGTTTTTGCTCCTTTGTCATTTGTGACAAAAAGGGGGAGTAGATATATGATAGATAGATAGATCTCATTTTTTGATTAATTGTGATATAACTGTGGTTTTGTATCTATTCAATGGCTAGATTAAGTTTTTGATGTTTTAGCAATATTGATGTATGTTTTTGGTATTTTTGACTTACATTACTATTGCTTCTTAATCTGGCTAATGACATACGCACTATTCCTTGTTTTATTTACTGTTTCTATTTCACGTGCTTTTACACTTGGTATTGAGTTTCTGTATTTCAGGAAACAGGTTCGACAAGAGATAGCTGTTTTGGTTGAATGGATAGGTTGTTTAGAGTTACATTTCTTTTTGTGTCCTTGACTGTCTTGTGTAATTTTGTCACAGAATGCCAAAGGGGGAGTTTGTTAGGAAAATGTTGTAATTGGCAATCTGTGACCAAAAGGACCAATTTGTCAAGTTTGTAAAGTCAAGGACTAATTTGTAAACGTCTAAAAGTTCAGGGACTTGTGTTGCAATTTAGCAAAAATTATGGTATAGGTCTAGGGAAAAGTTGGGAGCCTTGACGATGAAAAAGGCGTAAGATCACGCTAGAGTTTCGCCCTGACCTCGCTCGAGCCTAAATAACAGAACCTATCTCACTAGAGTTTCGCCACTGCTTCGCTCGAGCGAAAGTACATCGCTAGAGTTTCGTTGGCACTTCGCTCGAGCGACAGTGCTATCCGGCTTTTGGTAATTTTCCTTCCTTGCAATTTTTAGACGCTCCGTACTACCAAAAACAACCTCATATATATTCAAAAGTCCCGTTTTTCATACACAACCTTTGGAAAAACACAATTGAAAGATTTTTCCTCTCAACCAAAGGATCAACTTCATAATTCCTTCTTTTCATCATATGTCTTATTGAAGAAAAGCATCAAACACCTTTCAAAAATCCTCACTACTTCAAGAAGATCGACTGATTGAAGATCCGGGAAGGAGATTGATTGAAGAATTGGAGTTCTTGCTGATTCACGGGAAACAGAAGAAGAACAAGGCTGGGATTTTGGCGCAGATCTGCACAATCCAAGAGAGCTTTGGTTGATACAGTAAGAAGGTCAGAGTGTTGTTAGATACAGTCATGTCTGGCGTACTGTAAGCTGAAGTCTTCTATAGTGAATCCCTACTGGCTTGTGCCCGGAGTTTTTACCCAGTTGGGTTTTCTCCGTCAACAATTTGTTGAGTTATTTATTGCTTTCTGTCATTTTTAATTCAATTGAAAATTCAACATAGGTAGTTAAATAATGTGAAAGAATCTGGACAAAGTTTAATTTATGTGACTTGTTGCATAAGTTGATTGAATTGTTAAAATCTGCATAAACACCTATTCACCCCCCTCTAGGTGTTGTTTGGGTCGAACTATAATCTTTTTATCAAGAAATAAATTTACTAAACCCGCGAAAGATGCATGTTGGGATAATTTTAATTGTTCAAAGCATGTTGGCTTTGGCTTTGTCAAAATCTAGTAATGCTGAAATTTATAGTTTGTGCAGAATTCCTTACTTTTAGTTTATACGTATGTCATCCCAATAACTTTTGTTCTCTCACTATGGAAAATCATTATACGTTTGAATATATTACTTGCATGAGAAGGCATATTTTAATTGATACACATGCCCATAACGGTAATGGCATGAGTATGCATTTATTTTAAGTATGCAACTTTATTGGGTATCTATATGATAATCATTTGAAGCGGATTAGTGTATTCATTTGATGAATCCATACAAGCGTTTGGATTTTGGATAGACCTTTTTTGTTAAAATGGTCTAGTTGGTTAAATTTTCATATCTTATTGAAATTATACTAACTTTGATTAATGTTGATAGCCTCATTTAATCCTATAAAATTAAGTGAGATGATTTAAGTGGATATAAGTATTTAGTTATGAGAATTAAGCCACTTAATTATTTGAAATATTCTAGATCAATTTAGATGAAAAGGTGCATTCTTTCATATGAATAATCATGACTTTTGATATAATTATTTTCCAATGGGTATGTCTCTTCATAGAGATTAATTCAAGAGGTGTGTCTCTTGAAGAACACAACTATTCAACCTATGGTTGATTTGTTCGTTCAAGTTTGAATATGATGAATAAGGTGAATATGTACCATATTATTTGACATAAAATGAAACTATCACTTGAAATGTCACAAATGTGATAAGTTGCATATCTTGCAATGCTTAGCCCTCTTTATTATTGAATTTAACTTCAATCATGAACCCAATTAAGTTGGTATATGTTTTGAAAGCATTGTTGGTCCATATGATGGCCTTGATTTAATTTGAATGATCAAAATTAATTAGATTGAAGTACGTTATATGCAAGTTGACGACCACTACTTTGAAAGTACATAGACTTTCACGAAGCACTCGATACGGATATTATCTAAAAGATAAATGAATAGAACTATAAAAGAGTTGCTGAATTCTAAGTTCAGGTATAACCCAAGAATGTGGGGGGTTAAATTTAATGCTTGTGAACTTGAAATGGAAAGTTCAAAACTTGTGGATGCAACATTATTAGATTGCATATGTATTCCTAATTGAGGAATTGTGGGGGTAACTCATTTTAACAGTTACGTTTGCTTCTATCTTATAATCACAGAACGATATCTATGAAGGTAGAAAGATAAAAAACCCTTATACTAATTATAAGGATGATATATACTAAGTCTAAAGTGGATGAATGGGTTGTAAAGCTGATTATGGTGTTTGTTTAGACATGAAAGAACAATTGACATATATGAAGAATATTCATAAAGTTCAAATACATGGTAATGTTTCAATGATGATATTGAGTAACCATGATTCTGAAATCCACTAGTAAAAGTGATTGACTAGTGTAGTGTTTGATAGAAATCCTCCAACCGTGTTTGGAAATTGATAAAGCTAATGAGGCATATAGCTTCATGAGAAGATTTCTAGGTGGCTACAGTTTGCATCTATCAAATAAATCGATCATTGACTAGCTATATTTGATAAGATACTAAGTCACATGTAATGGTAGATCTAGACGTATAAGTCATAGACATAATACCATTAAACAGTTGATCTCAATGGTGTAAACTCGTGGTACATTTAAAAGAGATTTACTAAGAGAGATCAAGAAGACTGCATATAGAAGGGAGGTAACCCTACCTTGTTGACTGGAGATCCCAAGATCTTAGTTCAAAGGGACAACTAAGTTATGAAGATTTCACGAAGCACTTAGGAAAATAATTTCTTAACTCATTCCTATGATATTAAAGTGCTTTTTGCAGAGTTGCAAGAGGTTAAGATAATCTTTTAATGATTCCTATGTTTTGATTAAGTCAAGTAGAGTAGGGCAGAATACTCTTAATAGGAGGTCACCTATGTGAGTGTGAAGTGTGACCATTTCAATGAGAATTATTCAAGGCTTAAATTCTCTAAACACTCGCAGAACCAAGAAGGGTTCAGGGCCAAAATGAACCAAGTCATGAGAACCATGAACGATTTAGGAAAGACATTGTGTAAGTATTGTTGTCTTGGCTTACACTAAAAGCTGAATAGTTCAAGACATCATGTTCATCAATTAGCCGAGTAAGTCCGATGGTATTTCACTAAGGGAGGTTCAAAGCCAGAAGCTACCTTCCCTGATGCAGTATTTTTTCGCACCCACTCTACATTGCATCATATCATCACATTTGCATATGCATACCCAATTTCCATTCATGTGGGCGGATTGTAGGAATTTGTTCAAATAATTAACCAAAAATTGGAAAATGAAAAGGTGTGTAAAAGTGGTTAATGAAAAGGTGTGACTATGTGACAACTTCGACCAAATATTCGGACTTGATCCGATAGTCAAATTACAAAAGTAAATAGACCAACTTATTCTACTCGTTGAGCAGATCGTCGTGGTATATTTGTAATCTCGAAATCAATTTCGGATGAATGAAAAATTGTGGACCAAAATTGGAAGAAATGAAGTGTTGCAACTTTTAGAAATGATGCAGGTTTTGGCCAAGTGTTGCAACTTTTTGAAAGGATGCATATTTTGGCCCACACTACTTCATTTGCACCCTTTCTATATCTATAAATAGAACCCTATGGACATGGTTTTTGGTACACCAATTGTATTGAGTATTCATTCTCCTCTTGCAATTCTCTCCTTTCTAATTCCATAGCATTTTCATGCATTTCCTTGGTAGAGAGGGAATTCCGTTCGAGTTCGCTGGTCGAAGTCATTTGGAGTGCTCCTATGGCTTGACGTGGTCGTTGTCTCTTGGGAGATGATTGTCGAAAAACCGTTAGCACCGATGCAAGGCAAATTCATCTTAAGAAAAGAGTTATACTCGCCTCGGCCAATCGCATCACTTACATCTAATTTTTTTCTGATTTCATTTCTACTTGATTTTAGAAAATGATTAATTTTATTTATATAGTTTATGCAAGGTTCGATATGAAGAATTACATGTTTTAATTCAAGAATGGAAATGGTCAGATTCGATAATCATTGGTTAGTTTCTCAAATTCCATTTCAGTAAGTCGAAACCTTGTTTCGATTTTGTGAACATAAACGGTATATTTTTTGTGAATATAATATGTATTTCCCAACACCATGTGGGGTGATCCGACCCATAATATATTAAAATGAATTGCAGGGAATGGTTTGAGCAGAATTCAAACCCATAGCTTTTCTCAACCCTCATTAACTCCTATAACTCCTTACAACTCCCGTAACCTTTTGTCTAGCAATAGGGAGAGGGAAAAGATTGCAAGAAAGTGTAAAATTTGTATGGAGAAATACATTAAAATTGAAAAGTCCCAAGAACTACTATTTTGGCATGAAAATGTACGATTTTTGGAACTTAGATTGTGGATAACGATCTCCTTCATTGTGATCAGGATTGGAATAATTGGAGTGCAACAAAATCTAGAATTTAGTACTTGAAGAGTAAGGTGATTTAACCACACAAAAAGATCTTGAAATTCTTCTTTCAAGAAAGAATCTTGATCTGTAATTTATTTTAAAGAGTGCTTTAAATTCTTTCATTGGTAACAAAGCGTTAAAGGTTGATTTCCTTGCATATTATCTTGCTGTAAATGAAGTTAAAGTGATGAAATGGTTGTATACCTTTTATGATAAAGTTTGAAACATCATTAATGGCAAGCAATGAAATACGTGACATAAATTTTTAAAAAAAATAAAATTTACAACCTATATGATCTAATGCAACATTTTAAAATTTTTTATTTTATATTTTTGGAGAAAAGTGAAACCCTAGTTAAATTTATAGAAACTTTAAAAATTTATTGAATTTTATTCCTAGATTTATGTGCAATAATATTATTATGGCTAGAAATTTATTTTATTGAGCTTTCTAGACAAAAAAAAAGAGCTCTAAATTTGGACCTAAAACAAAGAAGTTGTAAGATTTTGAAGTTTTGATTGAAATTTGAAAATTTTAAAAAAATGAACAAGATAATGAATAGTGATTTTTTTGCCTCAATCTATGTGTGTCAAGTTGTTTTCCCAAACACGGTGTTAAGTATAGATTTTTTTATATTCTAATCACATAGATAAGCTCAGAACCTCGAAATTAGAGGGACAGAAAAAATAAACTAACGAAAACACTTTGATATTCTAAGAGAAAAGACTATGGGTATAGAATGTGTTGAAAAGCTACATATTTTTCGATAGTACAAAATAGATCTGAAACACAACCAATAGAATACATGAATATTTTTGGAATATATTTTTGATGATAAATACAATACAAGAACTCTGATGTCATTTTTCGTTTATTGGGATTGTATTGCAACAGAAGTAAAAGTAAGGTTAAAAATTTATGTAAAAAAACTTAAAGTGATTCAAGTTTTATTATTATAGAATTATTTTCAAAAAAAAATAATTTGTGATATCATGATACATGTCATAATTAAATAAATGTATATATTTATGTTTTTATTGCACATTATGAGATTGTCTTATTGAATTACATAATATCTAATAAGTTATGAATTATTATAAATGTCAAGGTTAGAAGAATTAGTAAGATTAAAACTTAGACTTATTGATTGTCAACTAAGTGGTAGTTTCAGTGATTAGATGATTTAAAGAAAATTTCACGTTGAACTACTTGATTCACCAACTGAATGTGAGTTCTAAAATCGGAATAATTAATGTAATTCTCACTCAACTTATGAAATTTTGCATTATGAAATTAAGTTCATGATAGTGAGACAATAGGATTGCGGATGATGATTGGAACATAGTAACTTTCGACAAATTTGCATTAATACAAAATAGTTCATGTGCATAAATGGATATTGGTTAAGAATAACTATCTCTAATTCTGATAGATCTTTGAATGCACTAAAAGAACATGATACTTTAGAATGTCTCAATTACGCAATAGAAGACCTCACGTGGAAAGAATAGAGATCAAGAACTTTGTCAAATATGGAAAAAGATAGATTCTAGCGCTTAAGCATTTGATTTGATAAGTTCTATTACGGATGATTTTATTCTCAAATGTGACTGAGCTGAGGTGGTTAACTTAGTGTTGACATTTTTAGTTGGTCACATTTTTCTTTTTAGATGAGTAGTCACTTCAAGCTGGTCTCTTCTCAATAATTGGAACTTTGAAAGTCAATGTGACTTACAAATTGAAGCGTCGATTTTTTTATTAACAATATCCACTGTGTTGAGTTAAAAGACGCATAACTTAGTACAGCTAAGTCTCGAGGATATGCTTGTGGCATAATGTTTTAGGTTGTACAAAATTTCAGTTCTTAAGTATTAAATGAGCAAGAATAGATGTAAAATAAATGAGAAGACTTGAAAAGAGATAAAGAACATATCAGATAGTACATAAAAGTGGTTTGGTAGAGGAATAATACTATAAAAGTTCAAGCAGTTCAACTATAAGATATTAAATCTACTTAGCTTGAAAGTGTTTGAGCTAAAGGATAGTGCACTTGAATATATTCTTTTTATTGTTGTTTATATTCTAAACACTACTTATTAATCTTGCTCTTTGTGGATTCTGGATTCAAGATTTAGAAAATCACTTTATGTAAGATTAGGATATTCTTTAGACTATCATTGAGTCTTTGACTTGGCATAGATATATGCCAATAATAAAGATTAAGTTGAGGTTTACTTTACTGGTATATGCAACATAATGTTACAAGACAGGCAAACTAACCTTATGTTTCAGTATCACAATGGCATTAAAGACTCCAATGAGCTTGATCTCAGCCTCTATTTTTTTTCCCTTAATAGTGGTCTTTAACTCAGACTTATTCATGATAGTTATGTTCGTACTAACAATGCTGATGTTTATTATGGTTCTTGATATTGGTTCAATGGTTGCAAATTATGATTAAGAGAGATGGAGATAGAACCTCATTTTTCATTATTTTTATAGATGTATTTATGCATTTTAGTTGTGCTTCTAATTTTCATAAATTAAAGATATTGTATTGATTTAAACTTTATTGAAGTGGAGCAGAAAATCAAATTATAAAATGAAAGATTTCGAGAACCATTTAAGATCGTGAATCTTGATAACAAGAGTTCAATGATCTATGTAATGAAAGAGAAATTCTTATTGAATTGACTATTCCCTATTCACCAAAAACTATATAGCCTACTGGGTAGAAGGAATGAAGTATTGCGGAATGTAATGAGATTTGAAATAATGCAGTCCAACTTACTTATTTTCTTTTAGATGAGAGTGTTAGTTTATTGCAATCTATCACTTAATGGAGTTTTCTTAACAGTAGTACCTTTAGGATTGTATATAGAGTAATAAGAAGCATATCTTGTAGTGTATAATTGGTAGCTGAAGAAATTATTTGGTATAGATGTATTACACATCTAACGATGGCAGTTGAGAATATGAGATCCATGATAGTTATACAACTATCTCATGTATTGAGAATCTCGAGTATCATAATGGAATCAAATACTTGATGGTATTTTTGTGAGAGAAATTAGTAAAGAAAATATCTTTGCGATACATCTATGCACATTATGATATGTAATAATCATTATTTGAAGATGCTTAGATATACGCTTGTTGGTAGTGTCGAATCTCTAGAGTTATATAGAATTTGATACTTAGTTATCAGAAAACTTTTGATTAAGCTTTGTATGCCATAAATGAATAATTTTTGAATTCATATGTAATATATTGTTGGGATTACAAGATAATGATGTACATGCACATATAAAGTATGTTGAAGAAGTTAAGGTTGACTCACTCATACAAGCAATCGCCTTAAATGATTTCGAGATGTATTTAGATGAGACAAAGTGATCCTGTTGTATATATGATCCATTTGCCCTAGATTAAATATCAAGATGAGATTATTATAAGTAAATGAAATGAATTTTTGTTATCCATTAAACCTGTTTAGTAGCAAAATCAAGTTTGTAATTTGAGATTGCCCAGAAGAATGAATATAAGAAGAACTCAAGTTAGGTATTGAGGAATATTTGAGCTAGCGTTCTATTTATTTTTAAAGAATATGATACACTCTTTGACTCTAATCTTGCTTTTTATTTTGATGTAAAAATCAAATATATAGGATGATTTTGAGAAAACTGGCCCTTTATTTTTCACATTATACATATTATTAATATGTGCCAAGAAAAAAAAAGAAATTTATATATATATATATATATATATATGGATAAACAAGTTCTTAAACCTAAAATAAGTTTGCAAATTTATTTAACTCGAACCAATGTCCAAACAGATTAACCAAACCAACCCAACCCAACCCAAACTAACTTGGTTTGGTTTGATTCGATTTCAAGAGATAAATTGGGTGGGTGGGGTTGGAGTCAATTTTGATTTCGATTTCGAGTTAAGTTTAAATCATCCCAACCCGAACCTTGCTCATGCCTAATCCTTACTTAATTTGAAATGACTATGAAATGATAAAGTCACAAATTTTGAAACATGCACAACAAATTTTGAAAACATTGTTTCAACATATGATGTTTGTTTGAACATCAATGTCTGTGTAGGTCTGTTTCAACAAATCCATCTCCATTCAATTGACGGATAGCTCAATCAAATACCCTTGAGGATTAGTTGAGAACATGCTTATTAAAGTGGGTAAATTCACATTCCCAATTGATCTCGTTATCCTAGATATGGAGGAGATATGGGATGCAACATTACTCATCTTGGGCAGATCTTTTCTATCAACAAGCCGAGCTACCATGGACTTTGAAAGTGACGATCTGACATTGAGAGTGGATGACCAACAAGAGAAGTACAAGATCTACACTTGTATCGAGAATCTAGTACATGGAGAGATCAATAAAAAGGCTAAAGAAGAGTGCAAGTATATTGCTGAGATAGTGTAACGTCCCGAATTCTTGAAACCCGAAGCGTTAAAAATAATCATTTTTTCTTTGGTTTGACCCCTTAGATATTAGCCAAAGTATTTTATAAATCAGAAATTTTTTGGTTTTTGAATCATATAAAAATATAATGGGAGGTAGTTATTCATATAAACTTAGCCAATTATGGCAAAATTGGTTTTGGAAAACATTTGGAGGCAATTCAGCAATTACGGATTTAACAACAATGGAAGAAAAATATATTTGATCTAGCAAATGTCTATTAAAAATTATGAAATATTTACAGGGACTAAAGCATTCATATATATACCACATATAAAAATTTGGGGTCTTGACAATAATGTTTGAAGCACGAAAATATTGCTTGAATATGCTGGACAAAAAACTCGGATTTGACACGACGCAGTTTACTAAAACGGGTATAACTTTTTTCTATATAATACTTTTGAGAGATTCCAAAGGCGACTATTAGAAAACTCATAGACCTTTCAAAATTCATTGATTTCACTTTAAAACATGCACTATAGCCTAAGTTATACCATTTTCAAATAGGAGGACAGAATCTGAAATTTTAACCCAGCATAAATTAAACTTCATACATAGTCAATCCAACACTTCTAAATTCTAGTCAACATGCATTGTCTATAAAACTAGAAAAAAATAAACATTAAAAGTATTTCTAAAAAGTGTCATCTAAGTATCCATAAAATATCTACATAAATGGAAATTTTTACTAGAAATTGAAAGTATTTCAGATCGCCGAACACTTGCCACTATGCCAACCATTGCCATGCCTCGATCTTAACCTGTAAAATTATTTGTAGGGATGAGCACTATAAATAATACTCAGTAGGAAGCACTTAAGTAAATGGTAAAAAAATATATATACTTTTAGAAATCCAAACTTTGTTCGATTGTGTCACCGTCAATTTCAAGGGAATTGGTGATCAGTCAGTCCGCTTACTTTTTAGGTTTTGATAACTTCATTTAATTTATCATAATCATCTCTTCATATCTCGTGTAAACTACCAAACGGTGATTCTATCATGAGTAACACAATAAGAAGTTTAACGCAAATGAAAACATATAAATCTCACATCACTTAAAAAAGCGCCGAAACATCTCTACCTTAATGCTTACCCTTTTTGCATTCAATAAGAAATAAAATGCAGTGTACTTCTATGTCTCTTCTTTAGAAAAAAAAACTTTCAGATTCAAGTTGTCTTGGTCTATGGAGAAAGGACAAAATAATTTTACGTATATGTATAATAGTTTGGGAGAAAAATGCGGGTGTAAAGGTTGTAGGAGATTTTTTTTTCTGTTTTTCAAACACCAAAGAATGACGGTGATTAGTAGTAACCAAAATGGGATTAATAATGATGGTACTGGAATATGAATGATTGTATAAATAGACTTTTTAAGTTGCATTTTCACATATAATGGAGGTGAAAAATGTGCGGTTATGAAAAAGGGCAGCAGTTTCTTTTAATGTAATGGGTGTTAAATGTTTGGGATGGTTATGGTTTTAAATTTCAAATGGAAGTGGTGGTTAGCAATGAATTAAAAATGGAAGTTAAAATGATAAAGTAAGTGGGGTTGGTTAAAATTGGAGGTTACAATTGGAGGCATTTAATTCTCGTGGAAGTGGCAGTGAATTGCATTTAAAAGGGAGTTGCAAAATTTGATTTTTAAAGGGTGGTTACAATGAATTAAAGTGGAAGTTATAAATGGATAATGTAAGTGGGTTGGTTAAGACTTTGAAGTGGGAGTCTTCAAGTGGTTGCAAAGGACGTGCCATTCAAATTCCAGTTCAATGGCAGTTTTTTTTTTTTTTGTATTTTTATTCACATATATTTTGGTGGTTAACAACAAAGAAAGATAGAAACTAATATAGAAAGTGGGGTAGTTAATAAACTTAGTGGATGGAAAAATCGCAAGAAGAAATCAAGATAATGTAATTAAATTTGAGTATAACTAGTGTATCAAATCTTAAAATTTAAGGTAGCAATTAATATAAAATGTGTCGTCAAAATAATGTAACAACATAAAATTTTGTCGTCTATATGATATTTTGACACCTTACAAAATTTTTAAAAAAAGTACGCAAAACTTTACTATTGTGATCAAAATTTTAATTTGAACTCTTAAGGAAATGTCGTAGCGACGTAATAATATAACCCAAATTATATTCGAGTTCTTTAATTTTATTTTGAAATGAGACAAAACATTTTTTATTTCTCGATCGCTACAGATAGTGCAACAAGGATCAAAGAAGATAGCTTAAAAATTTAGGAAGTCGTGAACGAGAGGGAAACGGAGGGTTCAACGTTTGGACAGCAAAATGAGGATGCAAAGATGGAAATTGCAAGGAGTGCAAAAGCTCAAGACACCTATTTAAACCACCCCGATCAATTCTTCTGCACAGTTTAGCTAAAGACTATAAATTAATCGCTGATTGGGAGGTAATTCAACTTTTAACTCTTTTATTTATCTTGCTTTTTGCACTGCATTGTAAGATTTATTTTGATTATTAGTTTGCATTAGACTTAGGCATGTTTCAATTTATAGGGTATCACCATTTTATCATGTTTCCCCTTAGACCTTTGAATTTGTTGTTGGTTATTTCAATTATTTGGGCTAAGTAACACATATTCTGGGTTATTTTATCTTTAATTTTTAATTTGACTGCTATATGCAAGAATATGACATTGTGGAACATTTAAACCAATATAGTCTGAAAGAAAAGCATGACGAATGATATTGTCTACCTGTTACCCATAATGCCTCTCACCTTCGAAAGAAATTCGAGAAGTACCGTTCTCCTTTTATTTATCGCCCATTATGTGCTTGCTTATATTTTATGACATTGAGGACAATGTCGGTTTCAAGTTTGGAAGTGAAAAAAACTTTGAATTTTTGGTTTTGTATGTTTTTGTGGTTTGTTCTTGTGTGTTTGTTTACAAAAAATAAAAATAAAAATAAAATAATAGTAATAATAAATAAAAAATAATAATAATAATAATGAAAAAAAAAACTTTGAGCTTTTTATTGTATGCATGTGTGCGTTAAACAGTTTGACTGACAATGATGATTAAATTTAAGGTTTATGTTTATTTATAAACTGTGGATAGGTTGCATGTTAGATTGATTAAAGTTTAAACTTGCAAAACTTGATATGATACCTGTACTAAAATTGTGTTTGACATTGTGATGATATGAGTTGATTCATGAATTTGATAGATCGATTTATTTGGATGTAGATGCTTTACCTAAATCATACTAGTTATTTTATCTTCAAATCAAATTTAGCACAGTTTGGGGTGATCTCACTGTTGTAGGAAGATACGGATGTGAATGTAGATTCCTTGTATGAAAAATTTTGTGTGAATTGTCTTAGATTAACAGGATAAAATCAGGCAAAAGTCTTAAATAGGAGGTCAATTTACTTGAATAGGTGTGTGATAAGGGGTATTACACTAATCAAGACATATATTTTGAAATTTAAAATTTCTCTTTGAAGCCTTTATGACTTGGGTAATTAAGCCTGGAAGAATATCTTAAAACCTGATCCTAAGGTCATTTGACTTGAGATTCATTAGCCTAAAGCTCACAATAGGAGTCATTTATAATGCAATTAGAGATGAAGTTACCCTTGAAAAAAAGGGAAAAAAAAAATTCTCTTCAAAGCTTTTTTTCCTCGGGTTATTAAGCCTATAAAGGTGTTTAAATCACTGTTACCTTAAAGTCGTCTGACTTGAAAGCATCGGCCTAAAGCCTGCTACATGAGTCATCTAAAAAGCTTAAGGGCCCTGCCAAAAAAAAAAAAAAAAAAAGCATTGTGAAGTCCCAATGCTTTTTCGATGGAATTTGACTTTCGATGAAGAATAATTAGCCTAATTGAATCCTGCGGTCGAAGCAATCAAATAACTGGAGAATCCTTGTTCGCTGATGTGTTCACTTACAAATAGTGATGTCTACTTGAATTGGAGGGGTGAGGTTGGTGATAAAAAATTTAATCTTAAATCACATGCTGGAAAAAGAGTGAAAAGGAATAACTTTGGGGATGCATGAATCTTATAAGAGATGAAATGATATATTTGACCATAGAGGGCCAGGAATTGGAACAATTTGTGAAGTCATTATTGTCTACTTAGTTCTTTACACACACGCATATCGATTTTACATTGGAAAAGTGGATATTGGTTTGGTATTATGACTTTGAAGTGGTTTGTAGATTTAACATGGTGATTTCAATTCCTGAGATAAAAAGTTAGACTGTTATATATATATAAACACACAGAAAAGGGGAGAAGGCGACAGTTGCAGAAAAATTTGAGGAAGATTATACACGCAAACGGAGAGAGAAAAAAACATTGCTACTGGGAAATAAAAGGGTTCTTTGATATACATTATAAACACAAATTGGAGGCAGAAAACGTGGAAGCTGCCAGCTTTAATTGATTATATATACAAACCCACAGTTAGAGCAGCTTTTGGAAGAAAAATTGAAAGTGTGGGCGACTACAAGACAGAAGAAAGTTGAAAGACACGATTTGGCGACAATTGAGAAGAAAGCAGACAACACATATACAGAGAAAAACACAGAAAACGGCAACTGATTTTTGAGGAAAAGGACGGCAAATTTATTTTGAAAATTACTCATGTTCCGTCAATTACTCGGTGATGTTGTTCAAATTTTATTTGTTTAATTCCGACTATATATTAAGCTAAATTTTTTATTGTTAGGATGTGATAAACCATTATTATGAAATTTTTGGTTTAAATAATTAAATTTACGTTAATTTGTTTAATTGTTTGAAAGTTTATTATGATTTAATTTGCTTTCCAATTATTTGGTCAATAATTGAATTATTTGTGGATTTTATTGTCATAGAGAGAGATAATAAGATCATTACCATTTAGTAATAAACATTGTCAGGTTCGATAAAGGATAGAGATATACTTCTATGCTTCTAACTCATTTAATACATTTATCATATTAGCATCTTTCATCGAGAGATAGGAATGTCACATGAGAGGAATAAATTTGATAACTATCAAGAAAGGTTTTCAATTAAAATAGGAACATTGACCAATAAGCATGATTTCAAATTGTCATTTTAAATTGTTGAACTAAAAATGAATTAATAAGGGGGATTCTCATCTTAGCAATACTTCTTACAAATTTGATTAATTTTTACATTGCTTTTAAGTTAGTTAATAGATTTAATAATGTTAGGTACAACTCGATTTTACTATTCGATTAAGGGAATTGTTAGTTTTCATTTGATTAAACGCATAGTACTCGTGAGTTCGACACTCTACACATTACTATATTACTTGTTCACGATCCCATTCACTTGCGGGTAATCAGACAATCACTACATTCCTGATTACTATGACTATTTTGATTAATATTTTGCCTATTATGTGGTTTGTCGCTAACAAATAAGCTCTTAGAATTACTACCATGCTTTTTAGATTTAAGTTCTAACTCTTTGCTCCTTAAGAAATTGATGACAACATCAGGAGTTAGAGTGTCTCTATCATATTTGATGGCGAACCTTGCTATGTGTATATTAAGCTTTATATAATGGGTTACGTAATATCACATGTCACTCTATCATTTGTCAATTTAGAACAGAGTCAACTTTTTCATCCAAACTTTTCTCTTCATATCATTTTATGAAATTTCTTATATACCATTTTTATGTACAAGTAGTACGATCCTTAGATGACAGTCTTGGTATTTCTATATGTTTTAGGGATGGCATTAAAGAGCACAACTGCATTTGTACTCCAAAGACACCTTATCACCAGTATTAGTAATATCATGTACTAACTTATCGAAGGTATCTAAGTTATCATCTAATTCCCTAGAGGAACTTAAAACTAAAATATCCTTCCAAGATTAACAATTTGTGTGGTAAGGACTTAACTAAGCACAGTTCTTCCAATTCATTCTACAAAGCTTAGTGGTATCTAATTTTCCTACTTTTCTTAAAATTTGAAAAAAAAAAAAAAAAAAATGTAATATGATAGAAGTGTAGGCAATTTTATCAGCTTCATTTTTTGGTCAGTAATCATGATATCAGGAAATTCTTGAGTTATTGCTTGAGAAACCTTTTGTTGTAGAATAACCCCCTCTCATTTTTTGTTGCCAAATGGGAAAATCATCATTCCCACTGAAGATCCCAAGTTCAAAAATTGTTCCAACCATTTTTGAAAAAAAATTTAAAAACACAAAGTTAATTTCCTTGAAAGGTGACAAACCAGCTTGAAAAAATTTTGGAACTCAAAATATTTGCTTCCTTGAAAAGTGACAAACCAGCTTGAAAAAATTTTGGAACTCAAAATATTTGCAAGTTAACAGATAGTAACAAATATGAGATTCAAGTGTAAAATTCAAACAAAAGCTTATCAAAGCAATATGCAGCATATACAAAGTTATGTACTAACTATATCAATTCAAGAACCCTAACTAATATGGATGATGATACAATTTTTGTAAGATTTCAATTTAAAAAAGGATTAGAAAATGTCCAAATCCACTAGGATTTCATGAGATTCAGGTACTTAGTCAAGAGACTCAATTTGGAACATTTCTTAATCACAAGATCAGGTGATATAAAATGTTGTACAGAATATTAGAGTGCCTGCAGAGATGACACCAAGTTAACTTTATGCAACTTATCACAGTTAAGGCAAAAATATTGAAAAAACTGTAGTCACTATTGAGTAAGGGTCAAGAGTTTCAAACTAGAGTGGTTTTGAGCCATAACCATCATGAGCAACACAGATGCAAATAGAAGTCAAAGGTGTCCCTCACAAGGTCACCGGTTGTAGGTTTCAGTTAATATTCCTCAAGATTTGTTCACGATTTTACCAGATTTGGGGTTTCAACCCGAATAAAAAATAAGAAACCTCAAATATTTGATTCAGAAAGTAATTTTGTAACCAAGAACGGCCACTAACGGCAAATTCTTTCAATATTTTAGATCTAGGGTTTCAAAAAATACCAAACCTAGAAAGATCAAAAGAAAACGAATTGTAAAAAATAATTTTCTTGTGTAAAAATTCAATCGAAAGTTCGATAAACCTTTCAGTTACTAGATCTTTCAAAAGAGACCTTGGGTTTTGGGGGAAAAAAATTTGTGATCTGAAGAGATTGACCAAACTAACTACGAAAATAATTTTAGATAATCAATCGACCATCGAAGGTCCAAGAACAGCCAACTCACACTTCGATACCACTAGTATACAAAAATATCATAATGAAGACCCAAATGTTATAAAATCGTCTACTTAACTTACATTCGGAACCAAATCACCAAAGGTACCAAGATATCATAGAATGGGATCATATTATTGTACCCTTCTGTATCACAGTGGCCACACAAATCTAAGCCCCAAAAGATAAGATTGAAATTGCTTTAATGGACTAGAAGATGTCAACTCAGATACCAAATACATTTTTCACTCACTGATTCACAAAAGACTCACCCAAGAATTCCCTCAAAATATTCAAGAAGACGTCCAATCAGAAGTTGAAGAGGAAGCAGGGAAGACAAACGGAAATGGAGAGAAAACCCTAGACTCTCTAAAGAATCAAACATTCGAAATCAAAATGAAAATCCTAAATTTATACCCTCTACAACCACCATTAATCTCATATCAAGATAAAAAATCCAAAGCAACTAACATCTAATCAATAACCAATGCAACTAAAGTTGCATTTGCATTTGGAAACATGTTAGGCCTTTTATATTTGGTTCGGATTTTGGGCTACTCATGAAATTATCACGCAATAGCATACTAATCCACTAGACCTTAAATGGCCCATTTATCATCATTGCCTTGAAGCTAATTGGACTGGACTTGGCATCACAACCTAACAGGCTATATATAGTGAAGATGTTTGTTCATGCATAGAACACTGGCTGTGGAATAATAAATTTAAACAGAACAACAAAGAAAGGCACAAGAAGATATAAAAAGATATATTTGTCTCTTGGTTAACAAATTTCGATTCAATTAATTGGCAAGATAGAGAGGGAAAAAAATGGAAAAAGGAAAAACATCAAGCCATTATGCTTTATTAATACATGGTGTAGGCTATGCCTTGACTCCCACACCTTATGCATTATTCGGGTGGCGAACCATGGTTAGAGATATATCAATAGATAAAAATTTTGAAGGGGCAAAAAAACAAATGCAGGACCTAAAAGTGTACATGAAGTGAGGAAAAAATACGAGTCTTGATAATTTAACAATAATTGAACAAGCAGGAAAAAGTTAATTAATTATAAGCGCCTCTGCCGTAGAATAGAACCATGACGTGATCTGCAGCTGAGGAGGTTTGAGGAAGCAAAGTCACAAAGTCTCTTTGACTCCATATGTGATCCCTTACATGCTGCAACGTTAAGAACGGTAGAAGCTCTTGCCCTTTACAAGTTATTTCTACCTGAAGAATAAGATAAATACAAACACGAACCAAATATTTCCATCAGTTAATTATTACCATTTTGAGTAAGATAAATAACATAAATATAGTATGTAACAATTTCAAGTACGACATAAACATGACACAAACAAATGACATTATGAGCAGTAACGTCACTCATAAGTTATAGTTAATAGGAGAAGTGCAATTAAGCTCTTTATCACTTACGATGAAGTCCGAGAATCCATTCCGTCCACTATTTGTTTAGACCTCACATCGAGAATCAATTACAAGATAGGTCAAACTTAATGTTTAATTGAGGCTCTGCATCATTCTCTCATTTTTAGGAGAATTGAAGATGAGACCACAAATTTGATACCAACTAATGCATGGTACACAACTAATTCTCTCAAAAGCTATAACTAGTATGAAAAATGCAATCAAGCCTTTTTATACCACACCCACAAATCCATTCAAAGTAGTCTTCAATTGTGGCTAGTCTCTTATGAGATTAATTCATCATGTTCAAGTGATGCTCCACTTCGTAAAATTAATCATATTCATAATTTCTTTGGATTTATGCATAGAAATCAACCTTAGAAAAAGTATAGTAAAATGCTTTACGTAAATCCACGTATGTGCATATACATATATGTTTATTTCAGCAACTAGTCATTTGAAAGAGACCTATGGAAGACGTCCACCCCAATGTAAACAGCTATCTACTTTCATTATATTAAAGGGACCCCATTAGACTTAACTCCTAAGCCAACATCATTATACCTTAGACATAATGTTACAATACTGTATATTAATTAATTTGTATGTACAAATATGATTAAATACAAAATAAAAGAAATTTCAACACACTAAAATATTTTCTTTATAATTTTCTACCTAACTTTTGTGTAGGTATACAGTATCTTCGCACTAACATCTTTCATGCACGTTCCTTTCTATCTTTAATTAGAAAACCCTAATTTGAAGGTTAATGAAATAAATATTAATCCTAACTAATTAAGGTTTATTATTATCTTAAACTGCAACATTAACAGATTAGTAATTAATATGTTGGTTTTCATTATCTAATGTAATTATGATTACATATAATATCTATCATGCATTGCTTTCCTCCAACGTAAGCATGGATTTTTTTTATTTTTATTGGATAGCGATTGTATTATTGTTCAATTAATTCTTTCATGATGTTAGACTAATCAAAAAAATCTATCCTTTCTTGTAATTATCATCATTTTTACTGCACTTCTTGTTTGATAGTTTTGTTGACATTCCATAATGTGACAAACAATCGACTATATATTTGAACGATAGTTATTTAAATCAATGATCAATTTTTTTACACATCATGAAATGTCAACAAAGATATACAAAATGAACGTACAAATAGATTAATTCAATTATTAATACTAAAGGAAAGAAATAATTATATCAACACAATATTTGAGTTATATATATATATCAAGTATCCAAGTGCACCACTTACGTTTTGATGGACCCATTAATGTTTAGAAATAAACAATAGTGTGAAAAGACAATAAAGGGCCTACATTGCTGATAAAGGGCTGAGTTAAAGCAAACGAAAGCATGACGAACGCATTCGCCAACCCATGCATATACACACACACATCACGAACGACTTATATTTAACCTCAAGTTAATTAATTAATTACTGGACGAAATAACCTTTTTACATCTTAAAGTCAATGTTGTATTTATATTATGATAAATTAGAAAGAGAAATGTACCTACCTACCTACCCTTTTTGCTTTTATTATTGCTCACAGATTGTGAGAATAACAATTATTAACAGATATGTGTTAGCCTATTGTAATATAACATTAATGTGCCGGAAAAAGATAATTATTCCTAACCTTGATTTGGTTTAAATTGTTTTCATATTTTAAAGTTTGATATTATTTTATTTCTACCAACTCGATTCAAGTAACTCGATCATGCATGCCATAAATTTCGAGACGACTTCAACAAATTAACAAAAAAGATGTTGACTTGAAGGAATAAATATTAATCAAGAATTAATGTTGAGTGTCATACATTCTAATTGAATAATTTATAATTATGTTCAATCCAATGTCATTTGAAGAGCGGCACCGGCATATATACAGATCACTTATCTATTTAATTAGTATTGTTGAATAAGTTATGTATAAATTCATTCTCTATCCTTACTTAATGGTATGAAATATGATTGGATTTAGATTAGAATTGTACGCATTCAAGTCATTGAATTGAAGAGTTGACCTCAATACTAAAATATATGAGCAAGATTAACATGCATGAAAAAAATAATTAAATGAAGATTAAACAGATTAATTAATGTCATCATATCCTAGCAAAGTGCCAACTTCCTAATAAAACTAGTTTCCTTTACTAAGGAATTAAAGAAGATAATTTGAAATATTATTGATTTGAACACCTATAAGAAGCGAAATAAAAGTTCAACTAAGTAATTCCAAAAAAATTGAAAAAGAGGATTTTAATTGTTACTCTTTCTATATAAGCATTCAATAAATTCTCTAAAATAGAACCTCAATCTAGTCGTACTAAGAAAAACAATCCTCACACACACCCGCACGAACACGATGTAATTATATCTATTGTAATATATGAAAGTACAATATGTCTTGACAATCATAGCACTTGACATTGGAAATTTACCTATTTTTCTAGTGGTCCTTGTAGCAATTGTTGATCTAATGTATAATGCTACTTGCATACACGGTTCTTTATCCATCATAGTGTGACGGATTTTAACCCTCGTTTAAGTACATAAAGAGACTCAACTCACAAACTATCAATGGTTTTTTCTGATAATCATGGTTCTTGACATTGGAAATATACCTCTTTTTTGTTATTATTATTTTTTCCCCTCCTAGTGGTCGTTGTAGCAATTGTTGATCTAATGTGTAATGATAATTGCATACACAGTTCTTTATCCATCATAGTGTAATAGATTTTAACACTCGTTTAAGTACATTAGGAGACTCAACTCACAAACCATTATATATACACACAAAACCTAAATGTTATACACACGAGGATTGACATCTATTTTTATGTAACTAAGATATTCTTCCCAAGATATATACCACGTGTATATTAAAATGTAAATGTTCTTTTGACCTGTTTTCCTCCTAAGTAGTACTTTAGTCCCCATTTGGAACGAATTTATACAATGTTAAATTTGAAAATCAGTTATAAATAATTTATAATTTTTTGCCAAACGGAAGCTTAGAATTTGAGTATTAATAGAACTCTATCCTAATGGCAGTTTGACTAAGAGAAACAAATATGTTAGCCAAAATTCATGGATCCCAGCTTTAACTCTATGAAAATATGATTACAGCAAAAGAAATAAAAAGAAATAAAAAGAAAGGTTAGTAAATTTAGAAAACGAAGATCATCATATCTGGCTAAGTATTGCACAAATTTTGAACTCCCTAAGGTTTATTTTATGTTCAAAGTTCTTTTGCACAAAATAGAGATCTTACTCTTCATACTTTAGTCCATTAACATGAAGAAAATTATCTAAAT
Source organism: Olea europaea var. sylvestris (assembly GCF_002742605.1). NCBI lineage: Eukaryota > Viridiplantae > Streptophyta > Magnoliopsida > Lamiales > Oleaceae > Olea > Olea europaea. The sequence continues at coordinate 20,298,226 of NC_036242.1, read as the reverse complement.
TTTCAATCCTTAATCAAAACCATTTATGGATAGAAAGAACCTTTGTAAGATTTAAGCTCATGATATATATGTGTGAAGAAAATGAATAAATTATCAATTTTTCCATCTCTAGATGATAATAAGTTCTGCTAGAATTAAAATAAGGATAAATTGGATTGCTGAGTATGCATGAGACTTGAATTCCACACAAAGCAACCAGACTCATTCTAAACTCTAAAGCACAAAGCTAACCTAGTTATTTTTTTGCTTAAAATGAACAATATATCTAATTAGTTGAACACTAATTATGCAGACAATCAACCTCCATTTTGAAAAAAATTAGTACATTCCCTAATCCAAAATTGATTTTATATTTGTTTTATAGTGAAAGATAATGAAAATAGCAAACATATATATATAATTTGGCTTTTGAATTATGTAAATTAATAAAATATGTGGACTATAGAAAATATTTATTTTCTAAAAACTAAATAATATGACTTGTTGGTATCTAGAAAGCCGTAGTAAATTGTGTAGCTGAAATGCAATAGCAGCATTTCTATATATCATAAGAATTAAGTGATGCTATAAAAACTGCCTAATCAAGGGAAAAAATGTATGGATGTAAAGAAAGTTGTCCAATTTGTTCTGTAGGAACGTAGAACAAATTCATGCTAGATAATATTTCTCAAGGCAATGAAATATTTTTCATGTACTATGGGCTAGATTAAGAATAATCAAAGTAAACTTTCACCTCCTTCCCCGTAAATTCTAATATCATCTGCGTTTCTCGTTAAACTGAACACTTACACTACCGTGAAAAATTGAAGAAATCCTTGCCATTGTATGGTTTTGAGATCGAATAATTTTACTCTCATCTTGAGTAAGCACTAATGAATTCAAATTGTTTTTTCAGTTGAAGAATTACTGATGTTTTACTTGATTACAAGGAAAGGAGAAAGGTTCTTTTCTTTTGCTCGTATTTCCAGCAAATATGAACTGATAAATTCACGGATTAACTCCAGTTTCCTATGGAACCATCACTTTCTCAAAAAGAAATGGAATGAGTAAACAGGATAGCCATTTACTTTGGTTCGGGGTTCTAATATTTCTTGTTTATCATCAGTCCGACCCTAAAATGACATTCACAATAATATAATTAATAAAGCATATTCCAAAATTTGGAAGACCTTATTTTTGTAAAATACAATTATATAGCAACAGCTTAAGCTATAATGATACAAAAAGAAAAGAGAGCTACCTATAAATATACGTCGTACCAACCATGATGTTATCTAAGATGTATTAAAATATCACTAATGGAAGCATTTACAGTTCTGCTGTTTCTATCATTTGTTTCTTAAACAACTTCATGTCTTGGAGAATGTTATTTATGTCGAAAGTCATATTACCATATAATAAAATCAGTACAACTGACAACTTATATACTCATAAACAATTTCTGATCGCAAAATTCATTGTAATAAGAAGAAAAAGAAAAGATGGAATGTGAGGCGTACCTCTGATTCATTTTCCAGCCTAAGCTTATTCACCAGATATTTTTTGACCAATCGAATTGTCATCCTTCCATCTCTAAAGAATATTAATGATTTTTAGACTGAGCGACGAAAAAGAAGAACAAAAGACATGAAAATAAAAAGGAATCGAAGAAAGTAACTTACTTGATTCTCAAGTAGCTCTTGGGTATCTGAGGCAAAAACGGTTCTTTTGCTCTGCAATGCAAAATAAAGGTCCATTAAATATGATGATGTCGTAAGAGAAAAAAAACTTCAAGGTAGGGACAAAAAAACACAGAAAGGAAAATAGTGCTGCTGCAAAGCAAATGTTGATGATTAATTTGATTTCCCAGCTTAATTTATGCACTTACTGATTTTGTGATGCTTGTAGTGCAAACCATATGCCGGATTGTGGTCTCCGAGGTGATTGAATGACTCTAAAATCTAGACTTGGCCCGGGGATATCTATTCCGGGATGGACTTGAAATTGCCGGGGAAAATAAGAATCAGGCGCCATTAAAGAAGGTGAAGAAGTATAAGGAGGCGTTATGTTAATTGGGATGGGTCTATATGCCCAGTTAATCTCTTGATGATAAGGGAAAGTTGAACTAGTTCCCGGGTGTTGCAAGAAAAATAAGGTTCCATGATCGGTGGATGTTGAGAAATTCATAGCAGGCCGAGGAGCTGCAAATTCTGATACGTTAAGAATAGGGGCCGCTAACGGCCTGATTTGTGAAGCACTACCACTAGTATTTGGAAGAAGCTCGAGCTCGACCGGTCGAGGGACGCCTATTAGAGAGCTTTGATCTGCTTGATCTTTCTTCTTTTCACGACCTGTGTTACCACCAATACTCAATTGAAGCCACTCTTCATCTTTCTCTTGTTGAACATCTTTTGAACTTGATCCAGCTTCATTAATACTCCCTTCTGCCATTAATGGGCCAACTAATCGATTAGATCCTAAACAAGCTTCACTACAAGAATAATAACCTTGTACTTGACTACTCATAACACCAAAACCCTCCGAATAGCCACCACAAAACTGGTGTTTGTATATATTTTCTGCAGAAAACATGGTCATATCGAAAACCCCAAAAACCCAAAGCGCCAGTTCCACTGAGTTTTAACCCTTTCAAACTGATCTTGGATCCCAAGGCAAGCCATGAATTGGAAATTCTTCAATTTTCAAATCATTAGAAAGATCTGTTGAGGCCATGAACATGATTGAGATTCAATTAGGACATAGATTCCCATTGGACAGATAAGAATTAACAATAAACAAGAAAATGAAACTTGCAAATCTCACTTTGTATAAATTCTCTTGGTTTGGCAGTTTGTGAGGGGATGGAATAGCTGCAAGGGGGTAGATAGATGGTGGCGAGTCAGTTATATAAAAAATATATATATTTATTTATTTATTCTCTCAATTACTAAGGTCATTTTCTCTTTAATATTGACTTTAATAATAAGATAGAGTACAAGTTCTAGTTGTTTTCTAATGAAGGTTTTTCCAGCTAACAACTTTTGGCCATTCTTTCAAGAAACTATATTACAATGAAAGTTACTCTTTTTCTGATATCATAAAAGGTCCTTTTTAGCTTCCTATAAGAGCATTTTATACTAGGGTTTGGGGTATTTCTATTCTTAATTTTACATTTTTTAGGTTTTTCTGTGCTGTTTGCATTTAAAACTAATTAAAATAGCTGAGACATGATTAATTACGTGTCAAAGGAAAAACACTAAACTTCGATGGTCCTCATATCCTATATTGTCCGAGCTCAATTTGACCATTATTTTTTCAAGCATGTCATTCTAATGGCAAGGCGTTTTTCTCTCGAATCAACACCACGGCATCCTCCAACAAGTCGTCTACATGATGCATAACCAAGTGTTTAACATTGAAACCATTCTTCTCATCTCTTTCGTAATTCTCTCAAACTTATCTTATCAAACGATTTGTTCAATAGAGGTTTTACATCCCTCAAAAATACATAATCGAACTCTAAGACAAATTAGTTGAATTTTTATCGATATTTTTTTCCCTCTTTGACCACCTTTCCACGCAATATGGTGCTCTCTCTTCAATTTATTTTGCCTTCCAAATTCCAACTCTTTCCATGTCAAGCACTTACATTGATTGAAAGACACGTGTCATTAGTTCAACACATCAAGAGCTTTGACCTACAAACATATTTATAAACAAATTTCCCGAATTTGTTTAATTTGCTTAGCATCTTCCTAGGAATACTTCCTCAATCATCTTAATTGCATTTCTAAATATATAACAAATAATTACATAACGCGCCCCCGGGGCATAGTCCAATGGTGCAAATGATAGAAGTAAGGTTATTTCACACCTTGCTGACAGTCGTAATGTTGGGATTCGATTCTTGAGACATGAAATTGGATTCCTTGTAGGTGCAGTGTACATGCAGCTCTTGTTCCCTGACTTGATGGGGCATATCCCGCGATTTACCTCCCTCACAAAACTTTAGGGGCGGGGTGGTGGAGACCCTCAAGATTGGGGTTCAACCTTTTTTTAATAATTACATAACGCAACACAACTCCACAAAAGACGTACGAAAAGAGATAGATACAGCCCAAATTAATGAATGCCAGGGCATAAATAATTGCAAAAATACCTATGCATATGGCTACATGGCACTATAGAATGTTTATTTAATTAAGTTAAAAAATCACAAATAGATCAATTAACGTTAAATAAATAAACGGCATTGGCATGCATGACTGTGTTTCCCAAAAACCCAAGAAACAGAATAGATGAATAAGACTTGGTCGTGTAAAAACATTCCGTTGAACAGAACAGGCATGTGCCCCTGCACTACACTGTCAACTGTCAAATATTCCTATTCAATCAAAATATTCTTAATTGGGTTCAACACTAACAATATTTTAGTTAATTTTAAGGTTAATAATTTTCTCAAGATATAGACATATTCTATAGGATTATGCAACGTGCACATAAAAATAGAACATAAGGAATTACATAAAATGATGTGAAGCGAACAGATTGAATGAAAAAATTGACTGTATTTTAAATAGAACAATAATAAAATTACATGTGATATTATGTAATCCATTATATAAAACTTACATTCATGTATCAAGGTCTTATTTTATATGGGAACTGGGAAAGCATGCCATGTCTTTGCTGCCTCTCCTGAAAAGCTGATCATTGCACCTTTTTCCAGCTACCCATTCAAAGTGCTCTCTCCCTGCCTCTTTTGTGTGTGTGTGTGAGAGAGAGAGAGGGCTTTCAGCTAGGTACTTTCCTAATCAACAAAATTTGTGATTTTACTTTATTTATTTATTTATTCATTCATTTTTGTGTTTTGTATAGTAATAACATATATTTAGAAGATTTGAGTCATTTCTACTGTCGAACCAATTGACGTGATCAATAAATTGGATCTTAGATATAAAAAAATTGTATTTACAATGAGTTTGTGACTTTCATTTGATTGACTTCAAAGCCAAAGCAATATTTGTGTTTGCATGATTAGAGTTCTTTGAGATTAGATATATGCAATATGGACCTAATATTATAACATCATAGAGAGTTTGGTTAAGCTAAAGCTTAATCTTTTTTCCTTGTTTACATGGTATCTTCATATTTGAAGGAATTTTCCCTTAGATTTTCTAATTATCTTATATTAACTAATCCGATGATGTTATTTTTGGTAGGGCCTTTTTGCATCACTATGCCCTTGTATACTTACTCAAAACAACCTTATGAGACATCCAATTAGAGATGTACGTTAACAATAAAGATCATCAATCCACCACAATCAAGGGGCCAAGAGAAAATAACCACAACCAGCCAAAGCAACATGCTTTATGATTGCCATTACATAAAGGAGCAAGCAAAGTTGAAGAATTGAAACCACGTAATCATAATGCATGGGATGCTTTTGAAATGACAAGATAGTTCATCATCAAATTTCATGCATCCCAGCTGACTTTGGGATTTCAGTTCAACTCACTTAATTGATTAAACATGTTACAAATTTACAAACGTGGAGTGCAGGAGAAAGTGGTTCAACTTTAAATGTATTTGTATGGAGTAGAGGGCAAGTGAAGAATATAAAAAAATAGTGATGCTGCTTTAGTGTGTCATGATGACATCATGAGTACTCCCCATCATAACTCATCCACTTTTTACATCAAATGAAAAAAAAAGTGACATCCTAACAATTCCCTTTCTATGTATTCATAATTTTCCGCTTTCTTTTTTCTTTTCTTTTCTTGATTAATTGTTTTCCTTATATGTGCAAGTGATGGTAAGATTGCTTTGGATTGAATACCAAGTCTTTTCTGCCCCATGCACCCTTTGTTTCACTACTTTGTAGGCCATTTAATTAATAACTCTCAAATCCATGTATGTCGATTTGGATTTGACATGATATATATTTCTCTAATTATGTCTTGTTCATTTATAATAATTAAAGAGAGGAAATTATATGTGATGTTAACCACCAAAGGTAGTCGTAGAAGTAATCAACATGATCTTGTCTCACAAGCTCGACTTGCCAGCTTCAAATATCTGAAAAAAGGCATCGAAAGGTCTCTATTCATGGTATATGCTTATGTTAGCAGCCATGAAGAGGCATAATGGTGATATTAAAGCTTACATGAGAATTACGTACATTGTGGAATTAAAGGAAGATATAACTAAGATCTTAGATGTCACAGCCCCACTCATATCGATAATTATACATTAACCTGTGCAGGAATGAAATTGATGGCTCGACCTAAATATAGAATTTCACATATACTTTTTTTTCATTTGATAAAATGAAATAAGTATCTTCACAATTACATCTCCATTTGTTAACTCCTGATAACCTGTGACATTATATGGTATAATGAAACCAAAGATCATATAACCAAAATCCAACGTATATGTTTTGAGGTTATAATGTTTTGAGATTATAAACGTATCTACAGGCCATTTCAAATGGGGTATACAATAGAGGATCCCCAAAATATAACACAATATATTGCAAGTTCAAAACAACAGTCCACAAAATAACCCTACAGGTCGTCATCCATATACATCGAACTTTGAAATCTTGTAATAGCTCTACAGCTAGTTGTACTTTCTATGTAGTTCCATGGTCACCTACAATGCAAGAACTACATAAGTCAATGCTTAGTAAGCAAAAATTATGCATATCATGAGTATGAATAATAATGATAAATGACATCATGTCATTTACTTTAAATGTCACTCTAAAGATACATCATATTCTATTATTCATCAAAGTTAACTCAAAATCATTTTATTTGAAATCTTTCATTTCATTGGGCCTTTGACTCACGTACTATGAACGGATAGAGCTTTGCATAATATCAATATCAATATCAATAATCAAATGGCCAATATGAAATCGACACTGACGAGTGGACTATCTTCTCATGACCACTAAAGGCTCATCCCCTAACTACCTCTATGATCCCCCCAAGAAGTATCCCACCTAGCAGTGCCAATAATCATAATATCACAAAGGCACAATCGAGTGATCCACCCTTCCATGATCACCGAAGGCCCATCCCTTGTCTACCTTTACAATCACCCAAGAAGTATCACCTGCAATGCCAAAATATATCATATAAGCATGCCTCACATGCCTCAGTACCCTAATAGTGATTAATAAAACATTTATAAGGAAACCTCAATTTGAAATCATATTTCATATGCAAGATTTTTAACCATGATCACATGTCGTGCAAGCAGATAAAAATGCTCATGAATGACATATTTAATAAATATCGATGTCAATAGATTCCGCAACCTCATACTCAACAATCATAACCATCGTATAATGTGCAATAAGCCTCTTATCAAACTTATATAAATATTCCAACATAACCATATCACAAATATTAGGTTCTTGCATCTTGGAAATGGATTTTTACTTATCTTTCGCCTTTTTGTGTGCAAGTTCCTACGAAGTGTATATCCATTTCCTTTTTCCCTCAACGTCGAAAAATCACATGTATTACCATATAATATTAAAGACAATCCTCCATTTAATAACCTTAACACTCAAAATCCAAAAACACGTCCATTCACGCCAAAACAATTTAGACGAAGTTATAATTTTAAGTTACCGAGTCATTACATACTAGCCCCATAAATCTCGCTATTTCTCGAGTCCAATTATGAACGTCAACATCATCCAATTGTTGTCAACAACCTAGTACCCCTTAGAATCTATTTTCTAGGTCCAAGAGATGATTAATGGACATGTAAAGGTTGAAACTACATCAAATATGTAAATGGATAGAATCTGTTTTTCAGTTTTCCATCACCATCCAACTATTTTTCCAATCATTTTTCACCCCCTTAAACATATCCAATGACTCCAAAATTTTCAACATGTTTCTATAACATTTATATGAAGGTAATCACGTATAAATTTGTGATAAGTAAAGTGTTTTCAGCCTCTAAAACCGTCCTTTTTCCACAACACCAAATTAGGCAGTTTTTCTTGTGACAGTTTTTGATTTTCTTTCAATTTCTTGTAATTAATTGCCCTTATATTTCCATTATAAAATCATCAATAACCCTAACACCTAATCAAAATCAAGGTCAGATGCTCAAGATATTATAAACCCCTCAAAAATAATGGATACCAACCTCAAAATAGTGAAGTAATTCAGCTGTACAGAATTCAGCTTCTTTTTCTTTTCTTTTTTTCTATTTCTCTTTGCTTCCCTTGATCTCCCTTTCACTTGGGGTCACTTGGGGATAACTTTGGAGGGTTAAATTTTCTATTTAAGAGATATATAAATAGTCTTAAAGATTGGGATCGTAAGTGATACTTAAGGGTAAGAAAAATGTGGTTGATGGACAAGTATCCTCAAGCATGAGCCGTCCAAACAGGTTGTGGCTTCTTTGCAGCAATATTTCACATTTCTACCATTATATTTGGATCCATTTATGACTTATAAGATATATATCCATCCTATATTAAATATTTAGGGATTAAGACACGAAATTGATACCTTAATGTTAAAGAAATTCGATGTTAAAGTGATAAATATCCCAAGCATGAGATGTCCAACCATGAGATGGTCACTTGTAGTAAAAATCTGATTTTATATCTATCGTTGCAGGTACAAATCAAGTATCCTTGACTTATTTTGATGTGTTTACAATCCATTTTGCTTTCCTACGTTCCCAAAATATTTTATAGAGCTAATTCCTCAACCGTTCATTTAATTACTTATCCGATTGACACTCGATTCTCTATCGATTTCATCAATTCACATCTCAATATTTATAATGTCATATGAGACATATATTATTATGTCGTGATCATGTCACTTCATGCCTCAAGTCCCAAATATATCAATTACCTATCTAGGGTTTAAGGGGGACCTTGATCAACCAAATGGAAAGTGTGAACCTTTGTCGATACTAACTTCGATCTTTTCGATATTCCCATTACTTACCAAGCCAATCTTCGACATTTAGTTAACCTAATTTTTTATCATAGCTAAATATAAAATTCACCATCTAGGTTGAGGAGTTGAAGACTATCACCATATAAAGACCTTAAAGCCTCGATAATTGAATGCACCATTTGAAGAGAAAGCAATTAGGAAATTGATGCAAATGACAATGTAATTAACATGAAATGCATAAATCATATTGGGTAAATGTATAACGTGAAGTTCGAGTTGACTGATCCCGCCATAATACCTTAACCAATGGAATTTTCTTGCTTTTCTATTGTTTTATCTCTCATTGAAGGATCTCTACCGATTTTTCTTCGTACGTCAAATCTGGTTTTATCTCCATCGGTTCGTTCTTCACTACATGAGAAGGATTTCAAGTGTATTTTCTAAGCATTAACACATGACACATGAAACACATTGTGCACTTGAGACATTGATGAAGGAATGTCAAGTTTGTAGGCAACATTTCCAATTCTCTCAATAATAGTAAATTGACCAATATATCTTGGGTTTAATTTTCCTTTCTTTTCAAATTGCATCACTCCTTTTATTGGTGTTGTCTTCTAAAATATTTGATCCCCCACAGTAAATTCTAACATTCTCCTTCTTGGTCTACATAGCTTTTCTGTCGATATTGAGCAGTTTGCATTTGCTGACGTATTTGTATCACAACTTTCCATTTCGCGTACCATATTTGGATCTAGTAGTTTCCTTTCTCCAACTTCATCCCAATAAATTGGAGATCTACATTTTCTATCATATAATGCTTCATCAGGAGTCATTCCAATTGTAGCCTGATAACTATTGTTGTATGCAAATGCCACTAAAGGCAAAAATTTACTCCACTAGCTTTGAAAGTCTAGCACACAAACCCTCAACATATCTTCTAATATTTGTATTGTTCTTTCTAATTGTCCGTCAGGCTGAGGATGATAAGTTGTGCCAAAAGATAACTATGTTCTTAAAGCCTTATGTAAGCTTTTCCAAAATATGAATAAAAACTTAGAATCCTTGCCTGAAACAATAGATAGTGGCACTCCATAAAGTCTAACTATTTCTTGTACATAAAGCCGAGCATATCGGTCCATAGAATAAGTGGAACAAATTGGAATGAAATGAGCTGATTTTGTTAACATATCCACAATAACCCAAATACTATCGTATCCTTTAGTCGTTTTTGGTAATTTCACCACAAAGTCCATTGTGATTATTTCTCATTTTCACTCTAGGATAGGTAATGGTTGTAAGGTTCCTGCTGGCCTTTGATGCTCTACTTTTATCTGTTGACACGTTAAACATTGTCCTACAATTTGGCTATCTCACCTTTCATGTTCAGTCACCAATAATGCATTTTCAAATCTCTATACATTTTATTAGCTCTTGAGTGAACAAAATATGGTGTTGTGTGAGCTTCAGATAAAATATCACCTCGGATATTTTCTGCATCAGGCACATATAATCGTCCTCTAAATCACAAGATACCACATGCTGATATATGAAAGTCTAAAGCTTTTCCATCATGCATATCAGTCTTTACCTTAGAATAATAATCATCTTCCTATTGCCCTTGCTAGATTCTATTTAATAAAATTGGCTGAAGTGTCAATGCTGCAAGTTTAGCCTCTACAAATCCTTGCAAACAATTTCAATGCTAGTTTTCTATAAATCTACCAATACTTATTTTTGAGTCATAATCATACTTGCAACATTGGATATCGACAGTCTACTCATTGCATAAGCTACAACATTAGTCTTACCGGAATGGTAGCTTATAACACAATCATAATCCTTTACCAACTCTATCCACCTTCTTTGTCTCATATTCAATTCCTTTTGTGTAAATAGATATTTCAGACTTTTATGATCAGTATAAATCTCGCACCACTATCTATACAAATAATGCCTCCATATCTTAAGTGCAAACACAACTACAGCAAGTTCAAAATCATGTGCAAGATAATTCTTTTCGTACTCTTTTAGTTGTCTAACGGCATATGCTACTACTTTATCATTTTGCATCAATACACATCCCAAACCATTTTTTGAAGCATCACTATTAACCGCAAAACTTCCAATACCAAATGGGATTGAAAGGATAAGGGTTGAAGTCAGTCTTTTCTTCAATTCCTGAAAACTTTGCTCACACGCATTTGTCCATTCAAACTTAATACTCTTTTTGGTTAATTTCGTTAAAAAAGATGCTATTTTTGAAAATCCTTCCACAAATCTACGATAATTCCAACTTAACCCATAAAGCTTCTGACCTCTGAAAGGTTTGTAGGTCGTGGCCAACTATTAATAGCCTCTAATTTACTTGGATCCACTGATATGCCCTCACTTGATACTACATGTCCCAAAAATACAACTCTGTCTAACCAAAATCCACATTTCTTAAACTTGACATATAACTGCTTGTCCCTTAAGACCTGAAGGACTATTCTCAAGTGTTTAGCATGTTTTTCTTTAGTACGAGAATAAATAAGGATATCATCAATAAATACAATGACAAACTTGTCAAGATTCATCAAATCCATAAAAGCTGCTGAGGCATTTCTCAACCCAAATGGCATTACTAAAAACTCCTAATGACCATGTCTCGTACTAAATGCTGTTTTAGAAATATCATCTTCCTTTATCTTTAGTTGATGGTATCCAGATCGCAAATCAATCTTTGAGAATATAGTTGCACCTTGAAGTTGATTAAACAAATCATGAATCCTCAGTAATGGGTATTTATTTTTAATTGTCACCTTATTTAACTCTCGATAATAGATACATAATCTCATTGTACCGTCCTTCTTACTAACAAATAGTACTGGTACAAGCTAGGTATAATAAAACCTTTATCCAACATCTCTTGTAATTGTAACTTCAACTCTTTCAATTCAGTTGGGGCCATTCTATATAGAGACTTGGAAATTGGAGATGTTCCTGGAATTAAATCAATCATAAACTCTATCTCATGATCTAGTGTTAACCTAGGTAAATCATCAGGAAAGACCTCTGAAAATTCTTGTGCCATGGGCACATCATTAAGATTCAGATTGTGTTGTACGTCAATAGCCAAAACACTCATCAAATACCTTACATACCCACTATCTAGTAACCTTTGTGCTTTCAATACCGATATAATTGGAAATTTAAAACCTTTGCCTATCCTAATGAATGTAAATGGATCTTTTCCCAAAGATTGAAAGGTTACTAACTTTCTCTTACAATTTATGGTGGCTTGATATTTTGACTACCAATCCATACCCAAAATTATATCATAATCTCCCATATCTAACACAAATAAATCTGCATAGAGCTCTCGATTTTCTATAAGGATCGCACATGCTCTTACAATCAGATTGGTTTATTGTATATCTCCAGATGAAATAGTTATACGATAACTGACCTCTTGTATATTAGGTGTCCTACCCAACCTCCTCACATACTCAGTAGACACAAATGAAAGCATAGTTCCAAAATCAAATAATACAAGTGCTGGGATGCCAAAAATAGAGAATTTACCTATTACCACTGATGGATTTATGTCGGCATCTGATCTTGTAATAGTAAACACCCTGGCTGGTATCTTCTTCTGCTCCATAGGGTTTGGATTACTTGGGCATGCTCTAGCAAAATGTCTCACTTTCCCATAAACGTAACATGCTTAGTCTCTATAGAACATGCTCCAGTATGCTATCCATGACATTTGGGGCAAGATGGCTGTGCTGTTGAGGCTTTTCCTTGATCTATTTTTGGACACTTGCATTGATCCCATTGTTGTTGCTCTTGTCTCAGCTAAAACTTAGACTTCTGACACTGTCCCTGAAATGTCCTTTTCTTATCATTTCTAGGCCAACGCTATCATTGACCTTGTCTAAACTGCCGTCGAGCTTTTTGAGCACAACTAATTTTTTGTTTGGCTTGTTTTGCAACTAATGCTTTCTCTGCAATTTGAGAATATGTAACACCTTGAATTCCTGCCATGCTTACATCTCTATATAGTTCTGGTCTTAGCCCATCCATAAATCTTTCTACCTTTAGTACACTAGTATTAACCATTTGGGTAGCAAACCTGGATAGTTGTTCAAACTTACGAATATACTCTCCCACTATCATCCATTTTTGTCTTAGCTGTATAAATTCATTCATCTTCATGGCTCGAACTGGAGCTGTAAAATATTTTTTACGAAATAACTCTTTAAATCTCTCTCAAGTCATGGTATTTACATCTTCAATGCTACTCATCGTATCCCACCAGTGTCCAGCACTACCTTGTACCATAAAAAATGCGCAAACCACTTTTTCTACTTTTGAAACTCTTGTATATCTAAACATATTCTCTAAAGTTCTCAACCAATCCTTCGTCGCTATTAGATCTAATGCATCCTCAAATATTAGATAGTTTAGCTTTCTAAATCTTTCTCCAACTGTCTCAATATGTTCAGCCCTTTGTTATGGTTGTACGAAATTAGCTCTTTGTTGTTCTTCCCTTTCGCTTTGATGTATCAATTGCTGAATTTGTTGTGATTAGCGTTCCACCAGTTTGGTAAGTCTATCAATGACCACATCTCTATTATTATCTGTGGCACTCACTTCTTGCCTTGGAATTCTATTTTCTCCACTACATTCACTTTTAGTTCTCACCATGACTCTAATCTTGTTTACAATATAACCACAATAAAAATTGGACAATATCATTCATGAAGCATGCAAAGAATAATGCACCAAAATAAAACTTATTGGCATAGCTGTGCTCTTTCTTACTTTGAGATCATGTACATGGACAGTCTATAGAATTATAACCTCACTCTGATACCACTCTTTGTCAGACCCTCACTAGTATCGATAACTATAAATTAACTTGTGTGGGAATGAAATTGATAGCTCGACTTAGATATAGAATTTTACATATACTTTTTTTATCTGATAAAATGAAATAAGCATCTTCACAATTATGTCTCCATTTGTTAACTCTTAAAAATCTGTGACGATCATATGGTATAATGAAAGCTTGAACCTTTGTCGATACTAACTCCGACATTTTTGATATTCCCATTACTTACGAAGCCAATCTCCAACATTTAGTTAACCTAATTTTCTATCATAGCTCAATGTAAAATTCACCAGCTAGGTCGAGGAGTCGAAGACTATCACCATATAAAGATCTTAAAGCCTCGATAATTAAATGCACCATTTTAAGAGAAAGCAATTAGGAAATTGATACAAATGACAATGTAATTAACATGAAATACATGAATATATTGGCTAAATGTATAACGTGAAGTTTGGGGTATTACATTAGTCATCCTCAAAGTTGAACTATTTTTTATTGGTCAAATATGGTTTGTAATTCATCGGACTCCTTCCCCAGAAAACAAAGGGAGCGTCCTTTTTTTAGTCTTGTACTAGAACGAATAAGTAGTTGACTAGTTGTTCTTTTCTAGGACACTACTTTGCAGTAGTCGTGTCCTCTTAGCTCACATGATCCCCTTCAAGTAATTGGGGGCTTAACAAGTGAGTCCATGCCTCGGATATGGTAGACATTGTGTTGCTTCACCTATATTTTAGTTAGATCCTCATAGCTATAAAGTTAGGGTACGGGTTTTATAGACTCTATCGCACCCATACTGTATAAAAAAATAGTGACACTAGCAATGCATTGTTCCATGTCATTGCCATGGCCCCGAATGTGTGAGAGATGCGTGCGGGTGATTTGTGTAGTGAAAGGGTTGTTTGTAATTGACAAAGTTTAACGATTAAGTTTAATGCACATGAACATAAATAAACTTAATATATATAGAATAGAAAACGAAAGGAAATGAAAGAGAATGAAAGATGAAGGAAAATCTGATACAAGTGATAAAACACTTTCTCCTTATGACAAAATTACCCCACGGTGGTGCTAACGAGTCACGGCACTTATCTCCCAAGATATAACGGATATCACTTATGACAGAAGCACTGCAAACCACAAGCAATATAGTAAACTTAAGCGATTTTTTTCTCTTTACAAGAAAAATAATTTTTAGAATGAATTTTAGGAAGTTTTTGCGAGAGTTTTTAATGCGAGACTCGATGCCAATGATACATGATTCTTAATTGAATTTTTCTAATCTTTGAACCAAATTCCAACAATCCCCCACATGAATAAAAAATCAAATATGTTCATGTTATGCGAAAATATAATGCATCATAGAGAGAGCAGAAAAACACCGCATCATGTAAGGTAGTTTCGAGCTGTAAACCTTCATTAAGGAATTTTATTAGATTTACTTAATTATTGGCGAACATGATGTCCTAAAGAATTCAACAGTTTGTGTAAACCAAGACATCAATACTTACACAAATATTTTTACTAAATCATTCATGATTCTCGTGACTTGGTTTATTTTGGCATTAAACCAATCTTAGATTTCATAAGTGTTTAGAAAATTTCAGCCTTGAACAATTTTCATTGAAGTGGCCCCACCACGCACTTACATAGGCGACCTCATATTAAAAGTACTATGCCCTACTCCACTTGACATCTTCCCTATATACATTTGCTTTGTCGACTTCTATGACACAATAGTGCCACCAATGCTAAATACATAATCACTAGTAAACTTGGAATCATTCATATTGGATTTATAATTTGCATCACAATATCCTTCCAATACCATGGGATATTTTGTGAAGTGTAATCAATAGGTTAAAGTATACTTCAAATATCTAAGAACCTTTGCTAGAGCCTTCTAATGATCATGGCTTGGATTATTTGTGAATTTACTAAGCTTACTCACAACAAATGCTATATCCGGTCAAATGCACTTTGTAATATACATTAGATTGCCTATAACTTGTGAATACTTTATTTGTGACACACATTCATTGACATTTTTGACTAAAGGTAAATTCATGTCAATAGGAATTTTTACAGGACTTTCCTCAAGTGCATTATACATTTTAAGTATACTCTCAATGTAGTGAAATTGGAAAAGTATAATTTCTTCTGATATTTTAGGTATCTTAATCTCTCATATCAGCCACATCCAAGTCTTTCATATCAAATGTTTTGGTAACATTCTCTTGGTATTTAGGATTATTTTGTGACTATTATCCATTATCAACATATCGTCTACATAAAGACATATAATCACTTAGGCTTTTGATGTATGTATTATGTATACACACTTGTCACAGTCATTTATCTTAAATCCATTAGACACCATTATTTTGTCAAACTTTTGTTGCCATTGTTTAGAAGTTTGCTTCAATACAAGTTTACAAACCTTTTGTTTTTTATTAGAAGAGATGAATCTTTTAGATTGTTCCATGTATATCTTCTCTTCTAACTCACCATTTATGAATACCCTTTTTTCATCCATTTGTTGAATCTCCAAAGTATGGTTTTGGATTATAGAATATATCTCACTATTGATAGGTTCTTTTAGATGCGGTGCTTCTGTTGTAGACATTGTTAAATCGAAAGTCTTTAAATCATTTTCTACCATGTAAGTTAGAAAACCTGGGCCAAATGATCTAGATGTTCTAACCCTTTTATTGCGCCTTGGTTTTTTCTCATTTGAAATGTCATTTGTAATTTCGTGAGATCTTATATTTGAACTTGCATTTTTCTTGTCTTTACATGGAAAAATATTCTTGAAAAATGATGCATTTCTTGATCCAACTATGGTTCTTCCATGTACATCCTGAATTTCATATTTATGTAAAAGGAAACATTATCTACTATTATGTAGAGGAATTTTGTTAAAAAAATAATAGAAGTGTTTTTTTCTTGAAACAGTTCCCTACGGGGAGTAGAGGAAAAAGAGGAATAAATTTGCAGTGTGCCCTCTTGAGTTTGTTCATATCAGCCTGGCCTGGGCAATGATGACACAACTTCGTGTCTCTGTGAGGTACAATAGCATGTATTGGTGCTAGTCAGTTTTGTAGGAATAGCTTATAGTACATGTACGTGTCATGCCCCAGGTCTAATCAACTTTGGACATAAGCACTTTCATTAAATAATTGATGCAATTTTATGATAGATATATTATTTAATTAATATTCAATTAAATTAAATAATAGAGTCCGTAGATTCAAATCTTTATAATTTTTAATCACAGAGAGTTGTGATTATGAGATAAAAATCATATATGATTGAATCTCAAATCATCCGTGATCGTATGTAATAACAAGATACGGATATCGTTATTACAAATAGACCATCACGTGTAGCATTTCTTACTTGTGAAGTAAATAGTTGATCTCACAAGCTAAAGTGTGGTGACACTTAACATGTGGATATTTTGTTATAGAACAAAACGTTGGAGATCCGCTGGGAGATTCTACATAGATAACTATTTGAGTGTCAATGGCTAATCTCTAACGTGCGATAGTGGAATTGTTCCTTTGACTTTAGGTCATCGTAGTGCCTATTATGAGGGCAATCATACTTTGGTGATATTAAATGTTGCTCTTCAACTAAATGGCGTTGCCATAACACTTTAATCATCGGTATCTCTTTGTTGCGAGGCTTTTGTACCTTTCGAGCTATAATGCAAAGTGGGGTTTCCTCATAGCTCAAGTCTTATTGAATTTTTTAGGGTTGATGCTTTAATACGTGACTCGGGTTAGGAATGTACTTCTTGAGTGTCGATACAGGGAAGATGTCATGTACTACAGAAAGCTCTTGTAACACGTCGAATTTTAATTATATTATCATTGGGCTAAAAATCAATATTGATCATTTAGAAAATACAATAGTCTATGTCCAGCATTATCGTCACACTAAGGTCGTGACTCACTTATTTGCATAGATGATTTATTTTGTTTACGTGTAGAATTTATTGTGAGTTATTTAGGGTCAAATATTTAAGCAAAATACAATAGTCTATGTCCAGCATTATCGTCACACTAAGGTCGTGACTCACTTATTTGCATAGATGATTTATTTTGTTTACGTGTAGAATTTATTGTGAGTTATTTAGGCTCAAATATTTAAGCATTTCAAAAGTTGATAAAAGATCTATCGATATTATACTCATTTTGTAGTTCGTGCTAAATAACATAAATTGGCTTAAGAAGAAATAATTTTGGACTAGTTATATTCGAGTTATTTTAATAGAAAGAAAAGTATTCTAGATCATATATTTTATTAATATAAAAATATATATAATAATAATAATATAATATAAAATAATCAATTGAAACATCATGACTTACGTTTCTGGGAATTTGGAAAACCACAAACCATTCATCTAATTAACCTTTGTAAACCCCTCGCCCGCCCCCCACTCAACCATCCCATCACTGATTTGAAACATCCACCATGATTGATTTGAAATATAATTAATCCACTGAATTTGTTTGGTGTTGCAATAACACTTTAATGACGAATTTATGACGAATCCTCTATTGGTCAGCTAATATTGTATCGTTCAGGTATGTCAAGAATCGTATGAAGGTTATGAATGATTAATAGAGGATTCGTCACTCTTAAATAGTAAGATATTATGATATATATTTCATTAAGCTAAGTTGATAATGAAATCTTTGGCCAATGTGTACTCATAAGTCAAAAAGAATTTTTCAACTTGTATTGACTTAATAATGTAATGAAAGATATGATCGATAATTGAGATTGACACTCATCCATATCTCGTAATTGATTGGATTATATTGACGAATGGATTATAGTTTCACGATAAGCATCAAGTTTGATTTTGTCATACCACGTAATATTTTTCGTCACATATTGCCCTGACACATTGCTAGATGTCAATTTGGGACGACGAATGTGAATTGACGATAAATTAAAATGGATTTTTTAATTTATTAATTTTGATTAGATCAAAATAATAATTCACGTCGTTAGGCATCGTAATTGGAAACCTAATGAGTCACATACAAAATGAAAACTAGAAAAATGAGATTTACCAATTAATTAATTAACAAGTGTTGGATAATTTTTGTTAGTTAATTAATTGAATTGCTTATTAATATGCTCGAATTAATTAATTGGATTAATTCATTCATGGACTGAATTTAATTAAATGAGTTAATTAAATATTGAACATGATTTGAAATGGGTCAAACCCGTTTAGGCTTATATAAATAAGCAACTAAGGTTTGAAAACTATAGATATTTTCATTATTCTCACTAGCAAAAGAAAAATAAAATCCTGGTTCTCTCTCAATCTTGTTCCCCATGTGAAACTCCATTGGATGCTGGACAATTGACAGCTGCGGGTGTCAGATCCAGATTGTTGGAACAAAAAAATAATAAAGGAGTTTACAGAATTCAAGAAAATGTATAATTTTTGTCACAATTTTTATTTAAACACAAAGCAGATCATTGGCATGAATTAAAATTTGTTTTATTTTCGTTGTGCATAATTAAGTAAATTTCCAACAGTATATACATAAACTTGGAACTTGTGTTCCTATTCAATTTTAAATTTCTTGCCAGCTTCTTATTATGTTGGTAAAAACAAAAATCCAGATTTTAGTATAAGTAAAAGTCAATAATTAATTTTAACAACATATTTTATGAAACCCACAAATTTTCAACTTCAGATTTTATTAATTTGTATCAAAATCTACTAAATTTTGATTTTAATCCCCATCAAACAGGAAATGAAAGTCGAAAATGCTATTTTGTTCTAAACTTTGGGCTTGCTAATATTTTTGTTTTAGACATACTTTTAAAATGTTAAGAAAACCTTAAGAAATGTTTGCGGAACTCAAAAAAGAAGTCTTGTTTTTATATCTTTTGATTAAAATTAGAAATTTCAAGGTAACCTTTCATAAACCTTTGAATCCTATATTTGAAAATTCCGATTACAAAATTGCATATCACTGTGGCCTTCTTTGTGGGCATCAACTGTAGTGCCACGACCCGAATGGATCGAAACGTCACCAGATTGGGCATCAACTGTAGTGCCACGACCCGAATGGATCGAAACGTCACCAGATTAACAGTATTTTAGCCGTAAATTAATTAACTATATTTTTAGTGGAAGATATAAAGATTAAATTTTAGAATTTAATACAAGATTTCCTTTTTAAAATAACATAATTCGATACTAAAAGAAAACAATTTTTTTAAAAAAATATTTTTAGAATTGGTTCCATGCATGTAACGACTATTGACATGAAATTTTTAGCAAAACATTAAAAGTAATATTGTTGTTTTAGTTTTTATCGTAAACGGTAATTGTCAAAATAAATTTGTTTACATAGATATCAACCTTGAAATTTCATCAAATTTTAATGTAAAGTAGAAAGCTCCGTATAATAGACATAGTCAAAAATTAGCTTCCGTAGGCATCATGTGAGGTATTAAAGTATTTTACAAAACCCAGCAGCAACCCGGTTAAACGGTAAACCAATGTAGTTCACTTAAAATGATATATAAAATTCCATAAACATTAAAACCACATGATTTCAAATTTATTCAGTACTTAATCCATGAAACTAACAAATCCAATTAGTTTCATCCAAAAATTCTAAGTAACGGTCGAGTTATGAGTTTTTGAAGTCAAGGCAAAGTTGGAAAACAGCAACACTATTCAGTGAAGTTTACCTTGAGTGACATATAAAATTCTACTGACATCGGATCGACACGATTCCAAGTTTATTCAGTCGCTAAGTTATGCGGTTATCAAACGCCATTAGTTTGTCTAAAAATTTTAAGTAACGAAGGAATTACAAATTTTTAAAGTCGAGGCAGAAACCGAATGTTAAAGAAACAACAAACTTTAAATCGCTAACACTTTTTTTTTTGTAAACAGTGATTGGTAAATAAATTTCTAAAACACATATATACTTTAAAACATAACTTATTCATAAAGAATATTTGTAGAATAGATCCACACACGACATTCATAGGAATCTGATTTAAAGAAAACGTAAACATTTCATAATCAAACTAAAGATATTAAATTGCCGGCTTCTCCATGACATGTTGCATCATCCTCTACCATCATCCACACCCCAAGGAAATCCATTCAATATGTATGAAGAGAATTAACACATGAGTTTGAAACTCAATAGATATCATCGGTGCATTTCATTATCAAATTAGAAATTTCAAACTATAATTCATACCGTCGCACGTAAATGGATTTTAGACAAAATTCAATTACTATAGCATTATCATAACACGTAGAGTCGGAGAATGGTCATTCAAACAGTTGTAATGCCGAAACTCCGTACCCAGAAGTACCATTTCATTCAAACATTTATCGAAAAATCATAATTTGAAAACAAAATAAACACTTGCATCTCTACTTACCTTGCATTTTCTTGATATAAAAGAACAAAATGTGTAGAAAGTCTTTCTTCTTCTCATCCTTGATATTCCGTTAAACTTAACTTGACATGATTTTTTTTTAAAAGAAAATAAGGGTAAATTCGGATTTGGGGAGGGGTATAGTGAAAAAGTGACATTTCTCTTCTGGTAACTTCATTTTTAATGAAAAACTAAATGGGGGAGTTATATTATCATTAAATTTGTTAAATTTGCTTCTTAACTAAGAATTTGAAGAGTTTCTAAGCCATTAAAAAAATAATTCATATAAAATTTTTATAAAAAATTTACATGGTGAGTCGAATATGGGTTGTCTATATGAAATATCATGTAAATGACCATTGAGGCAATCCAATTATTTATTAAATCTTTGTAATCAAATTTACTTAAACTTAATCTCTTAAATTGTTGGGCTTTTAATTAACTTATGGCTTGGGCTTTCATAATCTAAATCAGTTGGGCTTTCATAGCTCGTTTCTTAAATGGGCTAGGCTCGTAGTGCTAGATCATCACAAAATAATATCCTAATTTCATTTTATTTCTCTGACTTCTACATCAACTAAGATTAACTTCACTGCTGGCTTCAAAACAATTAGTCCATTTTGATTTAGACAAAAGTCAGATTTTTATTAGATTTTGATAAAAGTAAATGAAATGTACAATTGAAAAGTTGTTGATTCTGTAAAATGTGTTAAAATGATAAATTGTTGACTTTAAATTATATTTATTTCACTTTTAAGCTAAACCAAAGGGCGACTTAAAACTAATTTTTAGTCTTTACTCATCGTAATACCAAAAAAAAATGTAATTTGAGTTTGAACTAATGTTAAATAACTTTCTTAAAATTAAATAATTAATTTATATAAATTATCTATAATATTTAGCCTCTATTTGATAGCCATTATTTTTTTAAAAAAAATAATATTTTGAATAATGATTTTTTAGAGAATATGTTGTTAAAAAGTAGAAAAAAAAATTGAATTTACGTGCAAAATATTTTTGAATGTGTAATTGAAAATGAGTATGAGAACTAAAGAATTTTATTTTAAAGAGAAACAAATGAGGAGTTAGAGAACTTTTAATGTTTTCTTTTTATAGTGAAATTGTAAGTGTTATGCCCTAGTTCCCATCAACTTTGGACATATACACTTTTAATATATAATCGATGCAATTTTCTGGCAGATCAATTATTTAATTAAATTAAATAATAGAGTCCATACATTCAAATTTTATTAATTTGTTAATCACAAAGAGTTGTGATTGTGAGATACCAATTATATATGATTTAATCTTAAATCATCAACGGTTGTAAGTAATAACAAGATATAGATAACATTATCACAAATAGACCATCACATACATTTTTTACTTGTGAAGTGAGTAGCCGATCTTACAAGGTAAAGTGTGGTGACACTTAATGAACATGTGAGTGTTTTGTTATAGAACAAAACATTGGAGACCTGCTGGAAAAACCACATGGATAACAATTTGAGTGTTAGAGGTTAATCTCTAACGTTTGGTAGTTGAATTGGTCCTTTGACTTGAGGTTATTATAGTGCATTCTATGGGGACAGTCACACTTTAGTGAAGTTGGATGTTACGCTGTCAAGGGCTCGCTAATGTGGTATTGTTTGGGTATGTCCAGAATCATATGAAGGTTGTAAACGATTAATAGAAGATTTGTCACTCTTAAATAGTAAAAGATTATGATCTACATTTCGTTCAGTTATATTGTTAATGAAATCCTTGACCAAGTTGTACACATAAGTCGAAAAAGAGTTTTTGACTTATGTTGACTTAATAGTAAAATGAAAGATATGATCGATAATTGATATTGACACATATCTAGATTAAGTAATTAATCGGATATATTAACAAAGGGATTATAGTTTCACGGTAAACGAACAAGTTTGATTTTATCACACTAATGACATTTTTCGTCGCATGTATTGCCCCGACATATTGTTAGGTGTCAATCTGGAATGACAGATGTGAATTGGTGATAAATTAAAAAAGAATATTTTAATTTATCAATTTTGACTAAAACAAATAAATAATTCACGTCGTTAGGCATCGTAATTAGGAACCTAATGGGTCACACAGAAAAGGATAACTAGAAGAATGAAATTTACTAATTAATTAATTGTCAAGTGCTTTTATGTTGCTTGTTAATATACCCAAGTTAGATTAATTAATTCAAAAACCAAATTTAAGTAATAGGATTAATTAATTATTGGACCAAATTAAGTTAAGAGGCAAGTCCCATCCGCAATTAAAGGAAACAGGCTAGTTTGCAAATTTTAAAAAAGGGACCTGTTCTGCAATATTTTTAAATTAGATGGGCCTGGTTATAATTTTAAATCAGGTTAAATTGCAATTGTTCGATGGGGGGTTTTGAGTGCAATTTTTCAAAGGATTTTAAATGAATTTCAAGAGGGTTTGATCCAAAATTTTAATTTTGACCCATTTAAAATTTTATTTAAAGTTGACGATTTTTATATTTTCGCTAAAATTTGATTTTAACTTAAATATTAAACTTTAACCCTAAAATAAATTTTATTTTTTAGGAGTTTTATCCTAAATTAAAATGTTAATTCAATCTAAATTAGAATTGGACTCTAATTTAGTATTTAGTTAAAATTTGATTTTAATTTATTCACTCTAAAATATTTTTGAAATTAGAGTTAGACTCTAATTTAACATTTAGTTAGAATTTGATTTTAATTAAATTATTTTGCCCTAAAATTTTCATTGAAATTAGAGTTGGACTCTAGTTTTGCTATTTAATTAAAATTTGATTTTAATTAGATTCAACCGCCTTAAGTTTTGAAATTAGAGTTGGACCCTAATTTGATATTTAATTAAAATTTAATTCTAATTAAATAGTTTCGCCCCCAAAATTGTGGAATTAAAGTTAGACTATAATTTGGTATGTAATTGAAATTTGATTTTAAAATTTGGCATGTAATTAAAATTTGATTTTTAATTAAATATATCCGCTAATTAATTTAATTGATAAATATGATTAATTAATTAATTAACTTTTCCGATTCATAGATTCTTAATTGCTAAATTCATAGATTAACTAAATGATTTTAGACGACCTTAATTACTAGATTCTTGAAACATATATGCATATAATATTAGATATTATATATGATATTATTTATATGGTGAATGTTTTATTAGTGGATGATTATGGACTCAAAATTAATGATCTGTGAGTTGTATAGAAATACAATTGATAAAAATATCTACTCAAATGTTCTATTAAGGTTCATTGAGTACAATCATGATCTTAATATAACAAATGAGACAGCCCATTGAGAGACAAGTATGGATTCCATAAATTTATGTCAAAGGGTCGTAAATTTGAGTTAAATAGTTGGAGCATAATTAATTTAATAAAAGACCATGTTAATTTAATTGATGCATTTTATATATTATTCTTTTACTTTTAGTCATTTATATTTATTGAATTATGAGTAATTATATGTATTTGAGAGGCATATTGGATGCCAACAACTAAATCAAGTCTTCTTGATTGGTAACGCAAATTTGAGAATTGTTCTCAAACATTAAAAAATTAATTATGTCCTTGAGTAGCTCTTTCTAAAGACATCTACTGATGACTCGAATAATAAAGGGGTGGCTGCTATAATAAACACGGTTATGACAATAATACTGCAATATGTGTAATGCTTGCAACTATATCACCTGAGTTACAAAAGCAACATAAGAGTATAGATGTTAACACATGATTTTTCATTTCAAAGAGTTGTATGATAAATAATTATATGTGGAAGGACATTAGAAGAATGATATTTACCAATCAATTAATTGACAAGTTTGGACAATAAATTAATTAAGTTGCTTATTAATAAACTAGAATTAATTAATTGGATTAATTAATTTATGTACCAAATATAATTAATTAAATATTGAACTGGATTAAGTTAAGAGACAGGCAATCCCGTTTGAATTTATATTAATAGTCTACTAGGGTTAGAAAAATAGTAGAGAAAATAATTATTATTGCTAGCACAATAAAATAAAACCCTAATTCTCTCAATTTTGTCTCCTATGTGGATTTCGATTGGAGGCTGGACAATTGGATAGTTGTGGATTACATATTATGATTAGGGCTGCACAAAAAATAGTGAAATCGCAAATCGAACTGAAAGCGTTTGTTTGGGTCCATGTGGGCGTGTGGTTTTCCCCCTCAAACTGAATCAAACCGTTTCAAAATTGTTTGTTTATGTTTTGATTTTCAAAAACCACACAAAACCAAATCGAACCATTTTAAAATTGTTTAATTAAAACAGTTCGATTTTAAAAAAATTTTAATTAAAACATTAACTTTATTAATTTACAAATTTTACAGTTTTCACTTTTCAAAAAAAATATCAATTTAGTAATACAAATTACGACCAGCCTATTGAAATAATCATAGAAAGTAAATTAGTTTCATTATTATTGGCCTATGGTTTAACAAACTCACAACACATGTCCTCACCTGATATCTAATCTAAACTAAAATAATTCCAAAATCATATGAAGTGAAAAAAAAAAAACAAACTCATATATTTTCAACAATCCAAATTATAATTCAACAAAACTACGTCAAAGAATCATGTCATTTCCCTAACATTTGACACTTGTTTGCCACTGCTGAACGAATCCCTAGTTGTCTTTGCCTGTTAGTCTGATAATTTCGACCTGAATTGTCTTTTTCTCTTTTCTCTTTCAGTAAGCCTTATATTCTCATTCAAGCCATTTTTTTCGTTGTTCTTTCTTTTAGTTGGTTTTTTTTTTTTAATTTATTGTACACTTGTGAATTGTGGTTTTGATAGAAAAATAATTGTTTGTGTGCGTAGATAATTAATAAACTTGTTTGTGGTTTGGAAAGAACGAAGGACGGATCGTATTGATTGTGTGAAAATGTTAAAGTTCCCGAACTAGTACTACTACCTTCTACTTTCATAAAGTAGTTAGATAATGAAATTCGTCAATTCGTAATAAGCCGAAACACTATTAATCTTCGTATATCTAAATATATTCCATTCAATCCTTATTTAATATCTTACTAGCAAAACGAAAAGAGTTTTCACCAAACTATAATAGCATAATGTAATTCTATCTTTACCAACCGCTATTTGATAATATGAATGTTAAACAAGAAAATGTAAATAAAAATGAAAAATATGTAATTTGCTATATTAACATCTTTTAGCAATCAACTTTGAAAGTAATTTATTCATAGATTTCATGATAAATATGAATGTAATTTAATATTTAACATTATTAGTTCTTGTTTAAACTTATATGTTAACTTATGTTAAATATATTATTATACCATCGTTAGGTAAACCGTGAATTAAAACTGAATCAAACCGTAAATTATGGTTTTGTTTCGTTTGGTTTGGTTTGAAAAAATTTCAAATTGCATAAAATGGTTTGAGTTGAAAATAAAACTCAAACCGTCCAAATCGAAACGCGTTCACACCTATTTGTGATTGTTCGAGTTCAAGAAAAGCAAAGAAGTTTGCAGAATTCATCAAATGTATAACCTTCAATCATAGTTTCAATCGAAACAAAAAATGGATTCGCGATGAAAATTGAAAATTATTTTATTTTTCACTGTACATAATTAAGCCCCTGCTTGGCCTCCATTACGTGGAAAATTTAATGGGTGGAATAGTTTTTTTTTTTTAAAATGAGTGGTTGAAAAAGAAGAAAAAAATTTCAATTTACGTATAATATTATTTTATGGAAAATTGTGTGGTTGAAAATAGGAGAGAAAAAAATGAAATATAATGTAATGAAAATTAATGAAACTCAAACAGGGGCTAAGTAAACTCCCAATAGAAATAACATTTCCAGTATCGCGATTCACTTCCCTCTTCTGCATTGATCCGAGACCAAACCCAACTAAAAGCATAAGTCATCAACTTGGGACGTATGCTGTACTGCTAATGGAATTGCCCAAAATCCAAGGCTCTGAATTCTTTTATGGGCAAGTGGAGATAATGTGGACTGGGAGGGGGATGATACATATATATCAGGCCCTAATTTGATGAGAATTAAAATTACAATTTTTTCTGTAGATTTTGATAAAAATAGATGAAATGTGTGATTAAAAAAATTAAGAATTCCTTGAAATATATAGTGAAGGTTTCTATGAAATATATGATTAAAATTAATTATTGATTTTAATTTATATTATAATTTAACTTTTAATCCCTATCAAACAGAACTACGATGCAAACAACAAACAAAGAATTGTACCCTTTGCATGTCACCAAGCCCTAAATATTCCACTCTGAACTCTAGTCTTTTTTTCTTCCCCGTTTGTTGATACCCCACTTGTTATCATTACGACAACCTCATCCTCTTTTAATTTCATGTTTTATTCATTATTTATTAACACTTTTTCCTTGGCCAGCCGGCCACTTCACCTAGATTTCAACCTTTTTTTCCCACACAACTTTCCAACTTTTCTTACATTTGATGATTATTTACAATTATCCGTGGTATTAGTCTTACTAGTATGTGAAATTTACCTCAATTTGACCTTCATGTTATCTTTTTGTCGAAATATTATATTCTCTTTTTCACACACAAACTGATTCATGCACAGTTGAGGTTCATATAATATGGAACGAGTAACAACATATATATAGCTAAAGAGAGCGAAAAAGAGTTTGGTAAGAAAATTGGGAGAAATATAAGGTGTCATAATTGGCATGCCTGTTCATAAATGTTGACAAGATGGATCCAATGCTATTACCATATCAATATGAAATTCAATTATGTTATTTGTACAATTTTATTGACAACTTGATTGATAATCATGTGAGTTGGCAAGCATTATTTCCATTCATTTGAAAAATTATTTTTTAAACCAATATCAAGAATCATTTATAGGATAATTCTACTTGTACACTTTCGAAAAACATAATAAATTATACCCCTCACATGGAAGGCGACCTACATGTAATAAATTATCTGTGGGTGAACGGAGACAGTTTTAGTTAGGGGTATATTCAAACTCTGTACAAATCAAATGCTTTGTTCTTAATTTTTGAATAATTTATACTAAAATCGAAAAAATATAGATTTACATTTAAAAAATATTTCTTCATTAATATTTTTTTGCTCATCATTTACATCCATTTGATTTCGAATATTCATTTTATTAATATTTTGCTCATCACAAAAAATGCATATTTATGTTTAAAAAAATTTATAGTGTATTTAATACAATCAATCAATTCAAGTGATGGAAAGGAAAACCATATAACAAATATTCAATCAAATAAATACAATTCCTTAAATATAAGTTAAATTTGATATAATCAGTTCAGATCCATTATATGTACACAAATCGGATAAGAAAAAATGCAAATTTAGGTTTTAATTAATTGAAAATTTGATTGGAAAGTGAATTTGTACTAGATGTGATAATTTATGGAGAAAATTATAGACAAATTTTAAAAAATTAGAAGGGTTAAAGTTTTTGATAAAAGATGTGAGGGAGAACGTAAGATAAAATAAGAGAAAAGAGAAAAAAATTCAAATTTATTGTGATATCAGAATAAGATAAGATTGTAAAGAAAATAATTATTTTTGTAACCCTAATCCATTTTCAAAAATTTGCTCCTGTTTGGTGGTGGTTTAAAATCAGATTTTTAATATATTTTGATAAAAGTTAAAAAGTTAAGAATTTCAAGAGGTGTATTATTAAAATTAATTGTTAACTTTGATTTAAACTAAAACTTAGATTTCAAACGATATTAAACCTAACTTATCTAACCAAAAAAAAAAGGGTTCGAGGTCACGTGACCTCCCAGGACCCCCCTTGGATTCGTGCATGGGTGTAATGCATTATGTATATAAAAAAATGTACGTGTAGCATCATTCTCATTTATAATATATACATTGTCAATTAGATTGTACAACTAAATTAATTCTACAAAATGATGAAGAAATAAACAATATGCCTATGTAGATAGATTTGACAGCAACTAACTAGTGCACAACGAGAAGGGAAAGAACGAGGCAAAATGTAAGTTGAAAAAGCCCATGTGTACATATTGTAGGATTTTGTTCTTTGTACATAAAAATAGATAGAATAAGTGATCGAAATGATATAGAGGAAAAAAGCTTGGCAAAAAAATTGAACATATTTTAAACTGATAAATAATAAAATATTATATAATAATATATAAAATATTATGTAAGTGTAGATGTAACATTATCCTATTTTGTATAGTATGATATTCCCAGTTCCCTCCCGACAATCAACGCAATGCAGGGACCATAAAATTCCACGCTTGGTTGCGTTGCGTGGACGTGTGTGTGTTTAGCTGATTCTGATTGTGGNCTGCTACCTGTTCCGTTTAAAGTTAATTTCAAATTTATGCTTTTTATAATAATAATAATAATAATAATAATAATAATAATAATAATAATAATAATAATAATAATAATAATAATAATTGTTGACGTAAAAAATTGTGAAGACTAATTTTTCAAGCCAACTTTAAGAAAAAAGAGCACTCATACTCATTTAGAAAGATTGATTTTTACACTTTCTATCCTTTTTTTTTTCCCTTCTAACCCCTTGAAGGGAATTATTTCCCACTATTTATAAGGGGATTGGCTGAAATTATATTATTTCAATCAAATCAGCCACTTGTGCTGAGCTCACACCACCTGTCACTGATCTTTCCCTTAATTAGTTAATGAGGCATGTAGCCATCACATTTCTATTTCCTTCAGGTAATGACGGACTACGAAGGATAGGGGAGCCAAGGTGGTTGATTGGTGGGTATGGGCAATGCTGACGTCATCTTATGTGATTGAAGGGGTAATGGGACAAGATATAAAGAATCTGCAATCATGATATCTTTTAAGGTTACGACGACAATATGACGAGATTGAGCTTTTATAATCGCGAGCTCTCACATGTATGAAGTGGGCCCTACGAGCAACAGATGTGAGACCGGAGGTCAGTTGTCAACAGACACCCCCACATCAGTGCTGCTTTGAAGGGGGACTGACCTCTGAACTCGCTAGGTCATTTTCTCTGAAAATGTAATCATTGTTGTGTCATGTATCACATATTTGTAGAAAAATGAGCTGTACAGCATTCATGGTGGCTTCCATGGGAAGCTTTTGTCAAAACGACGTAGTTTTGGCTAGATGAATCTGATTCGTCCATTTTCTCTCATTTCCCTCATCTAACGGCCAAAACGAAGTGTCTTGATATTCATTCTTTTTTAAATACCTCTTGGCTTTCCATTTCATTGTTTACTTTATACAAACACTGTCTCCTGTCGAAATAAGAAATCGTTGGTACGCCCTTTCTTCCATTTCGAGTGAGGTCTCCATTTCTCAACTCCTAAGTATTCTACATTTCAGAAAAAAATTCTTTTCCTTGCTTTTCATCACAATACTTGCATGAGTTCGAACGAGTCGAGAGTACATTTGTAGGGTAACCAGCGGGAAGAGTCTATACCTCGTACTCCCACCTCTTCTTCTAACTCTAGCCTAAGGCACCAAGAAGTCTTAACCTTGATCCCACTTTCCATGGTCAACCGAGGGGATTTAGGGCTTCCTAGTGAGATAGAGCAAGACTTGGGGAACTCTAGGGAGGAAACAGGTTCCCATGCTGGAGATGAGGGGAGTAGTGCAAATGAATGGAGGGCATCTTCATATAGGAGGGCTAAGTATAATATTCTGAGCTTGGAAGAAATGGTGATACCAGATCCTTCTAACTAAGCTAATGCCCCACATCTAGACTGTGTAGCATTAAACTTTGCCATCTTAAATGCCAGGCTTAGGCTTTCTTTCTTTAAGGTCTTCTGTAAGTTCTTGTCTTCCTAGGGAATAGCCCCGACTCAATTATGTCCCAACGGATGGAGGACGCTGATCGCAATCCTTATTTTGTGGAGCAAGCTAGGTAACTTCGAGTTGACTGTAGAGCAATTCAACTTGCTGTTTATTTTCAAGGATGATGGGAAGAACTCGGGGTGGTGGATACTCCTTCATTTATCAAGAGATGGAAGGAGGAGTTCTTTTTCGTCCTAGGGGAGTGACGATTCCATTCAACTGAGGTAGAGAGGGATGATGTAGCTCCTATCCTTTATCACTCATTGTGTAAGTTTTTTTTTTTTTTTTTGCCTATTGCTGGAGCAACTAATAATACCTTCTTGCAGACCTCCTCGTTTCATTGCATATTACAGGAAGATAGCTTTGACTTCGGCCATATAGAGAAGAGCTGAGGCAATAAGAGATCTACCCAAAAGATAGAGGTCATGTAAGTACGTGATCTCAGATACGAACCTATTCTAGGTGAGATTACTTTGATCAGTCTCACCGACCTCCGTGTCAGTGAGGATTCCAATACCGCCCCCCACGTCTTCCAGTAAGTATCACATTGCTCTTGAGAGTCCGTATTATTATTTATTGCTGACCTAGGTTGCTTGACGAAATTCGTCATATTTATGTCTCAGGTCAGGATCCAGCCATGCTAGGGTATAAAGCTGCGAAAGCTGCTGTTGCCAATAAAAGGAAGAGGAAGAAGGCCCCGGTTCAGCAAATAAGTCAACCTTCTAACTCCATGGAGGTCGAAGAGGTTCTACTACTGAAGAGAAACCGAGCTGAGGTGGCCCCAGCAAGAGCTTCACATGTGATTATTTGCCCAGAACGATCATCATTGGGGATGTCGGTCCAAAAGTCAGCTCTTGTCTTCCATTGTTTGCCTACTTCTACTGGGGCTGGTCTTTCACGGTCGGGGGATAGGTGCCCCGATCTTTAGAGGCCAAGCTTAGAGGGTTTAGTTGGGCACCGTCTTGACATATTTTTGGATTTCCTCCGGGCTCCATCTCCATCACCGGAATCCATATCTACTCTCCCTTTTCCTTAGAGGGAATTTGCCGCCCTCTTCACTCGGAGCTAGAATTAAATGGAGCAAAACTTCCTGGCAAAGACAGTTGGAAAAGTCATCATCTCTGCTCAACTTCATTGCTACATATCTGTACTATACATGATGTCAGTGGCTGAAAATGTTAACTCCTTTTTTTGACAGCGTATACCCATTTTAGAATTATCTGGCGGGTCCTAACTACTTTTTGCATTAGTGTAGGTAAAGGTCGAGCTAGATAAGATGCTTGAGGCAAAAGAGTAGGCCTGGGGCTTTTGAAAATATGGAGGCAGAACGAGCAAGGCTAGCCATTAAGGAGAAGAAGTATGAGGATTGACTCAACAAGATGGGGGTGGAATTGGAGGTGAAGTCAGCATCTAAACTAAAGCTGATGGATGACAATAAGGTTCCTAGGATATGGGGAGAAATAGCTAGTCAACAAGCAGAGGACGAGAAGAAGAAAGTTGAAGAAGAAAGAGCTCGGGCGAAGGAGGAGCGAGCTAGGGCGAAGGAGGAGCGAGCTAGGGTGGAGGCCGTAAAAAAGGTAAAGGAAGCCAACATGAGGGTGAAAGAGGCGATGAGAAGAGTGGAGGGGGCTGAAGTCAAAGCTATAGAGATTTGGAAAGAGTCTCTTGCATTCGATGCCTTAGCTTAGGACGCATACATCGTGGCTTAGAGGAATTAATGAAACATATTCACAGAGAGAGGCCAGACTTCAACACTACTTTCTTAGAGGAGCCCCTAGAAGAGCAAAAGAAGGAGTTACAGAGACTATCTAAGGCAGAGGAAGTTCGGATCTCCCCTATTGAAGAAGACACGGAAAATGATGTCTCTATTCCCCAGGACCCCCAACCTCTTAGGATCCAAGTATATTGTACTTATTGGAAGCTCACGATCTAATGTAATGACTTCCAAACATTTGGCAGTACTTTTTGATTAATACAAATTTATCTTTCATTATGAAGCATGTTGTTTTACCAAGCGTGACCTCAGAAATTGAAAAGATAATTTTCCCAAGTGTCACAGTATATGTGTCCCTAATTTGTCATGCCTTCAAAGCAAGGCTTAGAAGGTTTCCTTAGCAGCTCATCAGACTTTAGATTGGTCCATTTATAGAGCAAGGATTTGAAGAATTCCTTAGGAAAAATATCTTCCAAGTGTCGTAGGATATATTACCTTAGCTCGGCTTGTGTGTGGAATAAGGCTTTGAAGAATTCCTTAAGATGAATGTCATCTAATTGTTGTAGCACTTACGACCTTAGCTCAGCCTGCGTATAGAGCAGGGCTTCAAAGATTCCTTAGAAGGAATTTCATCTAAGTGTCGTAGCACTTACGACCTTAGCTCGCCCTGTATGTGGAGCATGTTTTTGAAGAATTCCTTAGGAAGAATACCGTTGAAGTGTCGTAGCACTTACGACCTTAGCTTGGCCTATGTGTGGAGTAGGGTTCTGAAGAATTCCTTAAGAGGAATATCGTCTAAGTGTCGTAGCACTTACGACCTTAGTTCGACCTACATGTGGAGTAGGGCTTCGAAAGATTCCTTAGGAGGATTTGGTCTAAGGGTCGTAGCATTTACAACCTTAGCTCGGCCTGTGTGTGGACCAAATCTTTGAAGAATTTCTTGACAAGACATTTGTCATCAGTTCGGTTGCGCGCATGATATTTAAAGTAATTAGCCTCAACGTGTGCTTGATAATCTTGTTGATGGCCTCAACTTGGCCGTTTGTTTGCGGGTGGTTTGGTGTAGAGAAGTGTTTCTTGATACCAAATTCCTCACAAAAATTTGT
Source organism: Olea europaea var. sylvestris (assembly GCF_002742605.1). Lineage (NCBI taxonomy): Eukaryota > Viridiplantae > Streptophyta > Magnoliopsida > Lamiales > Oleaceae > Olea > Olea europaea. Next base: position 20,264,239 of record NC_036242.1, on the reverse strand, counting down.
AAGATGGGCATTGCAAACTATTTCCCGTTGTCAGTGACGAACGAGTGAGGGATGCCGAATCGACATGTGATGGGCTTCCATAAGAAGTCAATTTTTTTTTGTTTTGTGATTTTGGCAAGTGGTTCTATCTCAACCCACTTGGTGAAATAATCCACTGCAACGAAGACAAATTTTACGCTTCCTTTTTTCGTGGGCATAGGTCCAATCAGGTCGATCCTCCATTTGCAAAGGGCCAGGGGACGACCACTGGATTCGACTTGCACGATGATGTTCTAATGATAGGAGCGAGGTGCTAGCATTTGTCACATTTTCTTACAAATTCGAGGGTATCTCACCTTGTTATAGGCCAAAAGTATCCTTGGCATACAATTTTGTGGGCTAAAGATTATCCACCGAGTGGTTTCTGTACATTTCAGCATGTATGTCTCGCAAGGTGTACTACTTTTCTTCTTCATTCAAGCACCTCAGCAGAGGGGTAGAGTACCCCCTTTTGTAGAGGACATCATCAATCAAGGTGTACTTAGTTGACCTAGTTCGGAGCTTTCTTGCTTCGTTCGGATCTTCAGGGCATTCTCCTATCTTAAGGTGTAAGATGATCTCATCTAGCCAGGTCGATTTGTGGTCTATCAAATCCTTCAATCCTTTCGTTAGTGGCCAAACGAGCTAGAGCATCAGCGTGGTTGTTCTGGGATCGAGGGATCTGTTTGATTTGAACGGTTTTAAAATTTTTGAGCTCCCTCCTGATAACTTGGAGGTGACCGTCCATCCTTTCTTCCTTAACGTGGTACGTCACATTGATCTGATTGACCACCAGTTGGGAGTTACTGTGCAGGATCAAGCTAGGGTCCCCAACCCTATTATCATCCTTACGCCGACAATAAGGGCTTCATTATTCAAAGCCATGAAGTCGGAAGGTAGGGCTTCACAAAATAGGCATCAGTCCAGGCTAATTAAGACAACTCCTGCCCTCGATCTGTCTCCGATTGACGAACTATCTACAAAAAGTTCCCAAAGGGCCTCTTGTAGTAGTTCTTCTCTAAGTTCATTGCTGAATTCAGCAATGAAGTCAGCGAGAACTTGACCATTAATGGAGGTGTAGGGTCTGTACCTTATGTCGAATTGTCCGAGCTCTACTATCCATCTGACCATTCTTTCGGATGTATCTAGCTTCTGTAAGGTCCGTCTTAATGGAGGATTGGTAAAGACCTTTACGAAGTTCCCTAAGAAGTATGGCCTCAGTTTTCAAGCTGCCATAACCAACGCATAAGATAGTTTTTCCAATGGGGAATAGTAGGCCTCGGCATCATGGAGTGCCTTGCTTGTGTAGCAGACAGGAAACTGTGTTTCGTCCTCCTCCCGAATTAGGTTGGCACTGATGACGTGTTCTGTAATGGCTAAGTATAGCTTCAAAACGTCACCTGCCTTCGACTTTGAGATCATGGGGGTTTGAGCTAGCTGTTTCTTTAGCTCGTCAAAGGCATCCTGACATTTTAAGGTCTATTCAAACTTCTTTCCTCTCTATAATGTATCGAAGAAAGGTTTGCACTGATCTATAGACTTTGATACGAACCGACTGAGGGTAGCGATTCTCTCCATTAAGCTTTGCACTTCCCTTGGTCTAGCTGGGGCTTCATGTGGATGATGGCTTGTAATTTTTCAAGATTCGCCTCGATTTCTCGATTGTTTACCATGTAGCCTAGGAATTTTCCCAAGCTAATACCAAAGGCACATTTCCTTGGATTTAGCTTTATCCAATACTTCCTTAAGATATGAAACATTTCGGAGAGATGCTGGCAATGGTCCTGGGTGCATGTGCTCTTGATTAACATATCGTCAGCATAAACCTACATGGTTTTCCCGATCTGTTGGGAGAACATAGAGTTGACTAGGCCCTGGTAGGTGGCTCTAGCATTTTTTAGACTAAACGACATTACTCTGTAGCAGTAAAGGCCTCGATCAGTGACAAACGAGGTGTTTTCCTAGTCTGGTTCGTACATCGGTATCCGATTGTACTGAAATACGCATCTATAAAGCTAAGCAGCTCATGTCTAGAAGTAGCATCTACTATTTGATAGATCCTCGGGAGAGAGAAGCTGTCTTTTGGGCATGTTTTGTTGAGGTCGGTGAAATCTATGTACACTTTCCAATCTCTATAGTTTTTCTTTATGAGGACCGGGTTTGCAATCCACCAGGGTATTTTTCCTCTCGTATGAACCAGTTTCTTAGTAGCTTCTGTACCTCTATGTTAAGTGCTTTGTATTTTTCTGGGTCCATGAGGCGTGGAAAATTTGATTGAATATTGGTATAGATACACTACGGCTCTCTGGTTGAATATTAAAGGTTGTATCATAACGGCGTCGTATGGCGATAGAGTGTCGAATACCACAAACTTGGTAGTCAATTTGGTTTGTCGAGGTGCCATACCGACCTCAACGGTGAACTTGATTGACCCTTTAGTTTGAAGACCATATTAGAATATGGTCATAGGAAGTTCACAGGTATGCCCATCCACTTGAGGGTGTTGGTAAAGAGGATGTTGAAGGCACTTTCGGTGTCAACCAGGACTTTTGGGATGATTACACCCGCCATAGGCATCGAGACTATTAGGACCCCAGGATAAAGGTGTCGGTCGGCCTCTTTTTCGTCGAAGGACAACTGATCATTTGTAAATTTCTTGATGTTTCTTTTCGTGATCTCGATCTTAGAGAGATCGACGACAATGGGCATCTTTAGCCTAGCTTCCTTAGCTAGTGCATCTTGCCTATTGTTTAGCATGTTGACCTGGAGCTTGGGTAAGTCTACATTGCACGCCCTAGCTTCAACTTGATCCTCTCGTATGATTCCAGTTTCATAGTGAGTGGAAAACTTTATGCAGTAGCGATATATTGACGTGGCGTCCTTGAGCTTGTATAATATGGGCCACCCCAATATGGCATTGTAATTGGAGGGTAGTTCGACTACCACGAAGTCAGCCAAAATTCTCCTTTGGCGAGGGGACTCGCCCAACTCTACAATGAGGACAATCTGACCTCGGGCCTCAATAGGATTTGTGGAGAACCCTTGTAATTTTCTGAGATATGGCTGGAGATAATGCTTCGATATCTCTAACTGCCTTAAGTATGAGAGTACAGTATATTGACTGAGCTACCCGTTGTCTACCATCGTCATATGAACTTTCACCCTTGCGCACTAGTATAGTGATCACTAGGGCATCACTCGGTCCTAAAGGGCCCCTTGGGAATCCTCTTTTGTGAACTAGAACCATTCAGAGTCTGTGCCAATCTGTGGAGTCGGTCCCCTGTAGTTTGGCATGATTCGTGCATCTCAGGCTTATCTACGTCTTGCCTTTCAGGACTCCTCAATATATTGATTTTCTCCTATCATCATTTTGATCTTGGCTTGTGAGGATGGATTACAATCAGGAATGGTTTGCTGAACTTGTAGAGTGGATCCTTGCTACGGACAAGTGAGCTTGATATCGTTCCAATCGACCAACTACATTTGTCAGCTTTTCTGGGGCATCCTTCATAACGATCATTTACAGGTCACTCATCCTGTTTTGATCTTACTATCTTGAGAAATTGCTCAGGGTATTAGTCTCATGGGGATGGGTATGAGACTAATTTTCGGAGGTAGAGCTATGACCTATGGCTCTCGTTAGACCGTTGTTTCGTGGGAAAAAAATTGGGGCTATTTTTCACAATAGAGCCCTCCTTCTAGCACCAAGATGTTGATGCCAAAAATTGTGAAGACTAATTTTTTAAGCTAACTTTAAGAAAAATGACCACTCATACTGATTTAGAAAGATTGATTTTTACACTTTCTGTCTTTTTTTCTTCTTACCCCCTCGAAGGGAATCATTTCTCACTATTATCATTTCAATCAAATCAGCCACTTGTGCCGAGTTCAGACCACCTACCACTGATCTCCTCCTTAATTGGTTAATGAGGTCGGTAGCCATCACGTTACTGTTTCCTTTAGGTAATGATGGACCGCAAAGGATAGAGGAGCCAAGGCGGCTGATTGGTGGGTATGGGTGGTGCTGACTTCATCTTCTACAAGTGTATGTGATTAAAGGGGTGATGTGACAGGATATAAGGAATCTACAATCATTATATCTTTAGAGGTTACGACGGCAATATGACGAGGCTGAGCTTATATGACCGACCTCTTACATATACCAGGTGGGCCCTGTGAGCAATAGATGTGAGACTGGAGGTAGGTCGTCAACAAAGCTTATCAACAAGTGTAATTATTATGATAGAACAAGCATTTTCCTGAACAAGCTTTTCTATTCAATTTCTGTTGTTTCTAAGAGAAAGAAGGCACACATTTTTGTACAGTGGTCAACTAATACACACCAACAGGAGCATCTCTAGTTCATTAAATAAAAATTTTTAGTTGAAATAATTAGATAAATCCATCATTGTGGCAAGGCACAGGGATTCAGAAGATTATTAGGTTCAAGCTGCCATTAATGAGCTATCTAAGCTCATGGTTTCCCAAATTTTGAACATTCAGCCAGATTCCCAATATCATCATTGAATTTTTTTTCTAGTCCTAAAATCTTGCTTGTATAATTATGCAATTACAATATAGAATTTGCAAACCCTTTTGGCATAAGATTAACCCAATTAGAAATTATCGTTTATGTAACATTTCTGGTTCATTCCCTAGTTTATGCCTGATTTCAACTGAACTCGCGTTCTTTCCCCGATTTTACTAATCTTGTTTTTAATGGCGCCTTTGACCTATTGGTTTGATCTGGTTTTGGTTGCTGCATAAATTACTAAATAAATAATTACGTTTAGTTATCAAAAAATGTAGAATTAGTAAATTTATTTATTTATTTTATTGCTGCATAAATTAATAAATAAATAATTACGTTTAGTCATAAAAAATGTAGAATTAGTAAATTTAAAAATGTAGTACAATTAGTAGAAATAAAATGACTAAGAAAATATTAGACCATAGTATTAGAAAAGAGTGTAATATGTTTCGAATCGTAATATCATGATATTACAAAGTTAAAATAGCATTCAGAATTAATTATTATTGATTAGATATTTAAAATTTATTACAAGTGCACAAAAAAAAAAAATAATTAAATTTAGAATTAAAATTTATTGTATAGCAAGTTGACAAATATGCCCTTAACAAAATTTGATGCCAAGTGAACAAGGGTAGAAAGGTATTACAATTTTGGTGCAAAATGATGCATATGAATAGTGTTGTACAAATGAACAATGGGTTGGAGGAGATTTGGACCAAAAATTTGGTGCAATTTGGTAAATTATGGTACAACGATAATGAGTTGGAGATACTCTAAGAAGCCATATCCCAATATGCCTCATTTCAAATTTGTTTTAACCTTGACACTCAATTTTAAAGAAGAAACCAACAGCTATATGATAGGCTCCAAGTAGGTTTCACTTGGTTGGGTGCTTAGATATAGAGAATTAATTGTTACCATTCATTAAAGGGGATGGTAGTATGGGTATTTCCAAGTAGATGCCAAAGAATAAAATGGGTGGTAGGGATTCATTTCAAGCATCCAGAGAAATGAAAGTAATGTTGAGAATTTACTTAATTGTACAGCAAAAAATAAAATACATTTCAATTTCCAATAATGGTCTTCTTTGTGCTTAGAGAGAAATTTTGATAAAAATTATACATTTTGTAGATTTTGCAAACTCTTTTGTTGATTTTGGAATACAAACAATCACGATCTACAATTCACAGCTATCAAATTGTTCATCTTCCAATGAAAATATGATTGAGAGAACTAGGTTATTTTTTATTTTTTATTTTTTTTTGTTAACATGAATATAATTATGTTCTATTCTGAATTTTCAAACCCTAGCAGTCTATTAATATAAGTTCAAGTGGACTTGATCCAATATTCAGTTAATCCAACTAATTAAATTTGGTCCATGAATTAATTAAGCCAATTAATTAATTTGGGCATATTACTAAGCAACTCAATTATTTAATTATCTCATTTTTCTAGTTCTCCTTTTGTGTGTGACTCATTAGATTTTCGATCACGATACTTAACGATGTAAATTATTATTTTGATATAATCAAAATCGATAAGTTAAAATATCTCTTTTTAATTTATCATCAATTCACATTCGTCGTCCCAAATTGATATCTGTGACGAAAAAGTCTTTGTGATATGACAAAACCAAACTCATTGATTTACTGTGAAATTATAATCCTTTCTTCAATATGATCTGATCAATTATGAGATATGGATGTGTCAATTTTAATTATCAACCATATCTTTCATTACACTATTAAGTTAATATAAGTCGAAAATTTCTTTTTGATTTATGAGTACATCTTGGCCAAGGACATCATTATTGACTTAACTGAATGAAATGTAAATCATAATCTCTTACTATCTAAAAATAATGAATCATTTATTGATCATTCACAACCTTCATATGATTCTTGACATGCTCAAATGATGCCATATTATTGACCCTTAGCAGAGCAACATCCAATATCACCAAAGTATGACTGTTTTCATATAAGATACTATGATGACCTCAAGTCGAGGGACCAATTCCACTATCGAACATTAGAAATTAATAACTGACACTCAGTTATTTATGTAAACTTTCCCAAGTTGGTTCCAATGTTTTATTTAATTACAGAACATTCACGTGTCCACTTAAGTGTCACTACACTTTAACATTTGAGAGTAGCCACTTACTAACAAGTAAGAAATACCACATGTGATAGTCTATTTGTAATCACGATATCCGTATATCGTCATTACTTACCATCATAAATCATTTAATATTCATTCATTTATAATTTGTGTTTCACAATCACAACTCCTTGTGATTAACAAATTATCAAAACTTGAATATACAGATTCTATTATTTTATTTATTAGAATATTAATTAAATAAAATAATAGATTTGCCATAATTGAAATGCATCAACTATATATTAAAAGTGTTTATGTTCAAAGTTAATTGAATCTAGGTTTTAATACTTACAAACTTCCACTTGCACTAGATCCGATCACTTATTTATCTAATATCATAAGAATCTAAATGACGATCATATTTATACTATGAAAACTTTTTGTCAATAGATCCGCAATATTATATTTATGGAATTCTGTTTTTCTTTACATCATTTCTTTTATTATTTCTTTAATAAGTGATACCGCCATAACACATGATTGGATCATTGTTGAGACCTTAATTCTTTCGCTTATGTGATGGCTCCATTATTATCATTATACAAATTATGCGATCAACAATGTTAGGAACTACTCCAAGTTTATTAATGAACTTCTTGACCCACATCGCAAGTTTTTGCTACTTCAAAAGCAATGGTAATTAAGCTTGTTGCTATTGAATCAATGGTTATTTCATGTTTGGAACATTTCCAATTAACTGCTCTATTATTAAAAGTAAACATGTCCAGATTGGGACTTGACATCTTCTAGTCTGACTAGAAATTAGTATTAGTATATCCATAAACTCTTAGTCCATTTTCTCAATATAAAATCTTCTTAAGATTTTATCTACATAGATTGGGATGAGTTGAGCAATCTTCTAAATCTATCTCTATAGATCAAGTTGTTTTTCCCATATTTACATTAAGAGATCCTTTAACAGCCACAATTTCAATAATTGAAACACAGAGACGTCGTTTCCTCTTAATAATATGTCATCTACATATAGTATTAGGAATACAACACTCCCACTATCTTCTTGTAAATATATAGTTTATATTTTATTTTTTATAAAATCAAACCATTTGATTATCCCATAAAGCAATGATTCCAATTCCTAGAGGCTTGCTTCAATCCATAAATAGATCGACTAAGCTTCCATACATTGTTGACTTCTTTGGATTCAAAATCTTCGAGTTGTATCATATACACTCCCTCTTGCAAGTTTCTCTTAAGGAATGCGTTTTGACATCCTTTTACCATAACTCATAGTCATGGTATGTAGTTATTACAAGCAAAATCCAAATGGACTTCACCATAGCTATAAGCTAGAAGGTTTTATCAAAGCCGACCTCCTTATCTTTGTTTTATAACCTTTTGTTATTAGCCTTGCTTTGTGTGTATGGAGGTTTCCATCCATGTCAACCCTTTCATGTAAATCTATTTATAAACTATGGGTTCCATCCTATTAGCCTAGTTGATCAAGGTCTAAACTTTGTTTTTTACATACATTAAGTTCATCTCGATTCCATGGCCTCATACCATCTCTTTGAGTCAACACTTAACTTTGTTTCTGCTTCATTAGTAGATTTATCATTCTCGATTAGTAATACCCGAATAGAATAAACTTCTCTCTACGAAGATGGTATGTTGTAAAATAAAGACTTTCTTCTCAATAGGATTATAGAATTGATATCTAAATCTCTTTTGGGTATTTGACAAATATGTATTTATTGGATTTAGATTCAAACTTATCTGATTCAGTACGCTTAACATAAGCGTCACAGCCCTAAACTTTTAATGAGATAAATTAGGATTACTGCCTTTCCATAACTCGTATAGAGTTTTGTCAACTATCTTAGATGGGACATGATTTAGTGTATAACATTGGTAACTTGTACTTAACCCCAAAATGATTTCAGGAGGTCGGCATGGCTTATTATTAGTTGCACTATATCTAATAGTGTACGGTTCCTCATTATAGACACGCTGTTGTGCTGTGATGTCTGCGAGGGAGTCCATTATGAGATAATTCATTCTTTTTCAGATAATCTAAAATTCATCCTTTATATATCCTCCACCTCGATTTAGTCTTAGTGTAAGAATAACTTTATCTATTTGTTTCTCTTGGACTTTTCAAAAGCTTTATGCTTAAATCTCATCAAGTATACATGACCATTTCTAAAATATACGTTTGGGACTGTGATGAGATAAGAGAAATTCCATCTAGTAGCAATTGACATGGGTCCACATTCATCACTATGCATCAAACCCAATAATTATGCAGCTCATTTTCCTTTCAAGTAAAGGGAGATTTGGACATTGTGTCTCACATATATGATTTGCATTTGTCAAATGATTCAAAATCATTTGACCCTAAATATACATTTCCATTTAATTTTGGAAATGCATTCTCATTTATGCGACCAAGTTTGCAACGCTAGATATAGGTGTTATTCAGATTATTACTTTTATGTCTTTCAATTTCTAAACTTATTATAAAATACTCTATATTTAGAATATAGATGTCATTTTGTAATTTACCATAACCATTAAGATCTTATCAAGATAAAAAAAAAAAAAATGAATAACAATTGTCCTTAACATAAAACAATTCATGTCCAAACATGAAACACAAATAATGTTCTTGGTAATGGTGAGAAACATAATAACATTTCTCTAATTCTAATACGAAGCGTAAAGGAAATGGCAAGAAGTATGCTCTAAGAAGATAATGAAATAGATATAGGCCTTATAGTTCCTCTTCTAATAACTTTTTATGATAACAAGGGTCATTAGATTTTGTATTATCATTCTTTACTTTGACTACCTTAACCATCTTAGATGCTTTCCCAACATCCTTTAGACTTCATCATAGTATCCTGGAGGAATCAATTGCTTACCCACTACATACTTTGATGTTGGGCTTAAAACTCTTAATTCACAATTAGCTATGAATAACTTTCTGACAAAGATTGTAGGAACAAATTAATGCTTAGTTAATGGTTCATGACTTAACTCAATTGGGACAAGTTCTCAATGCCAAATCATTGCTTGTACATAAGCACTAATTGAAGATTCCTCTATCATTTTGCACCATTATAGTTGCTTGGAGTCTCATATCCTTCCACACATGATTATTTATCATATAACTCTTTGAAATGAAAAACCATGTGTTATACCTGTACTTTTTATATTAATTTTGTAACTCATGTGACACAGTTGTAAGCATCACACATGTTACAACGCTATCATCATCACCGTGCTTATTATAGCAGACATCTTTTCCTTAATTGAGTTATCAGCAAGTGTCTCCAGAAAAGAGTTACTCAAGAACATAACCAATTTTCTCATGCATGAGAATAATTCTCAGATTGTGATATCAATAAAAAAAATTTAGCTTGATTGTTGGCATCTAGCATGCCACTTAAATACATATGGTTTTTCGTGATTAAATAAATGTAAATGACAAAAAATAAAAGAATAATATATAACATAGATTAATTAATTTAACACATGGTTTTTTTAATAAATTAATTAAGCTCCTACTGTTTAACTCAAATTTATAACTCCCTCACATAAATTTATTAAATCCATACTTGACTCTTAGCGAATTGGGATCTCATTTGTTATATTAAGATATTGAATGTGTTCAACAAGCCTTAATAAAATATTTGGGTAGATGCTATTATCAATTATATCTCCATACAACCCTCAGATCATTAAACTCACAACTCTTTGTTTCGCACATCTTATGTGTTATCTTAACATATTTCTAAAATTTATCTTATTAAGTGTACTAAAAATAAAAAAAAAAATTAGTCAAGTCAAACCATTATTCAAAAATATTTAATATTTCATAGTGTCAAACATATTCATAACAGATCAACTTTGAATGTACTCAACAAGTTGATATCGACTGAGGACTCTAATTTTTCACTATAATGATGAAAGGCGAAAATAAATATGAGTTAATATTTTAACGAGTGGATTTGCATGCAAAGGTCTTATTGTAATAATTATATATATTTTATTATACATCTAACATGCAAATAAACATATATATAATACGATTATGAATTTCTAGTATCTAGTTTTCCCAAGCCACAAGAAAGACTAGTTGGTCAATTCCTATGGTCTAATGCATTAACCCGTACAATGCTCCATCTCTATGATCTCCTCCTCTTCTTAATTCTTCAATTAGTCCAAATATAACTGGTATCCAATATTAGTTGGTACACGGGCCTAAATAACTACAACAGACTCCCAGGTCCAAAATAAATAAGAGTTCATAGGCCTATAAAAGAACAAGAATAAAATTAACTATTCAACATATCCACATAGTTGAGTCAACAATCATCCACTAATAAAACATTGATTATTTAAATGCTTTCATATATAACATTTAGTATGTTATGCATATATGTTTCAAATTTCTAGCAATTACGATCGTCTCAACTAATTTAGACAAATAAATCGGAACAATTAAATAATTAATCAAATCAACCTAATTAGTTAGTTTATTTAATTAAAATCAAAATTTAATTAAATACCAAATTAGATTGCAACTCTAATTCCACAAATCTAGGGCAGATTCATTTAATTAAAATAAAATTTTAATTAAATGTCAAATTAGAGTCCAACTCTAATTCTGAAATATTAGGGTGAACTTATTTAATTAAGATCAAATTTTAGTTAAATATCAAATTAGAATCAAACCTAATTCCAAAGTTCTAGGGCGAGACATCGTAATTAAAATCAAATTTTAACGCAATGTTAAATTAGATTCCAACTCTAATTACAAGCTTCTTGGATGAGTTTTATTTAATTAAAATTAAATTTTAATTAAATATTTAATTAGAGCCCCCACTCTAATTCTAGAATCATAGGGGAAGCTTATTTAACTAAAATCAAGTTTTAATTAAATAATAAATTACAGTCAAATTCTAATTTAATTGAACTAACATTTTAATTTATTATACAACTCCTAAGCAAATAATATTCAATTTAAGGTGAAAGTTTATATTTAAGTTAAAATCTAATTTTGACGAAAATATAATAACTCGTCAATTTAAATAAAATTTTAATTGGATGAAGTTTGAATTTTGGGTCAAAACCATTTGACAAACAAGTTTGAAACCATTTAAAAATTTTAAATTCAAAATTCTTTTTGAAAATTACAAATTGACCCCTAATTTAAAATTACAAGTAGAGCCTCCCAATCTCATAAATTGCAAAACAGAGCCTCTTTTAAAAAATTGCATTCTGACCCCCAAATGATAATTGCAATCGAGGACTTGAAATTTGACAAATTTCTAATAAGGCCTCCATTCCCAATTCAAAAATATAAAGTATAAAACCATAGAAAAATAGTATGGTGTTGGCAGCTTCTTCATCTGCACGAGAGTCGCCACTCTTTGGCGGCGGCATCTTGCCTTCTACAGCAACAATATTGCTGTAGATTGCTATTACAGTGGTGCTGTAGTGGTTATGCTGTAGCTATGTGACGTCTAGTTATCACATATGCTACTGCACTCTGCTAAGACGTCTATCACAATTAGGGCTGGACATGGTCCGGTCGATTCTAATAAGAACAAAATTGGACCCAAAATTTTCAGGTATTTAGTAAGTGGAACCATCAGGTCCAAATTTAATTATGAAACCATTTAGGTTCAGTTCCATTTGATTCAATTTGGTTCGGTTCGGCTCCATAAGGTTCCCAATTTCCATATTATAATTAATTTTTTTAGTATTTACAAAGTGACATTAATTCAATTAATGATATGTTCAATTCTAACTCTTATAAAATAACGTGGTCAAATTTTATGTGACTTTTGCGTCTCTCTTTGCTAAGTTCTTCATAAATTTGATTGTTAAAATCATAGGAAGAGTAATATAGCGAGCTCAAAATAATTAAGAGAGGCATTGTCGAATTTCAATTCGATTTCTCAAAAACGGTAGAAATGACACTACGACATAGTAACAATTTTGGATAAAATTTAGGTCAACCTAATTAAGTTGACTTTAAATTGAAAATTAGAAATACAAAAATCATATTTTTGGGTTTGACATAAATTAATTAGTTAGCAAATTTATTTAGAAAAATAAAATAATTTGGTTTATTTAAAATAAATAAATTAAAAAAATTTAGGGAGACTCGATTCTTATTCGGTTCTTCAATTTTTGATCTAAAATCGAGAATCGAACTAGGCCCGTCGGTTCTCGATTTAGATACCCGATTGAGTATTTAGTTTAAGAAGAATAACTCGATTTGATTTGGTTCGATTCGTGTTAGGTTTGAGAGTTTTATCCAACCCTAGCCACCACTACTAGATGCGTAGTAGCGTGCTGAGCAACTCGCGCTACCATGTGCGCCCCCAATGTGGCACCTGCAAAAGAATTTCGCAGCTGCCACTTGTCCGATCCAATTTTTTTCCGACCAAAAATTAGTTTCCTTTTTCAAACCAGATTTTTGAAGATAAAATTTAATTTTCCAAATTACTAGAATCAATAACAATATGAACAGTCAACTATTGATTGTTCCAAGATGCAAAAGGGTTTTTAACTAGCATAAAGTAGGCTCTGATACCACCGTTCGGAATTTATTTAACATGCACAGCGGAAAATAAAATAGATTTCAAATCCCACCAATAATCTTCTTTAAGCTTAGAGAGAATCTGTGATAGGAATGTACTTTTCGTAGATTCAGTGAACTCCTTTGTTGATTTTGGGATACGAATAATCACGATTTGTAATCTGTAACCGTCAAATTGTCAAACTTTCAATGAAAATTCACTCATGAAACAAGATTGAGAGAAATAGGGTTTTTTCTTGTGCTAACAAGAATATAATTATGTTCTATTATGAACTTTCAAACACTAGCAGCCAATTAATTTAAGTCTAAGTGAGCTTGACCTGTCTCTTAAAATTAACCCGATTCAATATTCAATTAATTAAATTTGGTCCATGAATTAATTAATTCGGGCCTACTAATAAGTAACCAAATTAATTAATTCTCCAATACTTGTTAATTAATTGATTAGTTAATCTTATTCTTTTATTTCTCCTTTTGTGTGTGACTTATTAGGTTTCCAATCACGATACCTAATCAAGTGATTTATTAATTTGATCTAATAAAAATTAATAAATTAACATATCACTTTCTAATTTATTACCAATTCACATTCATTGTCCAAGAATGACATCTAATAATGTGTCAGGACAATACACGTGATTGAAAATGTCACGGGTATGACAAAACTAAATTTTTTCGTTTACCAAGAAACTATTATTCTTTCGTTAATATAATCTGATCAATTATGAGATATGAATATGTGTCAATCTCAATTATCGATCATATCTTTTGTTTGACTATTAATTCAATGTAAGTCCAAAACTCCTTTTCGACTTATGAGTACACATTGGCAAAGGATTTTGTTATCAACTTAATTGAATTAAATGTAAATTATAATTTCTTATTATCCAAAAATAACAAATCCTCTATTGATTATTCACAATTTTCATATGATTTTTGACATACCCAAACGATGCCATATTATTCCAAAATGCATTTTTATCATGAAATGGGCTCAAAGAGGCTCTTATATTTTAATACAATTCAGAAGAAGGCAAACACTTGTCCTCTAATCAAGCATTTAAACAATCAAGGCTTTTGAATTAAACAACAAATAAAAAAAGGGCAAGTATGAAAACCAACAAAGATCCAACAAGAATCAAGCAACTCACCACTCCAAAAGAGATACGAGTGAAGGACTCTACTAAGAAATGAGTGAAATCAAGCTCTACTGATGTCCAAACATAAGTGCACCCAAAACTTCGCTCACTCTAACAAACAATTTTAAATAATTGTGGTGAGCAAAAATGAATAAAGCTCGTGACTTTCCCTGTTTTTAGCCTAACAAGTGATTTGACTGCCTCCATGTGTATCCAATACATGAATTATAATCAACGACAATATGTTCCAGGCTTTTCTTCGAACAAATTGATAGTTCTGTTAAAAAATATGCGCATGTAGATCTAAACAGCCCCTATCTTTTTAGTAGTTAACGATTTTCCTCTGGTTTATGCAATTCTGGATCATGAGTACATAAATATGAAAATCCTACACCAGAGTTGAGAACGGCAATGCGTAGTTGATGGGCCAATGAAGAGATATTAAGTTGGTCAAATAGAATTAAATGACACCTTCGTGGATTGCATTTAAGAGCATATACCAGTTGGTTTTTAGATTTTGTTTTTAAGTCTTCCTATATAGAAGAGCTTTTAATGGCTTTCATCCTTCCTCATATCTTCTCTCATGTTTTGTTTTGTCTTCCGTTTAGAAAATGAGAGAATGTGACTAACTTTCAAATTTTGAAAAATGTGTCCATAAAGGACATATTTATAATACTTAAGTAGGGTTTCATAATTACACATTTTCTCTTGAAATTTATTGTAATATATCAATTAAGTCTCACATCTATATTAGAGTCAAGAAAGATACCTAATCAAACTCACAAAATCCAAGCTCCAATTGATGCTTTCAATTGGGTCAATTCTTGACCTATTAAGAAACATCTATTAATCCTGACCCATTCTATCAAAGAGGTGAAATTACTCTCTCGAGTCGAGTGACAATTATAGAAGTAAATCATAATCCAAGAACAATAAACTCCTATCACCATCCAACAAATCAATCCCCATTTGATTTTCAACTGCTGGAATCGACAAAATGATTGCTTTGATCATTTTGCCCTTCCAACATGTATGGCCCTTGTTGTTTTATATTTCCTATATATTTTTATTAGTTTACGTGGAATTTAGTGCTAGATGTCAGTTTTCTTTTGTTGAGTTAGTTTTTAGAGTTATTATGGAATCTGTTGCATGTTGCACGGATTAGTTACCAAGTCTTTGGTTAGCTAGCATGTTGAACACTTCTTTAGGAGTTAATGGGTTTCCTATTACTATGTTTGGAGGAAGCTGGGCTCAATTACTGTAACAGGTGGCAGAAGAAAATAAAAAGGCTCAACTCCTTTAGAGGCCCATTTTTATAAATCAAATTCGTTGTTAACAAATCAAAACATGGAGTCCAATGATTACATTGTCGAACTGTTGAGCTCAAATTCAAATGGGTATTGAGAATGCCTCAAAATGACAATCGTCTCATCATAATAATTAATAAATTCCTATATTGTAAGTATATGATCTCTTATCGTTTCACTTCAATTCCTAAAATACTGAGGTCAATCTTCCAATAAAGACTTCATTTATTGGTAACTCAAAGAATTTGAACTAGCAATCAAAGGTACACTACTCGCTCAGGATTTAGATGATTCATTTGATGACCGAGTAGAGTCTCATTTCTAGTGACATAGATGAGCCGCCGAGTAGAGTCTCATTCTAGTGACGTAGATGAGCCATCTACACAATCCTTTTCAATGTCCACCAAACACATCGTTATTCTTATATCAACTCTCAACAAGAATAACGCAATCTTATCAACAAAAAGCGTTGGACTTTATGTATAAATCGAAAACGATATATTTTGATCATGTTACAAATTGTGTCTTCCTATATTCAAACAATCAAGCATACAGTTTGATCATTGAACTTTAGATTATTATTGCGAGTAGTCGAATCATAACTCACAAAGTCATTCACAAAATACTACTTGAAGGCATCGAACCAACAATCTCCCGCTTGACCTTCAAAGTTAATGTGACACATCAAGAATATGCATCCTCTCAAGATGCTCGTCGAAAACCTTAGTTGTTAAGATCTTAGTAAAATGATTTACACGATTATCCGCTCATGCAATGTTGCTAACCATCACATCTCCTTGATGAACAATCTCTTTAGTAAACTAATAATCGAAATCAATATGTTCAATATGGTTCAAATCATTCTTTGAATAGACAAGCATATAATTTGAAGGTACTTGATTATATGCTTCGATGATGTGAAATGTTCTAGTTCTAGATTAGATTGATTGCGATTAACAATACACATATCATACAAATATTCGGTCTATTGCAAAGCATAATATACGTGAGATTTCTTACATTCGAAGTGTATGGAACATTCTTCATGTCATCTATCTCTACAGAAGTCTCGGGAAAAAGCTCTTTAGATTTATTAATTTCATGTCTAAAACAAAGTTTATTCATTTTAGAATTTTGAATTGAAAACCCAAAAAATATCTTGTCAATACATGAAGCTTAGGATAATGTTATCCTCCTATTTTTCCTATCTTGTAAGATATAGATGCCTAAAATATAACTAGCTTCTTCCAAGTCATTCATAGATTGCAATGCCCTTACAATATTTTCGATGAATAGAATGTCATCAACATAAAAAATCAGAAAGAAGTTCTTCCTCCTATATGCTCGTATACACAAGACTTATATAGATTTTGATCAAAATCATAGGTCTTAATGGACGCTTGCTTATGTTCAAAAATGGACCTTTACAACTTGTAAAGTTTTCTTTTATGGCCTTCTATCATGAACCCCTAAAGTTTCATCTTTAAGATGTCCATTAGTCATATATTTTAATCATAATGAACGCTAATGGATATAACGATTCGAATAGATTTAAAAATTGATATAGGTAAGAAGGTTTCCTCGTAATAGATACATTCTCTTTAGTTAAAAATCCTTAGCCACTTGCCTTGCTTCGAAGGTTTAACCTTTCCATGTACTCCTCTTTATTTTTAATAGATCTACTTGCACTCTATTGTTAGGCATGTCTACAAAATCTTAAACCTTATTGAAATATAGACTTTGTCTCCGAGTTCATGGAAAAGTTCCATGATTTAAAGTCTACATTCTCCATAGCTTGAATGAAATGGCATTTTCCTCTTGCTTGTAGAAATTGCCAGTAAGACTCTCCATAGAGCAATTATCAGAAAGGTCGTCTCATGACCCTCCCACCATAAGTAATGGTTGGAGGTGCCTGATTGTCCCATTCAACTAAAGGTCTTTCCTCTCCTCCCACTACTTGGTCCCATCTTTTTTTATGACCTCTTCATCATCCCTATATGGAGATGGAGTAATGGGTGCCTCATTCTCTACTACCTCTTATTTTGCTAGTTTATGGAGTCCAATGGGCATCTATTGCTCATTTATTCCATTAGCAACTATTGGTTCCATATGAAATATCATAAACAAATGAACAAAAAACAAAAATAAAAATTATAAGACGAGGTAAAAAGTAAGCTATCTAAGTTAAGAAAAAGCCGAAGATTTCCAAAAGCAGGATCATCTTAGCCAAACGAGGTATTGCATTCCAAGGGCATACTCACCTTCCGGGAGGAGGAGTCTTAATAGAATTTATAGTTGAATTATCATTAGTAGCAGCTTCTTTAGGATAAATAGCTGTAGAATCTGCAAGCTGTACAGATTCGACAGAAATGGATGGATGGTCAGAAGCTCTAGTGGCTAATGAAGAATCTTTGTTGAAAGAGGTGTCCTCGGTATCCTCTTCACTAGCCTTCAGAAAACCCAAATCCCGCTCAAGATGAAAGTTCCTAACAATTTCAAGAGCCTTGTTGTCACCATCCTGCATGGCCATCTCCAAAAGTTTCCACTCATTAGTCTTCACTTTGGAAAAGTCAGACTTCGCAAGGGCCAATTTTGTCTCCGTATTCTCTAGCCGACTCACTCCTCACCTTGTCGAGCTCTTTGGAGATAGCAAACTGTTTACCCTTAACTGACTAAAGCCACTCACTGAGGCGAAGATGCTTCGCATCAGTTCTAGCGATATAAGCAGCATGGCTTTCTCTGGCTTGCTCCAAATCCTTAGTGACACTGGTGACATCAACTACTAAAGGAACTTTATTCACAGCCCGAGACTTAGCTTTTGCTCGTCTCCTTGTATTTTCTCTTCTATTTCTCAGCTTTTCTCAGCCTTTTTTTGGAGAGCTTCGCATTTCTTTTCCAAAGATCAGCTCTTTTCTCTAATTTATCAGCCTGCAAAACGTAGACTTCATATTCAGTTTGCTGATCGTAATCAAGGACGACAGCTCATGAAAGATGGGCATCGATTAGAATATCGCTTTGCCTAGGCATCATATTCTCTTCAAACTTCTCTCAAGTAGAGTTAAAATATAGAAAAGTAGATCTGGATGTCTTGCAGATGAAGGCGAGAATCATCGATAGTGCTTTAGGTCTAGCTCCTCATTGAATGGGAGAAAAATAAAACTTTAGTCTCCACAAGATGTTCTGACCCTCTAGCATTTTCCGTTTTCCATTTACGGCATCCCTTATTGAAATTTGGCAAAGAGTTAGACCTTGGACACATTCCTTACTGAAATTAACTTTAGTGTCGTTTAGTCATGTTAAGAAATTAGACCGCTACTAATTCCGCCAGGATCAGTGGGACGTAAAATAATTTGAACTGAGAAGAAATAAATATAGCAAAAATAATAAGTGCAAGTAACACAAGAATTTACGTGGTTCGGCAATCGTGCCTATGTCCACAATCCACACCAATTCTTTTACTGTATCAACAAGAGAATAAAAGGAATACAACAAATACACTCTCTGTATTTTATTTGCCTACGCAAAGACAATCTCTCAATTTTCTCTCGTTAATTTCCTGCACAAACGAAAGCCTAACTGCTTCTCACTTTGTGCTTGCTCACTATCTCTCGTGTTTTCACTTTACACGATTTTCTTGCACTTCTCTTTTGCTCACGTTTTGGCACACTACTTTCCTCCTACTTTGGCTCCAATTTATAGGAAAAATTTCACCTGCCTCATTAAATGTATATCCATCCATTTTCAACAAAATTGGCTCTCATAAATGCATGGGAAGAAATTTCTTCCAAGAAATTCGGCTGCATGGTTTTCAACTTTTCCATTCACATTCTTTTTCAACATTTGCTGCCATGCTTTTGAGGAAATGTGTCTGCCACCATTGAAATTGTGAAGCCTAACATTTAGGCTCCATATTTTTCAACAAGTCACACCTTCGCCTTTGTTTGAAACTTCACCCTTTTCTTCCTTGGAACCCTTTACCGGCATATTCTTAGAAGGAGAATGACCAATTTTAGGCATATGGGAGCAACACTAAAGTTAATCTTCAAGGTAAAATAAACGATGATACAAGCTGCATGAGCAGAATAAACAATGTAAGTGAACATCAAAAAAGAAAAATAATCCAATAAAAATGAAATTCGCGCTTTCCATGGACATCAAGATAAATGGATTTTGCTAATCCTCAATTATAAGGAAAACACTCTTCTTCTATATGAAGCACCAAGAATAAGAGATTGATGAAGAAAGGGAGATTGAAAGCACTATATTTGGCAAAAGTTCATGAATGGCTACATAGCCACAAGATGAAGGTTCAAGACTATTTGGGGCACAATAAGGCCATAATATCATCCCTTTTAATAAAATTAATGACAAAATTAGTTATTAATTAGAACTTATGATCTTTTCAACATGCTTACGAAGATTAGCTCTTCAAATCCACATGCTTTGATACGTACTTCAATCCTAAGTTGGGAACTAACACTCAACTCATATTATCCCAATGTAAAATCTAAAAGCTACAAGGGATACATATCAACAGTAAACACAACTCTGAACTTCTTCAAAAGAAGTAATACCATCAATCAGTTCGACCTCATGGTAAAAACTTTCGACCTCCAAAGCCATGATAAACATTTTTTGCAAAAATAAATCAACAAAATAAAGGGAAAGTACGAGATAAAACATAAGCACATACTCAAACAAAAAGAGTGAGAGAGTGGAAGAGAAGCAGAGTCACCAACAAGCGTAGATATCCCCATAAACAAGAACTAAACGCAGAAAACATAAAAAAGGCAATATTGAGAAGAATGGTATATTTATAGGGTCAAACGAATGGTTTGAACTGTCGATTTAATCAACTAATGGATCTAAACCATTTAGAACCATCTCGCAATCATGATCACCAAATGGTAACAGGTGCCTGATCAAGATTAAAAAATGCAGTTTAAGATTGAACGTGGACAACACGCACTAGAAATGCCTATTGGGAATTACCTTGGGAATATGTGAAAAGAAGTCTGTGGTATACACCAAAAACTATAACAATCATAGCATGTCCCTTCAAAATGGCCCACGCTATCTATTCTTAAGAAAGAAAGATTGAGAAAACAACTAGAGGTTCGCCACACAATGAAAGAAATAACAAATCCTAAACTTAATATGAATATTAAAACCCAACTTTGGGAACTATTTGTTAACTCAAAAAAATCCGCTCCACGAACTATACTAAAATATCTACGAAATATATAAAAAAATGTACGAAGGAAATGAAAATCTAAGAGGTCTGTATAAGACAAAGCAAACTACTCTCCTATCCAGGTTGGCTATGGCTATCAACACATCTGTAATGTGTGACATTTGTTACTAAATTAGTTAAGAAGCAACCAACAAGGTGTTGGGAATCTACTTATACATGCACAGCGGAAAATTAAATTATTTCGATTCCCATCCAATAGATCTCATTGTGTTTGGTTAGGAATTGTGATAAGATTGTACCTTTTGTCAGATCTGCAATCTTTTTGCTTTTCTTTTCGTTCCATCAACCTTGATTTGCCACCACAGCTGTCCAATTGTCCAGCCTCCAACGGTGATCCACACAGAGAATATGATTGCAGCATCTAGGGTTTTCTCTTGTGCCAGCAAGAATAATGAAAACCTTATTGGACCTCAAACCCTAGTTATGTATTTATATAAACCCAAATAGGCTCGGCCCGGTCCGGTCCAATAATTAATTAATCCAATTAATTAAACCCGGTCCGTAAATTAATTAATCCAATTAATTAATTCGAAAATATAAATAACAAATCCAATTAATTAATTTATCCAACGATTGTTAAATTAACCAATTGGCAATTTGCAATCTTTCAATTCTCTTTTGTGTGTGACCCATTAGGTTCCCGACCACGATGCCTAACGACGTGAAATATTATTTTGATCTAATCAAAATTGATAAATTAAAACACCCTTTTAATTTATCGTCAATTCACATTCGCCGTCCCTGATTGACATCTAGCAATGTGTCAGGGCAATACATGTGACGGAAAATGTCACGTGGTATGACAAAACCAAATTCGTTCGTTTACCGTGAAACTATAATCCCTTCGTCAATATGATCCGATCAATTACGAGATATGGAGTTGTGTCAATCTCGATCATCGATCATATCTTTCACTCCACTATTAAGTCAATATAAATCGAAAACTCCTTTTCGACTTATGAGTACACCTTGGCCAAGAATTTC
>NC_036242.1:20175324-20235833 GCF_002742605.1 Olea europaea var. sylvestris | reverse complement strand
TATATATATAAACCCAAACGGACCCGGCCCGGTCCGGTCCAATATTTAATTAATCCAATTAATTAAACCCGGTCCGTGAATTAATTAATCAAATTAATTACTTCGAAATTATAAATAACAAATCCAATTAATTAATTTATCCAACGATTGTTAAATTAATCAATTGGCAATTTGCAATCTTCCAATTCTCTTTTGTGTGTGACCCATTAGGTTCCCGACCACGATGCCTAACGACGTGAAATATTATTTTGATCTAATCAAAATTGATAAATTAAAACACCCCTTTTAATTTATCGTCAATTCACATTCGCCGTCCCTGATTGACATCTAGCAATGTGTCAGGGCAATATATGTGACGGGAAATGTCACGTGGTATGACAAAACCAAATTCGTTCGTTTACCGTGAAACTATAATCCCTTCGTCAGTATGATCCGATCAATTACGAGATATGGAGTTGTGTCAATCTCGATCATCGATCATATCTTTCACTCCACTATTAAGTCAATATAAATCGAAAACTCCTTTTCGACTTATGAGTACACCTTGGCCAAGGATTTGATCATTGACTTAATTGGATGAAACGCAGAACATAATCTCCTACTATCTAAGAGTGACGAATCCTTTATTGATCAATCACAACCTTCATACGATTCTTGACGTACCCGAACGATGTCGTATTAGCGGCCCTTTTCAGAGCAACATCCAACACCACCAAAGTATGACTGTCCTCATATAAGGTACCATGACGACCTCAAGTCAAAGGACCAATTTCACTACCGAACGTTAGAGATTAACCACCGACACTCAGATAGTTATCCATGTGGAATCTCTCGACGGGTCTCCAATGTTTTGTTCTATAACAAAAACATCCACGTGTTCATTTAAGTGTCACCACACTTTAGCTTGTGAGATCAGCTACTTACTTCACAAGTAAGAAATGCCACACGTGATGGTCTATCCGTAATAACGATATCCGTATCTCGTTATTACTTACGACCACGGATGATTTAAGATTCAATCAGATGTAATTTGTATCTCACAATCACAACTCCTTGTGATTAACAAATTACAAATATTCGAATCTACGGACTCTATTATTTATTTAATTGTCTATTAATTAAATAATAGATCTGCCATTTAATTGCATTAATTATATATAAAAGTATTTATGTCCAAAGTTGATTGGACCTAGGGCATAATACTTACACAAGGAACTGCCATCCATGATTCTCCTAAACGAAATTATCTCAAAGCTTGGAGAGATATCTATAAAAACCCACTCATTTCAAGAAGAAGGCATGCAATTTAATTATCTACATCTCAAATAGTTATTTTACTTCTTGCTCCTGTTTGAACGTCCAAATTGGTAAATTTAGGAAGTGAAAATTGTAACTAGGTGAGTAGGATTTGTTAACCTAATTTTCATCGTCAATACCACTCAAAATCGATCCATTCAAAAATAATATTTTAAAAAATACTCATAACTAATACCCCAAAACTCCCAAGTAGACTATTATAGTGTACTCCACTTTACTTAGGTGCTTGGTTACCTAGAAGCATTGTCACATGATTAATGACTCTAGAATTTACAATTCAGGTATTAGTAGAATCAACTATCAAACATTACTTAATGAATAGAGCATTGCCTTTATCTTGCTTCCTCTTAACTAGGTGATCTTGGCAATTCCTCTTGAAATGATCCTTTTGTCTACAAATAAAGCATTTTTCTTTGGTTTTCTCATCGGTATTATCTTCTTCCTCTTTAACTTGCCATTATTTTTGCCTGACCTCTTCTTCTTGGTTCCTCTTTTTCCACCAGAAAGCCTTGGATGAGAGGAAGTGACCATCACAAGCAAAATATCGCCACTTTTGACCTTTAGAATAGATTGGCACTTTGGATTTCCTTCATTAATTCTATCAAAGACATATTCATTTTGTGTAGATAATAATCTACTTTAAAATGTGAGAACATCTCAAGAAGAGTCTAAAAAATCACGTCTATCTAAGTTTCAGTCAATTTTAGCTCATAAAATCTCCGCAACATTGAAGTGGCCAATTTTTGTTAATATATGGTCCCTTACAATTGTGCCTAATTTCATGTGTGTGTTCATAATAGCCTTCATGGAGGCTTGTCTAGCTTGTCGGCTTTGATACCCAAACGTCTCATGAAGACTTTTCATCATATTAAAAGCAATTTTTATATTATGATATTTCTATTGCAATACCTTTGACATGGATGTCAAATTGTAGCAACGAGTCATCTCATTAGAATAACACCACTTTTCATATGAAGTCTTATGAGATTATGTGGAATCATCCTTAAGGATCTTGGGATAAACTATAGTCCACGAATTTGTGAACAATGTTAAAATTCATTTTCCAGTCAACATAGTTTTCTCCAACTAGTTGATTTTGTTAAGTATCATTGATAATGGATTAAGCAATATTTCTATAAAATTAATGATTCGCACATCAGTAAAAATGAATAATAATTTTTGTATGATACATGTATATTTATGTATGCAAAATAAAAAGCCAAAAATATTTTAATCAAAGTTCTAAAGCCCTATAACTTTTAATACACCCTATTTAGGAAGTCAATGTAGTTGCCAACAAGGTTGGGGCCCTCGTGCTCATTTTATTAAGCTAGGCATCTCATGCTATAGTTAAATGAGTATTGATTATTATTTGCCCTATGAATGATTTTTTCGAACTTTTCTTTAGCTAGTCTTTCAAAATTTTCCTATATAAGTGCATTAACCTCCGTTAATAATTTAAAAATATTGGAAATAAATGAGATGTTATCTATAATACAATCATTTCATAATTTCATTTTAAAATATCCATCTTTAGATTTAATTTCAATTAATTAAAAATAACGTAATCCTTCTTTAGGTAGACCGATGTAAATCTATACTAGACAAATATGTACTTTAATAATAAATTGGATAACAGATGAGGCCTTGAGTTTATACATGCCTATAAACTATCTTCCACTTATTATTTTAAACTGTTGGGTTTTTCTTTATTAATTAATCAACTAAATATAAATAATTATAATGACACCAAATTAATAAAGGTAAATTTTCAACATCGTCTAATTAATTATAGTGATGAAAGAATTATACAATACCAATGCATAAGATTTTAGTGCAACGGGTAGTGTTTTAGTTAATCTTCGTGAAATATCATTAAATACATTATGCATCATCCATAAAGTAGTAAAGTAATAAATGAATGAATTATAATAGCTTAAAGCAATCTTAAGAATTTAAAATTACAATAAGAATTAAAATAGTCCATTGGGCCATATTTCAGTCCAATTCTACAATGGGAAAAATTCATTTATAAGAGTTTATCTA
This sequence comes from Olea europaea var. sylvestris, assembly GCF_002742605.1. Lineage (NCBI taxonomy): Eukaryota > Viridiplantae > Streptophyta > Magnoliopsida > Lamiales > Oleaceae > Olea > Olea europaea. Next base: position 20,232,470 of record NC_036242.1, on the reverse strand, counting down.
TTCCCTATTTCAAAACTAAGAAAAGAAGGTTTACAATTCAAAATTCAAATATTATTAAAATTTATTTCTGAAATAATTGATTAAAAAATATTTTATTAATTAAATATATTAAGGTCACAAATATATTAAATTTGGTCACAGCTTATCAAATTAATTGGTTACAAATTATTTCTAAATCACAAATCGAAAATTCTATAGGTAACAAATTATTTGTCGATCACATATCAAAAATTTCATAGGTCACAATTCGTTGATCGATCACAAAATCAAAATTTTTATTGATCACAACTCATTTGTCGGTCACAAAATCAAATTCTTAATTGGTCAAAAATCAAAATTTTCATAAGTCACAATTAATTGATTGGTCGAAATTTTTACTGATCACAACTTATTTGTTGATCACAAATTATCAAAATAATTTGTCACAATTAATTTTACAGTCACAAATTATTTTTCGTTCGCAATTTAAAAACTTTATAGGTCACGATTTGTTCATTGGTTAAAAATAAAAAATTTATCTATGACCACTACCACGCCATGACTTCAGCAGCACCATCGCCAAAACCACTGTCACCACCTCCCGATAGCAACATCCCCATCTCATACGAACCAACACTGCCGCCTCCCGGCACCACCGACGACAGTAACACCACCACCTCAAACAAATAAACCATCACAAAACCACCACCATACTGTTGCACCACTAGTATGAGGCTGTGCCGCAAGCGAAGAGGAAGGAGAGCTAGCCATGCTAACTCACCACCACCACTACCCGCACCACCGCCACCTGCACCACCTAGTTTGTGACCACACCTCCAATGCCAACATTGTTTGTGACACCGCTATATCCATCACCAGATCCATCAATAAAAATCACCTCAAAATCCCAACACCAAAACATGACAACTCATCACCACACAACAACACCTGCACTGTACACCCCACCACACCACTGCACCACACATCTGAACAACACGACATCGTCATCACCACGCTACTGTAGTTGCGATCAAAGAGGCATAGATTGCGTTATCTGAGTGCCAACACTGCTATGAGCATCGCTTACAGCAACACTCAGATCGACCGCTATGAGAGCTGCCTCCAATGCTCATAGTGGCGCTCAAAAGTCGGATCGACACCAATAATTTGCAACAGCTGCGGTAGAGAGAAAATGGAGAGAATCTGAGCGTCGGAACTGTTGACAATTTCACAGCAGCCGCTGTGACGATCGGTGTTGGTACCGCTGGAGAGAAGAAGACGATTGAGAGATATAGGGTAGAGAGAGAATGGAGATAAAGGGTAGAAGAAAATGAATGAATTAGGGCTTCAAATGGGATGGGTGGATTAATAAATTTTTATGGAGTAATTAATTAAAATAAGCCTCTGATTTTTGGAATAATAAACTTAATATATGATTAATGAAATTGAATCTTTAAATCTCTTAGTTTATGTAATTTCCTCTTCTACAATTTCCTTGTAGTCTGATCCATGCAATGTCCGAACTGTGGGCCTATTTAATTTCTGAGTTCCAATCTTTTAGACAATGGCCTTTAGTCATTAAGATTAGTCCAAATCTTAAAGAAAAATAAAAAACTTAAAATAAGTCAAACTTCGCAAATCTTGGCAATACCACCATGGCCCCTTCTCTGCCCGCCCAATACCATCCACACCTGAGAGCAAGGATAGCGACAGCCCCAAAAATGGCCACCATTGCCACCATCAAAGTGGGGGCTACAACTGCAGTCACAAGCTACTACAACTTTGGTTGGCAACAACGACTACTATGGGCAACAGTAGCCGTAGCCAGCTCACATGAGGTAGCTGCAGCTTTCGACTACAACAACTTCGCTGCCTCCAACTTGATGTCCCAACATGGTTTTTTCTCTTATTTGTCCTTGATCCCAACTTTCAACAAAAATATTTGAACCATAAGTTTTTTTTTTTATCCTCAAGACACCAAATTATCCATGAAAAGCAACAACACCAGCAGGTCTGGAGCTCAAAATTTCATCAACTTCTCCTGATACAAAAGCATATAAACTTTTAAAACGAATACAAAAAATCCTATTGCCTTATGGTTGACACTTATCTCTAGATTTTGCAATAAATAAATTATATTGCAAGGACGGTAAGAGAATATTGTAGAGCCAAAGTGATTCTGTAAATATCAACTTTCGCATAAAAGGTAAGAAGCATGTCAAATTAAATAACTTAACACAGCTTCCATTCTTAAAATGCATATTACACTAAGATTTTGAAAACTAATCCTACTTAGGGATCACTATAACCATAGGCTTTGAGACCATTTCTAGATTTTTAGATTTAATCATACGAGAAAACTGATTTTCCTTTGAAAATTAAATTCAAAGAGATAATAGATCTTAGATATAATTTGAGGTTAATAAATTTGTTGTTTAAACACAAGTCATAGGGGTGAGATTATAACCTTAAGATTCAAAAGAGGAACCTAATTGGACTTACAAAATCAGAGCTCCAATAGATATCTCTAATTGGGCTAACTCTTAACCAGTTAAGACATATCTATTAATCCTGACTCATACTAAAAAAGAGAAGAAGTTACACTCTTGAATTGAGTGACAATTATGGAAGCAAATTCTAATCTAATAACAATATCCTCGATTCATCATCTCACAAGTCAACCCTATTTGATCGTCAGTATGTTGGAACTGACAAAATAATCGTTGTGCTCTTCTAACATTATAGCCCTCCAAGTCCCATCTTCATAAGACAAATCCATTGTGAACAAATCACAACACAAAGTCTAACGATTCCATCATTAGACTACTAAGCTTGCATTCAAATGCCTATAGAGAATGCCTTTGAGGGACGATCATCTCATCATACTGATTGGTGGATTCCTCCATATCAACTATAAGATCTCTAATGGTTTTGTCCCTATTTCCAAAGTATCGAGATTGATCTTTCAATTAAAATTTCACTTAACTTAAAGAATTTAAACTAGCAATCAAGATACATTACTCACTAGGATTTAGGGACTCGTTCAATAATCAATTAGAGTCTCATTTCTAGTAGTCACAAATAAGTCATCTAAATGGTCCGGTCCATTGTACACCTAATTCATCATTATTATTATTCCCAAGATCTAGATAAATCTGGATAAGAATAATGCAATCTTGTCAATATTAAACGTCCAACTTAGTGTACAGATCTCGAACGATTTATTTTGATCACAAATTGTGTCTCACTATACTTGAACAATCAAGCACACAATTTCTGATATCTTGTATGATCATGGAACTTTAGATTATTGTTATGAATAGTCAAATCATAACATAACATCATTTACAAAATACTACTTGAAGGTCATCAAACTAACAATATCATGGTTACAATCTCTTTGTGACACTTATATCTGAACAATATTTGTTTCTTCAAGAAGAAGAAGATGATCATGGAGTTACACTAAATGCTATTGGCCCAAATTTGATTGAATAGATGGATTGGATCTGATTGGACCCAGATATACTGAATTAATACAATAATACATGATTTTGGATACAAAAATTGCTAATTACAATTTTTGACCTAAAAAACTTTTCCCTTAGCATTCCGTGAAAAATTATTTATTTCAAAATACAAATCAAAACAAACTAACACAATTAACCCAAAGTTAATTCCCAAACTTCAAGTCAATATTTTGTCATGCTTATTTCCAAAAACACATGAAAATAACAATACCACATGCAAAAGCAAGAGAAAACTCATAATAAATCATATAACTAAGTTAGATAAACAACGCAAATAAAACGTGTATAACATCAAAGCATGTATACAACATACATCAATAACTTAGAATCTAAAACATGACAAGTTGAAAAATATAGTTGAACTAGGAACACACAATAATGATTTTGAGACTATTCAAAACACTTTAAATAATATCCATACGGCAAAATCAAATAATGCTAGTCAGATTATCAAAGAATTACTATGACTCCCCCTACTATGACTCATCCTAACTCAAATATCAAATATCATTCAACTACTCCCCTCACTCATATAAATAATCAGCTCTCTGAAATAAATACTAAATAAATAATTATTTTCTCCTCTTTGTCATGAATAACAAAAGAAAACAAGTAATATAATCATGAATAAAATGGAGAGGAATGAGGAAACAAATATACATGGATAAATTATACAAACCTATGCAACATATGTGATGGGAGAATAATGATTTTATATTGAAACTACTATTTTTCATGAATTTTTAAATATGACATCATGAACAATTATTTGTTTACTTATATAAGCATAATTTATAAACAATAAATTTTTTCCACATAACTTATTTTAAACATATACAAAGTAAATTGTATAAATGATAAACGCAATTTGTATATTTATTTATACCACATTATTAAACTTTTAAGTCGTCAAATTATTAATTTCTATTTAACTTAACTTAAGTTAATTTTCTTTTGTTTTTAGTGAATGACTCGTTGGAAGCAATTGGAGAGAAAGAAGTACGAAAATTGGATAAAAATACAATCAAGTTGCTGGAATAAAGAGACAAAGGGCTGAACCTATTATTTTGTGAATTGGACTCCAAAGTGGATTACTATTGGGCTGAAAAGATATATATACACAAGAAACGATTGCCAACAGGAGGGGAAGTGGATTTGAAGTCAAACATTATGGCAACTTTGTAATTCTTCTCATACAAAACAACAAGGGCTGCTTTAGTGAAATAAAAAAAAAAAAAAAAGGCCCACTTCAATTATATATATACATGCAAAATGGCAGAATTTGGGCGAGAAAAAGAAAACCTACAAAAAAAAAAAAAAAGGCAAAAAGAGAATTTGGAGATACAGACAAAAACTCGAACTTGGAGAAACATTAGGTTTGCCTGTGGTGCTGTGATTATATATAATATACAGAGGCACAAAATTTGGGGCAGCTTTGGGGGGGCAAAATTATATACATTGATGTAGAAAACCAAGGCAGGGAGGAGAGAAAAGAAGGGGCCTGCTGCTGAAATATATAAACACATATTGACGGCTGAATTTGGAGGAGGATTAGAGTTGCTTTTGATGGCAGCTGATTTTATTTATATATACAACAAACACAAGCTGTAATTGAAGCAGAGAACGCTGGGCTGCCAACTGGAATTAATTTATATACAAACATACACGCACAGGGAGGAGTTACACGCAAAAGCCGGCTAAAAATTGGAAGAAAAAGGACAGAAAACAACAACTTTAATTGGAGAATAAATCGCGTTCGCTAAATTTCCAGTGATGTCTTTCTAATTTTATGTGTTTAATTCCAATCTTATGTTAGTCTAATTTTTCTAATGTATTGGATGAAGATGAAACCCATTATTATTTATTTTTAATACAAGACATGTGGTTTAGTTAAATTTTGCAATTGTTGATTAATCTTGCATGCTTTAATTTTATTATTTGATTGTCTAATCACCAATTAAATATATAGTTGCTTGTTGTAGTGCTAGGATGTTCACAATAAGTTTAAAACATTGCATGATTAACATACGTGCAATAAATTTTAAGAATAAAATTTATTACGTGTGCAATCTTTGAGATAATTCTGAAATTGAATGCGTTTTATTCATATGAATTCGGACTAGGAATAGAATCAGGTCGTGAATAAGATAGATTTAATTTGTCTTGGAAAAGAAAATTAATTACAATAGAATTATCGATTGTCAAGAATGCAAGAACGAAATTAGCTACGTGGTTAAGAATTGGAATAGATAATAATACGTGGATTCGTAATCCAATACATTCTTCCCATATACATTTTAAATTCACTTTTTTTTACATTTACGTAGATTAAATTAGGATAATTAAAAATCACAAAAATCACTTTTAATTTGTTCGCTTTGAATCTAATTAAGGACTAGTACACTCAATTAAATTTTAGTTCTTGTGGGACGATACTCTAACTCGCTAAATCTAGCTTGCGGGTTTCACATAAACAATAAGCTACACATACGTGAAAAGTGCCACTAAACTTCTATAAGCAAGTTTCAAAACCTTAACTCAGTGAGAAATGACATATAAAGTAGGGTTTTGCTTAGTGTACATAATTTTTTGTACATCAAGATGTCTCAAACTCACATGGGATGGGGTTTGTTTGAATAAAATATTCGAATGGGCCCCATTCCATGTGAATGTATGGATATCTTAATGTACAAAAAATTATGTACAAGTAGTGTTATCCACCGATGAATGAATATATTCTTAAGAATTTAAAGGAAAACAATGCTACTAGGACCTTTTAAATAAAAAAAAACTTGTATTTAATTGTTTCAATTTATGACTTTCTTTCTCCCGCTATCCGTAAGAACATATATAGTTTTTTTATTCTCTTTTTTTCTTTTCGTATCTTATGTGTAGACTTTCTTTATTTAGAATATTTAATGATCCCTGAAATGAGCTTTAAACCGATGACTCCAAAGTCAGATGACTATGGGACACTAGGTTTTGAGATACTTAGCAGATTTAATAACTCCAATAAAAAAGGCTACGAATTAAAGTATAAGATGTATCACAATAATTTAACTCTTTTGAAGCACAATACTCTTTTTTCTTTTATGGAGAGCATACAAGAGATTACGTCAACTACTTAACGGACATTCCATATTCAAAATCAACCCACCACATAAATGATCGCATCCCAAGTCTCACACATGCGGTCAAAATCCACTCACAAGAGCTTAATATATGCAATACAAATAATACCTGCATTAACTTATATCAAGTATTTCAAACAAGTTTTAAACAAATTTAATGGACACTTCATTCACTATTCATTAATTATGTACGGAATTAATGGAAAAAAGATACTTTGGGGTTGGTAAAGTTCTAAAAGTAGTAGAAGACATACAAGAAGATTAGAAAAGCAAAAGACAGTAGCTCGCGATATGCTAAGATGGTGCTCGAGTGCCCATGACAAGAATGTTGTTGCTCATTGGCACTAAAGTTGCCCCTCGAGCTACAGTTTGGTTCAAGCTGAGTCTTGTTATGATTTTGAAGACCTACAAACACCACATATTATAAATATAAAATCATATGTCCATCTCATAGTATGTATAATTATTATTTTATATTAGAAATCATATTATTGAAGATCCAAAGCTCATTTCAAAGATCTCTAGGTTCTAACACTTGATCAATTATTTATAATTCATCCCAAACATTTTTTTATTATTGGTTGGGTTTTAATTTTAGTCAAGAGAACATCATTTGAAAATAAAATCCATATTCTAATATTCTCTTACCTCAGCCACAGATCAAAACACGAAAAATCATTAGATCAAACAACAAAAAACTATAAGCTTTCAAAGTTTTGAAGTTGGAAAAATAGGGGCTAGGAGTTCCAAAGGTCAGGAACGAGTTCGTTCTTGGTGATCCACACTGAGGGAAAAGTAGCCTAGAGTTGCTTGGAAATGCGAGTTGTACAATCAAAAAGTTCTTCGATAATCTATAAGTTGGGTGGCTAGAGTCAGTTAAAGCTTAGCAGTGTCTAGACTAATTATATGCTAAATTTTATAGTGAATTTTACTAACAAATTTGTCCGGAGGTTTTTTATCCTGAGAAGGGGTTTTCCACTGTGATCATATATATGGTGCTATTCACTTTATTTCATTTGATCTATACGTTTTTGTGATTATTTAAACTTAGTGTTAATTGGATTAATTATCTTAATCATCTAGAGACAATAAAAGTGTTTTTGTTACTTGTTATTGTGTTAATTCCATATGCTTGGATCCAAATATTTTCTAACTAGTTATTTGAAGTTGTTTGGGATTGTAAAAAAGGCTAAAAATCGCGATCTAGTATTGGGCATGTAACATGATCGTTCAAGCACCATTGGAGCTCTCAACAAGTGCTCACAATCTATTTTGGATGCTCGAGCACCTAGAGGATGGCCAATAAGCTCTCCCTAAGTAGCCGCAAGTATTTTCAATATAACTTTCTTTTCCTATATTGAATGGAAGTAATTTAAAGTGCGTTGGAAAGCAAACTCAAATAGATACAATCTTCTATAAATAACTTCAAATGCGGATGGCTTCAAAGTGAAAAATGCATCGCAACTTGTGACTAAGAATTTAGAGTAAGACTTGTACAACACTTTGACATTCTTTAACTTAATTTCATTTCATTAATCATATGTGATCTTCTTAGACATATTTAAGCTCTTTGACTTGTTCAAGACTTATATTATCGACCCATTGACTTTTTGACTCTAATTACCATCTCATTACATTAATTATGTCTAAGGAATAACCAATTACAAATAGAGACCTAACAAACTCTCCCTTTGGCATTCTATAACAAAATCATTTATTTCAAAATCAAAATAAAGAACAACTTAACGGCAATCTACCTAAAGATTCAATTCCCGAACTTTAAATCAAATCTTGTCATAAATGTTTCCTTAAACATATGAAAACAATAACACCACGTGACAAGCAAGAGGAAGCTTATAATAAGGTATATGACTATGTTAGATAAATAACTTAAGAAAAACATATACAACACCAATGCATGTATTATTATGAGTATCAAACAATTGAATCTAAACATGACAAGATGAGATATATGGCTGAACTAGCAACACAAGATAATGATATTGATACGGAACGGATTCATTCTTGGTAGTCTAGTGCTCTGGACGAGTTCATTATTGGTGATCCACACAGAGGAAAATGTAGTCCAAGTTTCTAGGAAGTGTGGGTAGCAGAATCAAAGAGTTTTTCAGTAGTTTACAAGTTGGGTAGTCAAAGTCGGTTAAGGTTTAGCAATGTATGGACCAATTATAAGTTATTTTTTTCTAGTGGATCTCTTCAGCAAGGTATATTCGAATATTTTTTATCACTGTGAAGAGTTCTTCAAGGGATTTTCATTCGACATCAATTTTTGATATTATTTAATTTTATTGCTTACATCTGAAAGTTTATACTATTGTTTAAAATTAGGGTGAAATTGCATTAATAACCTTAATCATCTAGGATTGATAAATAGGTACTTCTTTCTTTTTATTGCTGATTATTTAATTTTTCATACTTGGGTCTAAATATATTTCCCAACAAGTGGTATCATAGCTTAATTATGATACTTGAACCAATTTTTGTCTAGATTAGTCAATTACATTCTAATGAAGGATTTGAGGATATATAGATATATTCATGATACTTATGACCAGCTGTATAAGGAGAGTATTAGGTTATATAAGGCTAATAGATTAGTCTTTAAGAAACCAAATTAATTTGGATTAGAAAAAACAAAGAGTTATAGTCAAACTTGATAGGTCTATGAGAGGTATGGATGAGTTGAGGATTGAGAAAGAGTCCTTAGAAGTTAAGGTTAAGACTCTTACGAGTGATCTTGAAAATCAAATACCCAACTTAGGTCTCTACAAATTAGCTGGGAATAGAGTTTAGGCTTTAATAAAACAAATTTTGAAACTATTTCCTCTTTAGAAAAAAGTTTGTAACTGTCTCGATTCATCCTAAGGTTCAAAACCTGAAACCTAAAGTTACTCCTAGGTTCATCCCCACGTGTCACCGTTATGGTAAGTTATGACACATGAGACCTAGCTAGGTGTCACAAACTCTTGAGTAGGACCAACTCTATATCTGCCTTTAACCAAGCTAAGAGTATAGGAGCTCGAGGACCAAAATCATTTGTACAACTTCACCTAAGGTTCAAAATTTGAAACCTAGAGTTATTCTTAGGTTTATTCCCACATGTCATAAATGTGGTGAGTTAGGTCTCATAAGAGCTAATTCCTTAAGCTTGTGATTAGGAACAACAAATAAAATCTAACTATGTTAGATTCTTGACTAATCAAGAGAGTCACTTAATTGAATTGATGACTCAATTGACTAAGATTACATCTTCTTCCAAAAAGATTTGGATAAAAAAGAGTGAACACACAAGTCAAAATAATGATATAATTGAGATATTGTTTGTGTGTTGCCCTTCATGGTAAGAGCACTTGTGTGCCTAATTGATTAAGTATTTACATACATCTACATTGTTCATGATGTTTATATATTCATGCATGTACTCATGTTCGTTGTGTATTAGTTGCTTTTTGCTTTACCCTTATTATAAAGGCAAAAAGAAAATAAACACAAAGGAAAAATGATTTTTGAAGTCATAGAACTTCTTATTAATATTTTTGGACATGTTATTTTGTGAACAATTACTAGTAGAAATAATGAAAGGTGACTAAAATTTTCAATTACTTTATTTAGAACTTGTTTAGAGTACTTGATATAGGTTGTTGCATTTATCATCTGCATGCACACATTAAGTTCTTGCAAGTGAGTTTTGATCGCATGTGTGAGACTTAGGATGATGATCATTTCTGTAGTAGGTTGACTTTGAATATGAAACGACCTTTAACTAGTTGACCTAAGCTCTTGTATATTCTCCATAAAAGAAAAAGTGTATTTTGCTTCAAAAGAGTTGAATTATTGTGATAAATCTTATACCTATCTTCATAGCATTTTTCACTCGAATAATTAAGTCTAATAATATCTTCAAATCTGGTGCCCTATGTCCATCTGAGTTTTGAGTCATCGTCCTAAAGCTCGTTACTGAAGCATTAAGTATGCTTAATGAAGATAAATCTCCATATAGGATACAAAAGAAAAAAAAAATTGAAAGAACGAAATACATAAATGTGCCTATTGATGGGGGAGATAAAAAAGTTATAAAATTACTTTTCTGCTTAAAAGGTGGTAGCACTAGCTTGACTTTATATTTTGATGAATATATTCATTCTTCAATGATTCTTTGCATATCCTTTCTCACTAAAATAAGATTTTGAGACTTGCTTACATAGCTTAGTGGCACTTTTCAAACATGTAAAGCTTATATAATTTATTCCATGAAGGTTTAAAATAAGCTATATCAAAAAAATTTCCATTTATAAATTATACCTGTATAAGTAAGCAAAAAATAGTTCATGATGTTATATTTGCAAATTCATGAAAAATAGTCGTCTCAAAAGAAAAAAAAAATTCTTCCCATTAACACGTGTTGCATAATTTTTTCATAATTTGTTTATATGTGTTTTCTTACTCCTTCATCTCTATATTATTCATGAATATATTGCTAATCTTCCTTTGTTATTAGTGACAAAATGGAGAGAGTCAACGAGTTGATAAATATATGAGTTAGGGAAAGAATTTGAATTTGATATTTGAGTGAGGAAAGTTACAACAATTCCTTAATTGATTGATAATTTGACCAGCATGATTGAATATTTTATTTATTGATTAGATCTTCAATAATATGATCTTTAATGTAAAACAATGATTTAACGCTGTTGAAAAATAGCGTCAAAATCGTAACAGGACTCTGTCCGAATTGAATTGTCGTTCAAGCGTTAGGTAGGTGCCTAGTGATTGGCTGGTCCACTGCTCGAGTAATAATGTCGCAGCCAACAAGCGCTAGCATTCCTGCGTGGGCGCTCAAGTGCCATCTTGATGTGCAGTGAACGATCAACTTATTTGTTTTTTGATCTTCTTGAATTTTTTATTGCTTTTAGGTTCTAGCATGTCCAAACTATTTTAGCTTGTATTACAACTCAAATCATCACGATTTTGGATACAGATAAAGCCAATTACAATTAAGACCTAACAAACTCCTCATTTGACATTCCATGACAAAATCGTTTATTTCAAAGGTAAAATCAAAACAACCTAACAACAATCTACCCCAAAGACTCATTTTTCAAACTTTAACTCCAATCTTGCCATTCATTTTTTGTGAAACATGTGAAAACAAAAATACCACGTGAACAGAAAGAGTAAACTGACAATAAAAAATATAATTAAGTCATATTAACCATGTAATTACAACATGTGTAACACCAAAGCATATAATACTACGTGCATCAATAACTTAAAAATAAATATAGAATATAAATATTCACATTGACAAAACACTTAGCACTATCAATATTAAAATTTTGGTCAAGAATCAATCAAAATATCTATGACTCCTCCTAAGTCAAATAACTACAAAAAATAAATAAATAAATAAATAAAAATATCAACTTTTCCCTCTAACTCAAATACTACTCAACTCTCCTGAAATAAATACTCTACTATCCTCTCCTTTCTTTTGTCATGAATATATTCTTTAAAGTATAAAATCAAATATAATGCTACTAGGATCTTTCAAATTAAAAAGCTCATATTTATAATTATTTTATCGTATAACTTTTCTCAAAAAAATCTTTTCCATATTTGATGTGCAGACTTATCTTCATTAAGCATACTTAATGACCCATATAACAAACTTTAAGCCGATAACTCCAAAGTCAGATGACTATATGGTAGCAGGTTTAAGATACCCAACAGGCTTAATTTGTTCAAAAAGACTACGAAGTGAAGTATAAGATGTATTACAATAATTTAAAACACTATTCTTTTTCTATTATGGAGAATATACAAGAGCTTGGCTTAGTTGGTTCAAGATCATCCCATATTCAAAGTCAGCCCACCACATACATTATCACCATCACAAATTTTACACACATGGTCAAAACCCACTCACAAGATCTTCATATGTGCAATGCAAATGGTACATACAATAACCTATAACAAGTACTACAAACAAGTTATAAACAAAGTTAATGAAAATTTTATCTATTATTCATTAATTATATTAGTACTTGATCACAAAACAACATGTCCAAATATATTAATTGAAAGTGCTATGCATTCAAAAATCCTTTTTCCTTTTTCAATTTTTTCAAATAATACAAAAAAAAATGAAATAAGGAAAATAATATAGAGTGCATGCATGAATATATAGAAATCATGAATGTAAGTGCATGCATGTAACTACTTAAACAATGAAGCATAGAAACGCTCTTACCATGAAGAGTAACGTGAACAATACCACAACCAATATTAATTTGACTTGTGAATTCAATTTTTTTGGCCAAAACCTTTGTAGAAGAATGTGTAATCTTAGTCAATTGAATCATCAATTCAGTGAAGTGACTCACTTTATTAGTCAAAAAATAACATGATTAGTTAGATCTTATTCGTTGTTCCTGATTAAGGGCTTATGGCATTTAACACACCGTAGTTATGACATGTGGGAATAAACTAAGGACCAACTTCAGGTTGAGGAACTTTATGTTGCACAAATACTCTAGGTCTAGGGGTTACTTGCTTGGACTTAACAAAGGCAGGAGCTGACTTGATTTTAGAAAATGAAGTAGCATAATCCTAACATATTATCAATCTTCTTAGAACTACTAGTAAAGGATTGAAGTTGGGCACTACATTTCTCAGGATCACTAGTAAGAGTCTTAACCTTAACTTCCAAAGACTTTTTCTCTACCCTTAACTCATTCAATCTATTGCTAGACTACTTAAGTTTGTTTTCTAAACTCTAATTTTCTAAGTCAAGTTTATGCAATTTCTTAAAGACAGAGCTATTTAACTTAAGGTGCTACTAAAATAATTCATCAAAAGCCTCATAGATATCTTGTTCATTTTTTTTATTCTTCCTTTGAAGAGTTAAATTGCTCTATATCATCAAGTTCCTCACTCTCCTCTATGGGTTAACTCTTAACCACAAAAATAAACACCATATAATTTCCTTCCTTATTAGGATAGGACTTTTTACTTTTAAGCTGGACTCATTAACAGTGAGAGTGGAGTTCATAGACTTATCTAAGGTTTTTTTATAATTTGGGCACTCAAATTTAACATCTCTAAAGCCCTAGCACTCATGACACCTTACAGATAGGGCTGTAAATGGATCAAATATGAATTAGATCGCCAATTTCCAATTCGATCCCTTGAGAATAATTATTCGATCCAATCTAATCCGATCCAATAATCCAACGAATATTTGACTATTAAATCCATATCTGATTTGCTATGTTATCAGATATCCGATCCGATAATGTAATCTGAAATTAAAGAATGAGAAATAAAATCAATGTTGAATTTAACTTCATTTTTTTTTTCCAATTTTTCTAGTTCATAAATGGGTTTAATAATTATAATTTTTCAACTTTTTAAACTTTTAGCCAATTGGATTGAAAGTCACAAAAAGTTGTTTACAAATTTATTGACTCACTTATTTACAGATGACACCTCCAAGCATTTTCTTATAAAGTTTCAATGTGGGATAAGAATTCAATTGGTTTGACTGTAGTAAATTGTACCTTCGATTTGGTTGTAGTGTATTGAACATTCGGTTTGATTGTATTGTATTGCATTATTATATAAATAGTTATTTATATTTCATTAAATTAATCATTTTTAGCACCATTATACTATATCTTGTTTATCGAATATATTTATTTTGTTAAGCTCTTATAATTGCATTTGGTACTTTAATTTGAATGTATTATTAAAAAATTTCTAAATTGATTAAAACTTTAGATATATCGAATATATTTATTTTATTAAGCTCTTATAATTGCATTTGGTACTTTAATTTGTATGTATTATTAAACAATTTCTAAATTGATTAAAGATTTAAAATACTATTAAAAAATACTTTTTTTTTTTTTTTTGACCTTTTTTATGCCTAGACTTCGTTTTGACTCACCTAACCCAAAACCTCCACGCCTCGTCACGTATTATGCTTTTTAAAATATTGTGTACATGTGGATTGTCTTTCTTTCTTTCTTTTTTTCATGCTTTGAATTTGATGAATTTTTTATTCTAATTTTTTTTCACGTTTATTTATTTTAGTGACAAATAACATGCTATAAAAATATTTAGCCGACTCAACTATTTATAACAAATCAATTAAGTTATTATCGGATTGGATTGACCTATAATTATATTTGATCCATTTAGATAACAAATTATCAGATTCAGATCTTGATCAAATTATTCAGACTGAGACCCTAAATTTATATCCTGTTAATTTCATCGAATTCGGATCAAAATCTAATCGAATTCGGATCAAAATCTAATCCATTGACAGCCCATATTTACATACCTCTTCGAGGCATCTCTAGCATTCCTCTTTTCACTTTTTATTTTTCCTAGATGTAATAGATTTATCTTTTAATGATTTCTTAAATTTCCTAGCAAGGTAGGCAAGCCCCTCATCCTTAGATTTGTCATCATTAGTAGTGTCACTATCTGCTTCTCTAATAGTTTTAAGGGTAAAGGCTTATTTTCCTTAGACTAAAGTAGGGTAAGTTCATATGTTTGTAGAGATTCTATGAATTCTTCTATTTTAATTTAATCTAGGTCCTTGCTTTCTTCAATGGCATAACCTTAGGTCTAAATCTCTCATGTAGGGATCTCATAACTTTGCTCACAGTCTTACTTTCAGGGGTTTGCTTGCATATGTTGAACTAGAGTTGATTATATCATTTAATTTAGTGTATAAATCATTAAAAGACTAATCTTCTTTCATCCTATTTTTCTCAAGTCTAGTAGCCAACATCTACAATTTTTAGTTTTTAATGGTCTCGGTTCTCTCATTTGTGGTTTTTAATATATTTCAAGCTTCTTTAGCAGTCTCACACATAGATACTCATCTAAACTCTTTTAGAGAAGTAGCCATAAAGATAGCATGAATTGCTTTACTATTCCAGTTACAATCAGCTAACTCATCCTTAGTCCAAGCAGAGATATTATTTAGTGTGACAACACTAGCAACAGATGTAGATGGCACGATCTAACCCTTTACTACACTAATCTAAACCCGCTTATCCAGAGATTTAAGAAAAGCTCTCATTCTAATATTTCAATAGGCATCACTACCACCATCAAAATAAGGAGGAACAGAAATTGATTAACTCAACTAGACAAATAGGGTCAAGGAATATAATTAAGCTCTAATAACCTTGTTAGGAAATACATTTAGACCCAAGCATGTGAATTTAACATAATAACAAGCAAAAGATACTTTTATTATCTCTTGATGATTAAGGTAATTAAATAAATTTATCCTAAGTTTAAACAATCATATAAACATATATATCAACGATAATAAGGTAAATAATACTTGATATGATCACGAAGGAAAACCTTTCCCATGATCGAAAACCTTCGAGTAAGCGTGTTTGTAAAATTCACAAGAAAAGTTAACTTACAAAAAGTCTAGTCATTTCTAAACTTTAGCTGACTCTAGCCACCCAACTTGTAAATACCAAAAAACTCATTTAGTTGTGCGACCCGTGCTTCCCAAAAACTCTAGGCTACTTTTCCTTCTGCGTGTATCACCAAGAACGAACTTGTTCCAGAGCGCTAGTACTCTAAGTGACTCTTTTACAAACTTTAGAACTCTAAAGGCTTATAGGTGAAGGTAGGTTTTTTATGTTTGATCTAATGATCTTCTGTGTTTTAATTTGTGGCTAAGGCAAGAGAATGTTGGAACATGTAATTGATCTTCAAAGGATAATCTCTTCACTAAATATATGGCTTAACTAATAATGAAACAATTAGATCTTAAATAAAATGATCTCTATAATGAAATAATGATTCAACACCCTTTGCGATGATCCTATAATTGTATATTTATAATAGGTAGTATTAGAGGTTGAATAGGATTAAAAACTAGGTTTAAAATCACGATTCAGACTCTTGTATATTGCAAGAGATCTTTTTAGATCAATTCCTTAGCCCCTCATTCTTCAAGAATCAGGAAGATCCACTGCCAGTCAAGCACTAGCCTCGTGCCTTTGCCGCTCGAGTGCCAGACGATCGGTGAGGTCCATGTTTTTAGGGCACTCAAGCACTCTTCACTTGACTAGTGAGTGGCTTTGCATCAACTTTTTCCCCTTAGTCCATTTTTGATATCTTTGACTCTTCCTAGGACCATACTTCCAACCCACAACTATATTGCCTTTAATTACTCATGATTTTGAATATGTAAATTGTCAATTAAAAATTTAAACTTAACAATCTCCCCATTTTTTTCTTTGATGTACTATATTCACTTCTAAACTTATAAGAATGTCTATTATTGTCCTTAAGGATTTTTTAAATTTTCTAGCAAGATAAGCAAGCTACTCATCTTAGGTTTGTCATCACTGCATCCCTAACAATTTTTAGGGGCTAAAGGCTTATTTATATTACACTGAAGTAAGCTAAGTTTATATGTTTTGAGAGATCCTATGAATTCGTCTATTCTAGCTAAGTAATCTTAAGTTGAAATCTCTCAGGTAGGAATCTTATAGCTTTTCTCACTATTTTAGCTTTGGGGATTCACTCACCTAAGTTGAAACTAGAGTTGACTGTCATTCATTTTAGCATACAAATCACAAAAAAGACTCATCATCTTTCATCCTAATTTTCTCAAAATCTATTTGTCAACATCTGTAGTTTTGAGTTTTTAACAATCTTAATTCCCTCATGTATGATTTCTAATTTATCCTAAACTTCTTTAATAGCCCGACATAGATACTTGTTTAAACTCTTTCAACAAAATAGCAATAAATACAGCATAAACCTCTCTACCATTCTCATCCTTAGTCGAAGTAGAGATATCAGTTGGTGTGACAACACCAACAACAGATGTAGATGAGATGGTCCAACGCTTTTCTACACTAACACAAATACTCTTATTTTAACTTTCCAGTATGCATAGTTACTACCATCAATATAACGCCCAGAATTTTCATAAACATTGGGGTGTTACAAAAAAAAATTCAATTTTTCATTTTAACAGACATCAAAGAAATTTTTTACTTTCAACCATAAATATCAATTTAAAGGTGAGATTTGAGTTTCTAAAAAATTTAAACATGATCAATGGAGTAATTAAACTAATGAGTCTTTAAACAAATAAAACAAACAATTAAATTTATAGACATGAAAAGAAACAAATTAAATATTTAATATCTTTTTCCTTTCTTCGATTCACTTGGTAGTCCGCATCACCATCCCACCACAACTCCAATAGACCCGAACTAACTTGTAAAAATTTGTAAGAGTGAGTATTCGAAAGCACTCAGTAAAATACGTGCAATTTTCATATACAATTACATAATAAGTAAAAACTTCATTCCATACCACTCTACTCTTGTGGAGTATATCGGTGACCAAGCGACACATCCATCTTAGGTCCTATTATTATCCCATAGGATTCCATCTCTCTTTTTATAGAACTCGAAGACCCACTGACAATCCATACATATTTAATTGATTATAAAAGTATAAGGAAACGAAAACACTTGCATAAAAGTATCTCACCTTGCTAAATAAAATGAAAATATGAATGCATGTGCCCAAAATCTTTTCTCTACTTTAGTGAATAATGGTTGCAAATTGACTTCTTGTCTTCTAACTCCCAAAAGTATCTCTCTCTCTCTCTGTGTGAAATTTTGTTGGTGTTGTGGAAAATGTGACTGCTGTATAGTATTTATAGTAATAAAAGGTGGTTGAGTTGTTATAAAAAAACGTATACTACCTATTACAGTTTGAATTGACTAATTATTCTAATAAAATAAGATAGAATATAATAAAAAAGCAATTGTAGTTGTAGCCACTCATGTGTGGTACCAACCACCTAACTAATTAACAAATCTCTTTGGCTTAACTTATCCAACTTAACTTTTTCTCGAGCTAAAGATTTCTAATTAATTACGACATTCGAAGTGAGTCCAATATCGATATACCAAATCTTGTTTCATCATTATCTGATTATTAAATCTAACTAAAATAGAAATTAAAATCCTATTCCATTTTAGTCCCCAACTTTTAACAATATAGCAAAAAAATTCTTTTTTTTTTAATTCTATTATTAATATTTTCGAGTTGCTACCGTCAAGGTATTGAGGAACGAAAATTGATTGACTTATATAGACAAATAGGGTCAAGGAATGTAATTAAGTTTTCTTACCTCTTGTTGGGAAATATTTGATCAAAATATGTAGAATTAACATAATAACACATGATTTTGGATACGAAAATTGCCAATTACAATTTTTTGACCTAACATTATCATTAAACAAAAATTATGGTATGTCAACAATAATGTTGTGTCCCAAATACTAAATAAAGCACAGAGCAGTCGTGAATATCAAATTTGACCTTATACAGGTTAAGATTATGCTCCTAAACGTATGCTATAAGTGATTATGAGATAGATCAGAGAAATATAGATCAATGTGAATCGCCATAATTCAAGGGCCGTGTTTAAAAATTATGAAAACTTGTAAGAAACGAGCAAAGACATGAACAATGAACCTTTTACCTTTCTAGTAGTGAAACTCCGATGAGCTCTCTCTATGCTTTTTATTTTTATTTTTTTATTATTATTATTTTTTTCCAACTCTGAGATGGAAACAAGAAAATCATCACTTTCAAAACTTATTTTCAACCATTTAAGGAAAAACTAATTACATAGTAATTACATAGTAATTATGGTATCACTTTGCATGTAGAAATATAAATACCACTCGAACTAAATTTTTTCTTCGACATCATCAATTGATGGAAAAATATTTTAGTGTGGCGTTTGTATATTATTTATAGTCTCGTACTTTTGTTGGACGGTGTAGAAGTTTGAAACGTGCCATTAATCTCACCAAACTAATTGAATACATTAAATACATCTGGCGTTATTGAATGATTATACTAAATCTTCAAACTCAAAACGTAGCCCAAAATGAAAAGGACGGGAACCTAAGGATATGTTTAAACGATTACAAATATGGAATTTGTATGAAAATAAGTTATAGAAAATTGAATTGTCTAGAATTTATTTACATAAAAATTACCTATTAAATATATTTGATTAGTTTAATTTTTAACCTAAAAAATGTTATTGTCCATCTCTTATTGGTGAATAGATGAGAGAGAGAGTGAGTGAGTGAATTATCTGGAGGGGAAAAAAATATCTAGAGGAAATATTTTTATTATTTTTTAGGAAAATATAATCATGTGACCAACTGTTAGAAAAAATTTTCTGTGAAAAAATTTTAATCAAACACCCCAAAAACAGGAACTTGAGTAGAAAAAGAACATTTTTTGTGAAAAATAAAGTCAATTAAACATACCCTAATATTACTTCCATAACAAGTTATAAAATCCAAAGACAGAAGTTATAGGACTCTGAGTGAACATGTTTTTGTTCGGAAAATTTACCGCAAATTTCTAAAGAAATCACTTAAAATGCTTTGAAATTTTTTCAAACCGAGCCGCTTTTCAAAGTCCCTATTTGTGCTCCATTAAAAATAAATTTTAGAAAAAATATATTTTAAATAGTGCTTTTTCTTTTTGGAAATGAATGGTCAGAAAATAAAAAATAAATAAATAAAAACTTTGATTTTACTGACAATATTATTTTATTGAAAAAGATAGAATTGAAAAATAAGAAAGAAAAGAATGCCTTTTTTCTAAAATGGAGCCCAAACATGGGTTTTTCTAAACAAAAGTTTGTTTAAAAGCACAAAAGAATGAGTTAAATGTTTCATTGGCCACCGAACTTTACATCATGTCACGACTTACTCACCGAAGTTTCAAACATTTCCCACTGGCTACTGAACTTTGCTCCGTCCAAATCCATCACGCACTGAATCAGATCTGTTAGTTAATGTGCGTGCATGGCAGACGAGAAAGGGCTTGTTAAATCTTTACAAGTGTGTACGTTTTGCCAAATAATCGACAAGTCAGCATAATAAAACACGCCTCTGAGATGGAAAAAATTACCATATACATGCCTATCATTTCCCTTATCCATTTCAGAAACACACACACGCACCATCACCAAACCAAATCGAAATCCAAACCCTAAATCCCCAAATTGAACTCGACAGTCCAATTACTGCAATCCATACCTACAGCCGGAAATCAAGGTAGTTTTCCTCCACTTAAAATTCACACAACTTTTGATTCTCATATTTCAAACCCTTACCTACTGATTGAAAACTCGCTCCTCCCAAATTCGGTTGCTCCCAGACAGCACGAAGCAATCCCAAAGATCGCTCAAAATAAAAAGGTAATTTTTCTTCCTGTTTGTTCGTGAATTGATACGAGTGGTTGGTAAGAGGCGCTTTTTGTTTCCCTAAGTAGTAGCGTGAATCAATTTTTCTCATATTGTGAAAGTTGGACGCGTCTTTGCTGAGTTAGAGCTGATTTGGTGATTAAGTTTTTATTTGGCAGTATTTAACTGCCAACTCAGCTTTCCGTCAACCATGTATGTACGCTATTAACAGTTTTCAAATGGGTGGGTGATGGACTTGGACAGAGCAAAGTTTAGTGGCCAATGGGAAAGGTATGAAAGTTCGATGAGTAAGCCGTGATATGATGTAAAGTTCGGTGGTTAATGAAGCATTTAACTCCAAAAGAATCTAACAACTAAGATATAATAATAATAATAATAATAATAATAATAATAAATTTAGTAACATGAGGAAAATGAGATGCAAATAAAACAAGGACCACCGTTCAACAAAAAATGTAAGGTGCCCAGCACAAAAAAAAAAAAAAAGAATAAAAATAGAAATAAAGCTGCAGAGAATTGCAAATGAAACATAAGAAAATAATTACCCAAAAATGGGTAAACTATTCTTGAAATAAAGTCAAAAATCTTAGAAAGTTACTAATAGAAAGAAAATAAATGGTGTGATTTTGAATTAAAATTAAAATTTAATTGTCCACTCAATTATAATGGACTATTGGTGAATATAATTCAATAGGTATTGTTAAGCTCTTTAGCCAATTTAAGGATTTTGCATTCCTAATTATAATGGCTGATGGATAATTGAATATGATTTAATTAATTAGTAGGGATGAGTAATTGCCAAAGAGAAAATTAGGCCCAATATTCTAACAAAGCAATAAATTTTAAATACATTAAAATAAATTAAAAACCTCTCATACCCGTAATTAGGATGCTAATAAAATCAAAAAATCGTCCAAACTTGTTGACCACCGATCTCCAATCTCATTTAAAACATACTTTACACCTACCTCATCAACTCACCATTCCAAGTTTTCGAGCTCTACTCAATCTTGCAGCCATCGTAAAATCAATAGACATCATGATTACAAATTCGTAACGCTTTGTCAAATCACCCAATCAGTTAGGCACACTTGAAAAAAGTGATGTCAGCATAATGGTGTCAACGAGTCAAGCTAAAACTCGAGGCTTAGGCTCAGTTCAAGTAAAATGGTCCGAGATTTTTTACGAGTCCGAGTCAAGCTGAGCTTTTGGCTAGAGCCTTGCCGAGCTAAGCCGAGTCGAGTAGGCTTACTTTTTTCCTTCCTTTTAAAGGCAGCACAGCCTGCTGCCTTTAAACTGTGTTTTTCTAATTTTAATTTTTTTTAATATGAAGGCTCGTAAGCCTAAGCCGCATCTTGCTCAGGCCGGCACCCCAACCAAGCCTCGAGTCGGGCTAGCATGGGCTTTTTTCTAGTCTAGCCGATGAGCCTGATTGCCACCCTTTCATTAGCACCACCCAAACCCATCAATTAACCACCATAAATCCTTATCCAGAAACAAGTCATGATTTCCTAACAATAAGAGATATTATTGTGACTTGATTGGAATCGGCCTTGTAAACCAATCAAGGAAGAAATCGATGGCATATAAATCTAGCTCAGCACTGTGGTGAATATGATTGACAAGACATAACTCCAGAAAAATAACCCCCTATAAAAGGAAGAACTGCTTTCGCTGGCTCGCTGGACAAAAAGAAAAATGGGCTTGTAATCGGTATCATCATTAGAAAATATACATTTCACTCAAAGAGATTGCCAAAAATTATAAATAGTAATTTCTGACTTCAACAGTTTGGGGCTAGAAGAAGGGCCCTTATTGTGCAAGAACAGCCCCACTCTTTCCCAAAAACAACAATCAAACAGAAGCTATGAGAAGCGGTTGCACCTCGGAGAACTAGTCTTACACTCATCCCAATGAAACTGTACCTTCACACAATTTCTGGAAAAGCAAGACCAAACTGAAATAGGTAACTTCCAAATAACTGCCATGAGAGAAGCCACTGAGAGGTTGACAAATGTAGTTAGTAGGGAGAAACAAAATCAGACCCACGTTTCCCTACTTGATACCAAGGTGGGATCTTCCGCTAGGGGAAGGGCCAGGCAACTCCTCATAAGGAGATCCCTCAACTTTCGAAGGAGAATCCACTGAAAGTCAAACTGAAGAGGTTAGAAGCCCCCTCCAATGACAGAGCCAATCACCAGGAAGGCCGACGTGTATTCAATAGGTTAGACTCTTAGCACTCCTAAATGCCCCAAAGGGCGCCTGCCAACTTAACCTAAACCGTCCACTTGAACAAGTAGAGCCTAAACTAAGCATTCTGGAAAGACATATTGCCAATTTGGAGGCCAGAAGTGATGGAGGAGTATCTTGCAAAGCGCCATTCTCCCTTCACAGAAGGCATCCTTATCGAACATTTACCTAAAAAATTAAAGATACCATAGCTAGTTGCGTACGAAGAGAAAGGAGATCCCCTTAGTCATCAAGATAAATACACTTCATGGATGAAACTACATGGAGCAAGTGATGCTATTATGTGCCGTGCTTTTCCCTTAACCTTGGGAGACAAGGCTCAAAAGTGGTTCAGAAGGATGTACGAAAGGTCTATAAAAAAAATTGGAAAGACCTAGCCACGACATTCCTGGCATAATTCATGGCGTTCAAGGCCAAAACCATGCCCAAGGAATGATCGATAAGCATCAAGCAAGGGAGAAGTGAATCACTCAAAAGTTACCTCAGAATAAATGTGGCAATTAATGTTCGCCACCGGTTGGGACATATCTAAGTGGGAGTTATATCCCCCAAAAAAGACAAAAAATTTTGGAGAACCCTAGGAAAGGGGAGTCTAAGTTCGGCATTCAGGATTGCCGAATTCAAAGCTATGTATCCCACTGAGAGAGCATTAGCTCGGTCTAATGGTTCAGGAATCACCATTTCTATTGAGCTGGGGATATCATATTTTGCCCTCCAGTTCACCAACATGTCCCCTGTCACCATTGACTTATACGAGCTCACCCCCACCCCTCAAAATATTCTTCTCACTGTCCTCGTGTGACCCAATCTCCTCTCCTCCAGAACCCTCTGAATCTAGATCCATGTTTGTAGGACAACCTAAATCTATCAGGTTAACTATGGAGATAGGGATAGGGGTTAGGATTTCCTGATAGCTCAGAGAAGAACTAAAAAAGGAACAGATTCTTCCTATTGGTTGCTCCACTAATGTACTCTAGACTAGTCAGAACTCATATAATAACTAGGTGAAAGAATGAGAAGAAATAAAGGCACTTTCTGGTAAGAGGAATACCTGGGAATTAGGAATGAAAGACCTCAAATAGAACAGGAAGGGGTGCACTAAAATGTTTCTCTTTTTCCTTGAGAGAGAGTAGAAGCAAAAGTAAAGCGGTTAATTGAAATGGGAAAAAACTATTTAAAGTAATGGAAAACCAAAAGATTCCCTACAAGCGAAAATGAAGGGCCCTGATTAGCAAGCCAAAACTAAACTATTTAAAGTAATGGCAAACCAAAAGATACCCTACAAGCGAAAATGAAGGGCCCTGATTACCAAGCCAAAACTACGTAGTTATGGCAAAACTTTCAAATGAAGGAAACGAAGATGTAAGACAGCTTATAAAGGACAGATCGCAACACTTGGCATTCCTATTAAAGCTTTAGCTTTTCAAAGGCAGTCGAGTCCAAAGGTCAGTCCATCCATTAGGGAAGTACTAACCTGGGGAGAAAATGTTGACTACCGATCTCCGATCTCATTTAAAACGTGCTTCACACCTACCTTATCAACTAGCTATTCCGAGTTTTTGAGCTCGGCTCGGTCTCCCAACAGCCGTAAAATCGATATACATCATGATTATAGATTTCTGACGCCTTGTCAAATCACCCAATCAGTCAAGCACACTTGAAAAAAGTTTAGCACTGCACATACCAACCAATTAACCACCCATAAATCCTTATCCAGAAACATGTCATGATTTCCTGACAAGAAGAGATATTATTGTGATTTGATTGGAACCGGCCTCGTAAACCATTCAAGGAAGAGATCAGCGGCACATAAACCTAGCTCGACAATGTGGTGAATATGATTGACAAGGCATAATTCCAAAACCCAAAACCCCTGATAAAATGGGAAACAACTCCTGTTGGCTAGACAATAAGAAAAATGTAATTGTAATCGGTATCATCAATAGAAAATATACATTTCACTCAAAAAGTTTGCCAAATATTATACGTAGCAATTTTTGACTTCAACAATACTTATCAAAGATTACAGAGAAAATCCTAACCACCCCTCACGCGAAGAAAAAACCCTTTAGCCCACATGAAGAAGAAGCTGCATTACCCATGCAAAGAGGAAACCTACCCAAAATAGTCCAAGCTGATCACAGAACTGTCATTTACAGAAAGAAAATACCACGCAAAGAAGAAATCGCTTCACCCATAAAAAGAAGAAGGCAATTCACTGATCAATTGACGACCCCATCCACATGACACCATTGACTAGAGACTCGAACCATGGGTGATGAAAGTGAATTGACGGGGATGAAGGGGAAATCAAATTTTGTTGAAGGAATTTTAAAGAAGAATTTTTAATTATTTTTTTTTCACAAGTTTATAAACCTAAGGTTAATCTATATTTTCTTTATTTGATACTTATTTATTGTTGTTATTCGATTTTCATTTTGAAATTCTTCATCTGACATTTGTGTATTGTACCTTGTGTTTTGTGCCTTTTCCCCTAAAATCAGAGATGTTTAATGTGTTAATGTTTGGTATAATTCATAAAATGGTGTGGGGATTTCTGTTTATGAAGATATGGATTTTTGTTTAAGAAGTTCCTAATTTCTTATGTTAAGGATATTGAACTAAAAGTTAAGAGATGTTACATTATGGGAACCATTTCTATTTTAAACTTAATTGTACTTGCATTAGTAGAAATTTAGGGTGTTTTTGGTTTGCATTTCCATTTTTTGTTTTCAATTTTGAATTCATTTTTAGTTTTCTATTTTGAGGTACTATTTTCGGATTATAGAAAATGTATCTGACTTGTCATTTTAAAAAACGGTTTCTCAAAATAGAAAACAAAAAAAATGCATTTGGTTTAAAATTTTTAAAAATTGTTTTATGACATTATTTAATTAATTTATTATTTAATAAAATATAATAATTTTATGCTAATATATTACTGGATAATTTATATTTTAAACTTAGTGAATTATTATTTTTTCTTGCTATAAAAATAAAATAATAAATTTATAGACCAAAAGTAGGAATCGTTGTAAAGAAAATATCTAGTCTGTCCTTTATCATTTTGGATGTATTTTGCTGTCACTTGAACAGTAAAAAAAATAAAATAATTCTTCCAAATTTTGATCAACGAAAAAGAAAACGATAATGGAAATTTAAAAATATTTTGTGGGTTTTAAAATTAGTATGCTTCATTCAATTGTATCAGATTACAACATTTTATTTTAAAAGTACTGTTGAGCATCCCCTGGGTAAAAAATAAAAAAATAATAATTTGACATTTTCGAAAACTAAAAATAGAAAATGGCTTGAAAACAAGAAACCAAACGCAACCTTAAATTCTAGATTCCATTTAGATATTACTGATGTTATGTCTTTATATTAATTATGGAAGAGTAGATGGATGACTTAGATGCAGATTTACTTAATTGTACCCGCCCCGCCTCAAACAGGCCATGCCCCATTTGTCGCGCCCATTTAATTTAATTTTATTTTTAATTTTCAAATTATGTTATTATTAGTGAATAAAATATAAATTCAAAATTTTAAAATTCAAAGTAAACACTTAAAATAAACAATGTTAATAATTATACAATTTCAAATAAAATTACGTTTTGACTAAATTTTATTTCTTTTGTAATTAATTAAAATTTTACATTTGTATTTTACTATCTAATAATAATATAACTTGAAATTAAAAAAAAAATTCACGTGGTGGGGTCAGGGTCGGGGGCGCGAAGGGGCTCCTCATTCTGCCCCGCCCCACCCGGCCAACCCATCGGGGCAGGGCGAAACGGATTTTTTTGCTATCACTAGTTTAGTAAAATCATCATTTTATTATTATTATTATTATTTTATTTTTTTAAATTTCACTTCTGTGTTATTAGAGACTGGAGATTGGAGAAGTGTGAATTTTTGAAAATGCAACTGGGACAATGGCCAAGACTTATAACTTTTAGGTCAATATCCATTTTTTTTTCAAGAAATAGACAAAAATGCCATTAAAATTTACCTAAATTAGAAAACATTCAAAAGACTCGATTTTTAAAAAGCGTATTTTATCGTTTGAAGGTCATATATAAATTTAGAGATTCAAAATTTTAAAATACTCCAATAAGTTCTTTATATTTAACATTTAATTTTATTATTCTATAAATTTATTATTTTTATTTTTATCTTTTATTTTAACAATTTTTCTATAGATTATTATATTATTTTATTACATTAAAACTTTAAATACTTGGAATGCATTTAATTATATTAAAATGTTAATTTAAAATATCTCTTAGAACATGATTTTAATGGTAAATTCTTTAAAATGGGTATTGTTGTTTGTACAGTCCATGTTGGACTGTACAATTACAACCCTCTAATTGTGGATCTCACTCCTTGTACGTGAGTTTGCTATGAATCATGATGTGAATAATATAGTACCCATAAATTGATTCCTAAAATAAAGAGTATCTTATGTTTAAAATATCTTTTAAAAATGATTTCAAGCTAAATCCAGAATCAATAACATGTCCTCCCCCACAATCAACATCCCAACCTACACCCACCGACTAGCAATTACCATCAAAAATTTTTAATTTGAGATACTCTGATTTCCGGTGGGAGGTCAATCACATGGAGGAATTCAGATTCGAGTTCCTGCAGTTTCTTATGCAGAATCAAGATCTTTTAGACATTTTTGTAGAAGTTCCCTGTTCGTTTTCTTTAAATTCAAGACCTATTTTGCCGACATCTTCTTGCCGTCTCTGTTTCTTCGTTTCCATTTTTGGCTGCTGGTGTCGAAGCCTCAACCAACGGCTGGTGGTGGGTGTGAGGGTAGGGATGGAGGTAGGTGTTTGGTACTTGAAAATTGTCATTTTTTCGAAGGGGGTAATTGATACAAAACGTCTCTACCTTTTAGTGTTATTGTGTAAAACGTCTGTAATTTTTATTTTTTGACATTTTCACCTCTACATTCCACATTTTGTTGAGCAAAAGTCATTTTCACCCATTTTTGACTATTTTACCCTTCTTCTTTTTTTTTTCTTTTTTTTTTTTTAATTTTTAACCCGAAACAAACAACTTTAATTTTAAATCGAACCAATCTAAATCACCTTTTTTTTTTATTTGGTTCAGTTTAAAAACACGATTTAACAAAAAATAAAAAATAAATCATATATTGAATAAGTTACATCATAAATATTATTTTAAAATTTCACTTAAAACATAAATAATATTATTAAAAATATGGTACTATTATCGCGCAAAATGTTTCTACCTTTTCTTTTTGTCTTTTTTTGATAATTTTACATTTAATTACACATTTGGTGCTTGTTTGTGTCCATTATTTGTGAGTAATGTATTATGGAATAGTAATTGATGTTAAAATGTGTGGTTAAAAAAGAAGGAAACGTTTTTTATTTACGTGTAATATTATTTTAATGTAGAATATATGGTTGAAAATGAATACCATAAAAAAAATAATGTGGTAGAATGTAAAAAAATGATAGACAAACAAAGCCTTGATTACCAAAAATGTCCTTCCATCCAGTTACAACGAATATCTTCATTAGCTGAACACAAAAAAAGTCAATTTTCTTTTCAAAATTGAAGGGTGATATGGTCTTACAAAATGTTTCCCATTTTTCCTCCCTTATGCAGGTATGATTACCTTGCAGTTTTTCTTTTTAAAAAAAATATATATATATATTCCCACTTTTCTTAGTGCATTCCTCTCCTCTCCTTGCCGCATAGTGGAATCACACAATGAAGAGTATTAAACCGAGCGATGGTAAATTTTTATTTATTTATTTATTACTAATTAGAGATGTTTATCAAAAGTTTAATTTTAGAAACCCCCCCCCCCCCAAAAAAAAGGAAAAGAAAAGAAAAGAAAAGAAAAGAAAAGAAGAGATGAACAGCTCTAGTTCATCTTCACTAGTGAAATTTGATGAGTAATTTAAAACATCAAATGTGTTATTGTTCTTCTCACTTCCCACCTAGTTACACCCTTGATTGTAAGCTAAAATGGGGATGAACATCTTCAATTCATAGATCACATATTCAATCTCTTCATCTACCATTCCAAATTTTATGAGCAATCCACCATTACAATAACCATCGTTCTTCTCATTTTTTATTTATTTAATGGAATAAATTATCAACTATTTTCATATTAAAGTTATTGTTAGTTATGAAAGAACCATTTTTTAAAGTGGGAAGAAAGGAAAAAAACTTGTAAGACTATGTCACCCTTTCTTTTTGAAAAGAAAATAGATTTTTTGTGTTTAGTTAACAAAGATATTAACTGTAAATGGATGGAAGGATGTTTTTGGCAATCAAATATGAAAATGCTAAAAAAAATGTAAGGCGGGGACATTTTGTATAATAATATTGAAATATTGGATGTTATGTGCAAATTACCCTTAAAAAATATTACAAATCAAAGTTCTATAATTCTAATCATTATAATATAACAATATGATAGAAAACATTTTAATCATATTTGTACTTAACGAACTCCTAAACGAATCAATAGTTCTACCACTGGTACGGAATGTAGACTTAGAAATAATTATGAATATTTGAATATCTAATACATCTTTAGCGATTTGAGAGATAATCTAAGGGCATGTTTAGTAGAATTTATTTGGGAATATTGAGTTAATATTGAATAGTATCTTTTGGAAAATGTGTGATTAAAAAGTAATAAAACTTTATTGGTTTGTGTGGATAATATTTTATTGTATGAATGTATGGTTAAGAATGATACTAAAGCAAACAATTTAAATTTTAAGAGGATGGCAAACGGGTGCTAATATTTATTTGCATTGAATTTTCATAAAAAGTAAGATATCGAAAGACATATTGGTCAAAGCTTCAAAACGACCATTCAAGTAATCCACTAAATCATTTAAACAATTAATAAGAAAATCTAGAAATTATGTTAAAATGTAAATAATTAATTGAGTGACTTGACAAGGACGTTGAAATGTAAATAAACATAAATGACGTTGGCTAAAATTTAAAGGAGCCCATAACAAATTTGAACGAAACGACACAACTCTCAATAAAATATGGCAAATTATTATCAAAAATTAAGAAATTTTGGATAAATTGACCTAGAAATTTAGCTGAAATTCGAGAAAATTATTAGAAAAAGAA
Source organism: Olea europaea var. sylvestris (assembly GCF_002742605.1). Taxonomy (NCBI): domain Eukaryota; kingdom Viridiplantae; phylum Streptophyta; class Magnoliopsida; order Lamiales; family Oleaceae; genus Olea; species Olea europaea. Next base: position 20,202,090 of record NC_036242.1, on the reverse strand, counting down.
AAAAATGCTTTAGTTTGAATTAAAATCTAAATTTAATTATCTACTTAATGTAATAGATGATCGATGAATATGGTTCAAACAATCGCTCAACACTTCATATAATTTAAGGATTTTACGTTCACAGTTGTGATGATCGATTGAATATGATTTAATTAATTAATTGGGATAGATAACTGTCTATTTTTGTATTGATTTTAATTGTTTTATATCTAAAATTAATGTATATTTTTAATTGAAATGTATTTAATTTTATGGCCTATTCTGTAGTGATTTTGAGAATTGATTTTTTGACTGTTAGGAGAAAAGTGAGGACCACCTGCGAGAGAACAAGTCAAGAATTACGGTTGGAATAGTGAAATAACAGTAAAAAAATTAATTTTTTTTGATGAAAAATCACTCTCAAACGGGGCCTTAACAGGATTGGTCTCCTAAGCAACGATACTTATGGTAAACACGAGATGAGATGGCATACCAAAATACGTGAAAAAAATAATGTTGGATCCCAAAAACTGATTACAGTTGTTGGTAATTAGTTTATCAGATCATCGGTGGTTAGCATAAATTAAGCACCAGTGTTTAGGAGATCTATTCTCTAATTTTAATTGGGTTGGATAAAATTTAAATTTATTATTATTATTATTATTATTAAACGGTTTGACAGTTGAAAATATTTTGCAAAGATTGAAACTTACACCAAATCACTTCAAAGCGGCTTGATTCTATTCAAAATTAAAATGTTAACGAATTCATGTGGATTCAATTTACGATTTCAAAAAAAATGATTTCGATTTGACAATTTCGTTGTTCAACCATGCTTGTAACATGACCAAACACCTAATATTAGACGTAAAAGCTTCATGAAATTGCATACACAAGCCCTACGTATGGTGGCGGATCTAACAATTGGCAAGCTCCCGCGGCCTTGTATGTTGGATTTGCTGGTTGCCTTTTTTTTTTTTTTTTTTGGTTGACAGTTAATGGTTTAGGTTATATTACTAATAATTCACTTTCATTTCCAATAATTCTTTAAGCTAGGTTGGCTAAAGCTTGCATACACATCTTTGAAGTCCCGGGCTCAAATTTTTTTTCAGCCGATTCAATGTACAATATTTTTAGTTATAATATTTTTACCAAAATTAAAGCAATAATGATATGGTGCCAATGAGAATTAAACCTGGGAGCTTTCATTCAACTTGTTGAGGACATGACGAGTAAGGCAACTACTAATTTGTGGCACTTAATTTAACCAAAAAAATATATGTTAGATTTTAACAGTTTTAATGCAATTGATAAGATTGAAAATCGTGCTCTTCCTTTAAATTATACAAAATTTAGCAACAATGTCATTTGATAAGTACAGCTTATTTTTTATAACAGAATTATATATGTTCAATTTCAACAAAATAAATTATTGTATTTAACTTTTAGACCTTATTTGATTCCCATTTATTTCTGAATATATTTTTCTCTCTCTTATTTTTAATCATTCATTTTTCAATAAAATAATATTACGCGCAATTCAAAACTTATCCTTATTTTTAACCCTACATTCTCCATTAAATCACTATTTCAAAAAGTTTTTTTTTTATTTTTGCAAAAAAAAAAATGGACGTCAAACGAGTTCTTAATATTTTATTGCGGCCGACGGTCGATGGCCGCTCGTGCTCACTCAATATCCTAGATTCACCACAACTTATTTAGCAAAGAATTTTTAAGCTTAGTAAGAGGCTGTTTGAACTAACCTACACTACAAAAAAACTCGGCATCAAAGACGGAAATTTCTACCACTAAAGCTTTGATTTCCATTGCTAAAAATTTCTGTCGGTAAATCTGACAATGAATTGCCCACCGGTAATTCACCTATGAGTAAATAAATCCGTCGCTAAATTACAAGAATAATTAGTCCAACTATTGAAGACACTTCCGTTTCTTGAAGTCACTTGGACATACCATTTATGTAAACACTTTCGATTCATGAAGTCATCCATCATTTTCTTCACAAAGTTACACCACCGCCTTATTGTGGCTCCATACTGGAATTGAAACTGACATAACATCATAAGCTGTTATGCAAATACATGCAACTTAACACATACACTAGTATTATTGCTATTTCAAGAAGAGGATGATGAAGTGAAATGTGTCAATAATCACTTTACAACTAGTGAGTTACGTAGCATTGCTCTTTCCACAAAATGATATCTTGCCAAACTTGACCAATCACAGGTTTAACGAGAAATTAAGAATTCACAAGCCCTGTGATATCGTTTAGGTTTGGTTGGATCTGCTCTAAGGAAGACTTCTCCATTTCGACACGTACAATCTTGAAGTAAAGAATGTAGTGGGGCTTTCCTTTGTCTTGAGATCATTGATGACATCCCTCTATAGTAGTCTATTTCGATAACCTTATGGCATGAATAACCACACGAAAATGTCGAATCAATAGAATGAGCATAGGAAGTAAATATAGATTCTCGTGAATCTCGAGACTTCAACACACAGGGTAGGACTCTCTAGGCTAGGGCTTTGGCATGCACTTGGGTACAACTTCAACAACTATTTGCCAAAATATAAAATCATAAACACGTGACACGATAAAACATGGAATAAAAGTTTCAAGAACATAGACATGATAGCCTTTATTCTTGTAGTCTCATTGCAAGAAAAAAAAGAAGAAAACATTATTGAGTGTGCTGTAGCAACTCAAAAACTATCAATAAAAATTCAAGTTTTTCTTCAATACTTCGTTTCCGAACTAACACCTTCCACAGAATGAAGCAGATGCATTTTCTCTCAACTCTATCTTCAATATCTTGGTTGAAGGCTACTAATAAAATGTCAAATAGCAGGCTAAACCAATGATATAGTGCACACTTGTCCATTATAGATTAAATTCTAGCTTTTCTCTCCACCTCTTCTAGCAGCGCACACTAAGACGGGAGATTTGCAGGTGAAAAGGGGCCAACTTGAATATAGAGAGGGAGATGAGGAGAATCTAATTCCCAGTTGTAAGCTCAAATGAGAAACTCCCAGCATCTCCTCATTTTTTATAACTTGAAGAGATAATTCAATATTGTATAACAAGAAATGTAATGGATGGCATTCAAAGTGAAGATACCGACGCCTTCTGTTAAATGTGGCATTAATTTGTAATCTTAGGAAATAAGGTTACATGCACTTGAAGAAAAATGTATCAGGAAAATACATGATGCAAATTCATGAATTATTAGGTGTCCATTTATATTCCCATGTCTCTAGAGTTATCCATAAGATTGAAAACTTCAGGGGGAAAATTAAAATTTTTAATTGATTTCTCTATAGGAAAAAAATATTCAATAATAAATTTTTTTATATAGTTTCCATCGGAATACTTGTTTGAAAAATCTTTGGTAAATTATTTACTTCACTATTTTTTTTTCTTATTTTTTTACCAACGGATTAGCAATGGAATTGTACCAACTAAATACTTCCGTTGGTAATAATTTTATCCATAAATTAATATGAAATTTTTAAAAATAATGACTTCATAAATTGTTGCTGCTAAGTTGTTGATAATCCGTTGGTAGTAGCAACGGAAGATGATCGTCGCTAAAATTCCGTCTCAGTTGCCTCCTTTTCTAGTAGTGATAATAAAGTTTAACATAAACTAAAGTATGACAAAATAAGGAATTTAGATTTTTATTTATATTTTTTTTATAAGGTAAATGTTTTATATTGAACTTGGGAAAGTAAGGTACAAAATCACAAGGGCATACCCCAGAAAACTATGCTAGGAAAATAAGTCATCCAAGCACCAATAAGAATCTAGATTAGTGCTTAACCCTAGCCATGTCAATAAAAATATTTGCAAAAAACCCCATGAGCATTGAAGCCATTTATTTTCATTAGATGGAACCAAACCCTTACATAAATTTACTCGTGTACAAATAAAAAAAAAATAATGTCTCAAATAACCAACAGACTCCTGTTTAGGAGTCTCGCCATGGGTCCTAGCATTAAGCTCATGCCAAATAACATAAATTGAAGCCGCAAACATCAAACGGATAACAATAGAGTGCATAGACCTCCCACGAAACTGCTCCATTTAAGAAAGAGTATCTAGCCAACTCCGCTGAACCCAAGGCAGGTTACATTTTGCATGCAAAGAATGCCAAACACGCTCAGAATATGGGCAAGTAAAGAAAAGATGGTTCAAATTCTCCTCTGAATAGCCACACAGCACACAACGCATAGACTGTACCAAACTAAAGTAAAGAAGCTTGGTTTGTGTATAGAGGCCACCTTGAATTGCTAGCCAAAGGATAAATGCATGACGAGGAATACATTTAGGGAACCAAATAATGTGATACCAGGTCACCCTAGGGCAATGAACTCAAAGAGACTCCCAAGCACTCCAAACAGAGAAGACTCCATGCACATCATCCACCCATCGCAAGACATCCTCTCTCGTACTATCTAGTTGAAAAGTATCAAGCGTATCTTGCATGAAATCAGATAACACTAAGGAATGAGCTGATGGCCAACTCCAAGTATCACCCTCAATAATATCAGCCACCTTAGCTTGTCTGTTCAATCTAGATTCATGAATGATTCTCTCATAAAGAATCTTCTCTAAAGGGTCAAGAGGATACCAATTATCAAACCAAAGCAAAGCACGTTTACCATTACCAATACTGAATTTCATTTTATCCCTCCCCATATCCCGAAGTCCAAGAATCTTCCTCCAACTCCAAGAGCAATCTCCAGGACACTTCAATTCCCAAATGCTCATGCTACAAGTAGCATTGTGCCCACGAAACCCACAAGAGGAGGCTGAATTCATACAAAGGGATCAAAGGTGCTTTAACATGGCAGCCTTATTCTGAATCTCCGTGCTTCTTAGACCCAAACCATCCTCATCCTTAGGCATACAAATTTTTACCCAAGCCATTTTCGTCCAACCAGCGCTAAGGTCACAACCCTTCCACAAGAAGGCTCGTAGAGTAGCTTCCACTTTTTTTATCACAGCTTTTGGTAAAATAAATATAGAAGACCAATGTACCTAAATAGAAAATAGTATAGACTTAATAAGCTTTAACCTACTCGCGTACAAGAGCGCTCGGCAAGTCCAACTCTTCGCTCTAATTATAATTCGATCCACCAACACCTTACAATCCAAAGCCCGCAAATTTGGTAGAGATGAGTGGGACAACAAGATAACATACCAGTAACACGCGCTCTTTATACCCTAAAATATTAAGCAACTGATCCTTAAGATATGAAGAAACACCACTAGCAAATAGAGTACTCTTCTCTGGATTCAAAATAAGACCAGAAAGAGCTTTGAATCGATTAAGGCAATCCTTAATAAGAGATACAGAACCAACCTTAGCTTACAAAAAACCATAAGATCATCAGCAAAACACAAGTGAGTGATTTTTCCTTCTCACACCTCCAATGGTATTGGAAATCTTACTCAGCAACCATCAAACCCATTAAACCTGAAATGGCCTCTATTGCTAAGACAAACAAATAGGGCGACAAAGGATCTCCTTGTCTCAAACCTTTCTCACCAGTAAAGAAACCATGCAACTCACCGTTAACTAAAATCGAAAATCAAGTGGAAGTGATACAATTTGTAATCCACACAACAATCCTCTCCAGAAAACCAAGCACTCTTAGAACTGTAATGAGAAAATCCTAGCTAACAGAATCATAAGTGTTCATGAGATCAACTTTAAGAGCATATCTAGGTAGTCCTCCACGGTGGTGATAATTCCTCAGCAACTCTTAGGAAAGAAGGATATTATCACTAATATGTCTACCTTTAACAAAAACAGTTTGTTGAGGTCTGACAATGTCTGGAAGCACCATCTTGATATTATTGGCAATAAGCTTAATAACACATTTATAAATAGTATTGTAACAAGAGATAGGCCTAAAGTCCTTTACCTGAGAAGGATTCGGAATCTTGGGGATCAATGCAATGGTGGTAGCATTAACTTGCTTCAATTGATTGCTCGAGTCAAAGAAGGACTTGACTGCACGTAGAAAATCATTCCCCATAATGTTCCAAGTCCTCTTGAAGAAACCTGCATTAAAACCATTAGGTTCCGGGAGACTTGTTGTCTTTCAAAGAGAACAAAACCTCATTAATCTCATCAAACGACATATCTCTATCAAGGGATTCTTTCTGTACTGCTGAGATACTTTTGGGAAGAGCTTTTGGAAGCAAGTCTATATCTAGCCTCTTACCACTAGGCTGTTGTCTAAAGAGATTTTGATAGAATTCAATAATGACTTGACTAGCCTCAGGCGGTTCATCAACTCCAGTACCATCTTCTCTACAAATGGAAACCACCTTATTCTTGCCATAGTGACTTTTCATAGCCTTGAAGAAGAAAGCAGTATTTCGGTCCCTAAATTCAACCACTTAACACGAGCTTTTTGTCTCAAAAAACCATCCTCAGCCCTACTTAACTCGAAAAATTCCTTTTGTAGTCGAGCCTCCTCATTATGTAAAGATGAGTCCAAAGGCAAATGCTGAATCAAACACTGAACATGCTCTAAATCAGTTTGAGCTCGAGTAACTCTACTAGTAGATTTGAAAAATGCTCCTTATTAAAATCTTTCAGGGCAAGCTTCAACTTTTTCAATTTCAAACACAGACAATACATAGGAGTTCCGAAGACCGCTTAACCCCAGATCTAAGTCACCAAAGGAAAAAAATATGGGCGATCTACCTAACAATCAAAGAAATGGAATGGAATCTTCCTACGTGAAAGCTCTGCAAGTTTCACAACCTTAGGAGAATGATCCGATACACCAGCAGTAAGGAAAGTAGCTTCCGATCTCTGAAATTCTTCCTCCCACTTCAAATTCACCAATACCCGAGCTAGTTTCTTGAGAATAGGATCAGATACATGCTTATTAGACCATGTATATAAGCAACTATCAAACTTTAAATCATCCGAGCCATGCAATTCCCAAGATCGTCTTGCCATACAGGCAAAGAAGAAGAACCACCTGCCACATCTAAAGGGGAGAGAATAGAATTGAAGTCCCTCATGACCAACCAAGGAAAACATGTAAATCCTCCATGTCTAGCTACTAAATCAGTCCATAGATCACCACACTTAACTGGGATGTTATCCTCATATACTACTGCCACTACACAACTCCATTTACTATTGCATGCATTAACACGTACATGGATAGCTTGAGCTGAGCTACCACCAGCAAAACATCAACATCATTTGGATTCCAACATATTCAAATTCTACCAAGCGGAGAACAATTATAATTAGTAAGGACATTCCAAGACTTGAAGATGGCGTTTGCCACCTTATTTTGATTTTTCTCCTTAACTTTAGTTTCTACCAATACACACAAAGAAAGCTTCTTGGAAGAGATGAGGCTCTTTATTTCAGATTTTTTAAGAGGATCATTTAACCTTTTAACATTCCAGCATCCAAAAAACATAATTAAAGTCAAGGAGAGAATCATACCCTCAATATTCCTAACGCCATCTACCTCCCATAGGGGAGTGATGCTTCTTGTCCCTTTTGTGCTTGCCTCCTGACCCATTCTTTTTCTTCTGAAGTGAATCAATAGCTTTTGTTGCCAACGAGTTAAAATGAGGGACAGAAGTATCACTGTCATCTTCATTCAGAATGGCAAGTGTGGAGACACTACCCCTTCTTCCCCTAGTTCATTATTCTTATTAGGCTTCAATACTACTCTCTGCTTATTAAGGTCACTAGGTGCAAATGACTTATCAATCTCTCCATGAGTCGCCCTGAAAACCACCAGCTGCTTATCAAGATCACTCTGCGAAGGTTGTCGATCAGCCTCTCGCTGGATCACCTTAGAATTATCCAACAAAGTATGGATGCCATCTTCTTGGATAGGAATAGCAACGCCATCATCGACACTCTCGGAGGACTTCCTCTTATGTGAGACATGAGTCCATCCGTCATCTATAGGTGGTTTCTCATTAGCAATACCACTCTGGTCAGCCTTATCCTTAGCAACCCAAAATTTGGCAAGAGTGGCCAAATACCTCACATTCCATGCATTTCATGGGGATCCATTCAAACTCAGCACGAATAGTAATGCACTCTCCATTCGCACATCAAAAATCAAAATCCTCCATTAACTCCTCCACAGCATTAATCCCTACACAAACACGAGCAAAGCTAAGATATTTGGGTGTAAGAGTGATCGCATCCGCACATAAAAGATGTCCCACAGCACTTGCTACATGACTCAACCCCTCTGCTGTCCAGTACTCAAAAGAGATATTATAAAGCTTTACCCAAACAAATGCAATGTAGGTTCTCCTTGGTCAAAATCATATTAGGTTGCCAATGCTTCAGGATAAGTGACATATTAGCCATATGCCATGGCACTCGTTCAAGGACTAAGAGAGCTTGACGAATAGAATTGAACTTAAAGAAATAGAGACTAGCATCTGAGGATAGAACCTTCTCAAGGCCATATCTATCCCATAACTTATGATCAATGGAGTTCACAACCGGAAAAGATAACTTCGTCCCAACAAAGTATCCAAACAATGTTGTTCTCCATAATTCACAACCTGAAGCTGCCACTTCAATAGGAGGAACCACCTTCATTAAACCATGATCACAGAGTGGTTTGATGTAATCTAAATCCAGAGAAATTCCTAGGTCTAATTCTTTTACTTGAGACCTTTTCAATACCCTAGCATAGGATCTTGGCATCAATTGTCCTAATTGTGATTTCAATTCACCATTAGTTGGATCAGAAGAATTACCCTATTGCAGTAAATTAGGGAATCCAATTGAATTTGCTTTCAACTGCTCACTTGACTAGTGCAAAACCCATTTCAGAGCCTCAAGATCTTTGCCAACTTTAGTTGCTAAATCACAATAGGACCAGACGGCTAGGTGGGGAGAAGTATTAGGTGGTAGATTTTAAGTGTGGGTGTGGTCGGAATGCGGGTTGCCGCCTCGTGGGGGTTAGCTAGTTGGGGTGAAATGGAGGCTTTTGTGACTGGTTTGGATAGTGTGAAGCCAAGTGTGGTAGATGGTTGTGTGGAGGGGTGTAGATCAACGCCCATGGTGGTGACGTCTGGTGGCTTGGGTTGGGGGAGGGAAGGTTCTTTGGTGGCTGGCAGCTCCATTCAAAGAGGAAGAGAAGCGGGGTGATTTTTCGCCTTGAGAAAGGGTTAATTTTATGAATGGTAATTGAACTTTGCCCTATATTACTACTTAGTTACTGAACTTAAAAACGTAACTCAATAGTCACTGAGCTTCGCCAAGTGTTACTACTTCATAAACGAACTTTAAAATGTATCTCGATGATCACCGAACTTTGCTCCATGTTACCCATCCGTCACTCAAATAAAAAAATCTGTTAAGTCCAACAAACGACGTCAACTTGAGTGACGGATGGGTAACACGGTGCAAAGTTCGGTGGCCATTGAGATACATTTTAAAGTTCGATTATGAAATAGTAACACTTGGCGAAATTTAGTGATCATTGAGTTACGTTCTTAAGTTCAATGACTAAGTAGTAACATAGGGCAAAGTTTAGTGACCATTAAGATATATTTTTAAATTGAATTATTAAGCCATTGTTTGAGTCTCATTCTTTCAAAAAAAAATACATTCTTAAATAGTGATTGACATCATTCAACCACATATTTTTCAATAAAATAATATTACACGCAAATTCAAAATTTTTCCTTACACATTTTCCATCAATATACTATTCAAAAATTCATTTTATCCCTCAAAATGGGGATCAAACATGGGCTAAGCTTCTCAAATCGATCTCTAAGAAAGAAGAAATCAAAGAAAATGAAGGGAAAAAAGAGGAAACAGAAAATCAGAGACATATAAATTAAATAAAAATAAAATTGTTGCTAATATTCATCCATCAAGGTGAAAAAGTACGTTTGATTTTTAGATCAACTGGTATCAGTTTATCGTATCTCAAACACCGTATAAATAGATTGAAAGAGAAGTAGTTGGAACACTAAAAGAAATTGACAAAGAAAAATTAAATAAAAGTACAAAAATATTCGAATAGTGCCAATGTAACTGAGGTCGATTTGATTTTTCAACTATGCTACTACTTAGTTACTGAACTTAAAAATGTAACTCAATGGTTACTGAACTGTGCCAAGTGTTACTACTTCATAACCGAACTTTAAAATGTATATCAGTGGTCACCGAACTTTGCACCATGTTACACATCTGTCATTCAAGTTGACGCCGTTTGTTGAACTGAACGAGATTTTTCCATTTGAGTGATGGATGGGTAACGCGGTGCAAAGTTCGATAACCATTGAGATATATTTTAAAGTTTGGTTATGAAGTGGTAATACTTGGCGAAGTTCAATAACCATTGAGTTACGTTTTTAAGTTTAGTGACTAAGTAGTAACATAGGGCAAAGTTCAGTGACCATTCATATAATTAACCCCCTTGAGAAAATATAAAATTGGAATTTAGAAATTTAATAAACTTATTACTCTGGCATAATTTGTCATGCCAAAAATTGGTTCACCTACTCATATTTAATGGTCATTTACTTTACATTTGTCTATATTAAACTTTCTGTTAAAATTCCATCGAAAGATGTTTCAAGGGAAAAAATAATTTAATAGGAAGACGTTTAGTGCTAATGTAATTGACTTAGTTGTCAAAGTTGAATTTCCATCCCCACTTCTTTTTGTGGTGTACCGTAGAATTTGCTAAATCTTAAATTCAATCACGTTGATAATAGATTTGCTAGAACAATTCTAACTAATTGAATTGAATTTTAAGCAAAAGCAAACGAAAAGAAGACTTGATCATCTTGAACATTTCTTCCAAGTAACAAAAGTTGACTCCAATGTCTCGAAATCTCAAACATTCACGTTTCCACTAATTTGGTCAAAAATCAGGTGCTACGTTCTTACGTACCCCACCACCGACAGTTCTTTCAGCCAACTTTTACCAAAATCATTAACAATTCCCACCATATAATAAATTTTTAAATTAAAATATAAAAATATGGTTACATCTTTGAAAAGTAAAAGAATATTCCTATTCCTATACACACATGACTAAAATGTGGGAAGACCAGACACTAAGAAATTGCAACGAAAGAGAGTTCATGACCCCACTTAAAATAAAAAATTAAGGTTAATTGACTGTAAAGTCATACAAGATTCAATAATAGATAAATGATAGCAATTCCCATTTCCAAACAACGTACTTTTATTCTTTTTCTCGTAACTTAGCACTTGTTTGGACGTCCGTATGGTTCCCACATATTCGACCTGCAAGAAAATTCATAATTGCAATCATCATGTTTAAGAAAATTTAATAAAAAAGAGGTAACTTGTATACATATATTCCATTGTGCGACTTCGAGGGTAGTCCAAATTCATTTCCATTACAACTCACAATTTATTAAAAAAATGCTAGATGGTCTTATTTGCTTTCTCACAATAAAAATAATTTCCTATATTTAAGGACTCAATATAAATTATAATTTTCCCGACATTGCAGAAATATATTTTCCAAATATGTATGCACCTTGTTAATTAATTAAAATTTTCAAGTAGATGTTGCAGAAAAGGAAAAAAATTCTATCAAACTTCTTTTAGAAAACTATTATATTAATTGTAGTCCGTAATACTTTTCCGACTTTGAAGCCAAATATTAACTATTGAGATTATTCCACAAAATCTAAATTCAGTATTCCTAATTGTTAAAATATTTATTATTTCTACAAAAATAACATTAAGAAGAGGAGTAAGGAAATAGAAGGGGCATTAATTGCGACAAACTGAACTCTCCCTAGTAGCTTATTACAATGACTACGTACCCAAATCATTTAATGGCGATTCAAACCACAAACAACCCAAATAAATAAATAAATAATAAATAAATAAAATAAAAATCCGTGTGATCTTCCATATCGAACCTAATTTGATTTTGTAAGTTTACAAGATTATTTCAAATTTCACAACGACCACTAACAACTTACATTTTTTGTTTTTTAATATTCTATATTTTTGAATTCCTAATTAATTCCAAAAACATGGAATCTTCAAGTTTCAATTGACTAAGGCAAGCAAAGGAAAGAAGAATACAGAAAACGCGCCAAAACTTACGTGTTGTCGTATTCATTGAAAATATAATTTTCCAGAAGTTGTGAAAATAAGCTGGAAATCAAACTAATATATCTACCTCTCTTTTCTCTTCTCTAGAAACCTCTGCAAAGACTTCCTCCTTGCTATGGGAAAGTCTGAAAAATAAAATAAAAATAAAAAAATAAAAACATTTTGAAGAAGTTAAAATCTTGTTACTACAGTAAAACTACAAACGTGCTACACGGATTAAATAAAAATTGTTACGCACCTCCATTGAGGGTTCCCAATATATTCTTTTGGTCAGATGAAGGGTCTGTTCCTTTAGAATCCGAGGATTCAGCAGGTTTTTGGGCTTCTTCCTCAGCATGTAGGAGAATGTCCTTGGCCTGTGCCATATATTAAAAGAAAAAGGGGTGCTTCAAAATTTTAAAAATTTCAATTTTATTTATCTTTATCAATGATATTGTTAAAATACAGACCTTATGTGGAGAAACATCAAAAACAGCGACCATCCCATTGTAGAAAATAGTCATTGGAGCAGTTTCAGCACTTCTCTTTGGCTCACAACTTTGCCTAAAAAATCCCAGAAAATATTCTTTAGCCATATGCAAGAGATAAATAAATAACAAAACGAATAAGCATTTTTTTTTCTTTCATTTATCCAAAGATTGTTACCTAAGGTTAGAACCATGAACTGGCAATGGAGGAAAGATGGTATGATCTTCCTTTGGCGTACAAGGAACTGTAACCGATTTATTAAGACCAGAGGAGCCATTTGCAATCACAGTTTTCAGAACTTCTGGATTGATCTTAGATATAACACCTTGAATGTCTAAATCCCACAAAAAAAAAAAAAAAAAAAAAAAACATCACAACCTTAAAATTAACATGCTACATTTGAAAATTCAAACACAGAAACACAAAAAAAGTATACGAACCACGAAAGCTTCTTCTGCGTGCAAAAGTGGGAAGCTTCGGAGGAGGAGATAACTCCTTTTCCATGCCGAAAAAGTCAAGTTCAATTGCTGATCTCGACATGGCTTATATTTCTTTCCTTTGTTTTATAGAAGAGAAGGGAACAGAAAGGACTTGTTTTTAATACAGTAGGTGGGATGTAGGCTGGGGAATATTGAGTTTGGTGCTATAAATAAATAAATGGAAAGGCATGAGGGAAATGTGAAGGCCAGAATAATAAGTGGGGCGGGTGGTTCTTGATCCGATTTTGCAATCTTTTCTTTACACGTAATTCACAAGATGTGAGACAAAAGAAGAAGAAACCTAATTTACAGTTTTTATTGTTTTTTATTTCCACCGGCGTGGCAGGTAAACTGGAATAAATAAACGTGCACAAGACCATCTAGAATTTTCAAAAGACATCAATACGATTTTACATGGATGGCGCTGTGTGCAGCGGGCAGCTGTCGGCCACACTCACCCAATGGGATAATTCAAGTGTTAGTGTAACAAGAAAAGGTGTAGTACAAACCCTTTGTCACACTCATCTAATCATCGTCGAGGCATAAGCGCCCTCTTGCTATCCATGGAGGCGTCATCTTAGCCTTCCTTGAGAAGGGATCTCTCCAACACCCTGTAGCATTCTTGATCTATCTCTTCAACTTTACAAGTCAAATGTTAACGTATTTTAGCTAAGAGAATTTGTAACGAACATATTAATTTAACTGTCAGTGTCAGATATTGGGTAGGAGTCAAATTTATCTCTTCGGTAGAGATATTAGTAATTTAGTTGAGAACATTTATTTGTGTTGGAAGTTAAGTTGATTTCTATCTACAACAAGCAGTTTATTTAATACACTTGACATTTAATTAAATTTTTGCTTTTTTTTTTTGTTGTTCCAATCTTATATATAGCCGTATCGCATTTATCACAATAATTATAAATCTCATTTTATTCAAGAAAATGAAGCTTGCCCAATCATTTATTGCCTATCGTTTTTATTTTATTTTATTTTTATTTCATTTTACCTCATGTTTTTATTTTATTTTATTTTTATTTCATTTTACCTCATCTAGCACAAAAAACAATCATACATCTCACTTTAAGGAAATGGTCATTTTAAAATCATTTAATTGTTTTTTCTTTTTGTTTCAATTCATATAACCGTTACCTCATTTATCAAAATAATAATAATAATAATAATAATAATCTCATTTTATTTAAGAAAATGACTGTTGCACAATCACTTAATTTTGAAATATAACTCTATAAATTCTACTTTTCAATCCAAAATAAACATTCTTATTATAAAAAAAATAATTTCTTCTTTTCTTGACTTGCTCAAACTAAAATCTCACACCGTGGAATCCCGATCCCCTTTTCTAACACTCAATCAAACCGACAATACAACTTTTGAACAACGATGCAATTTAATTTCAGAGTCATTTTCTCCACCACGATACTATTTTTAATCTTTTTCCCAAGAATATCATTTCAATCAACAATATCATTCTGGCTCTTTGACTGCTCTTATTTTTTTATTTTTTGCTTTTCTTTTCTTTTCTTTTTTTGGGGGGGGGGGGGGGGGGGGGTATATTTTAATTTGAAAAACACTACTCTAGAAGAATTATAGGACTTGAGTCAGCTTTCCAACATATTTTAAATCACCTCAATCAGATATCGAAATAGAAAATTATAATAAAATTACTGACAATTACTCAGACAATGTACTAGTCACCCACTTTGCGCTCCAGCGACAGGTCAATGTTTAGAATTCTATTTTGTTTCAAACACTGATTTTTCAATTTTTTTTTCATTCCAAATACTTTCCCCTATATATATATATATATATTTAAGGGGACTAAGGATTAGTTGGGTTTGGACCATATTGTAAGTCTCACCATTTTATAGTGGATTATGGACTGGCAAAGTGTCCGCAGTTTTTGATTCTTTGTAAAGGGTTTTCTCCAAGATCGTATTGATGTTATTTACTTTATGCAATTTACAAACCGTGACATTCAAATATAGGATAAATTGACTTATTTGATCTAATCATCCAGAAATAATTAAAGAGTGACTTGTTGCTTTTATTGATTATTTCTATATGTTGGGTCTAAATAAATCGATAATCTAAACTTTCAAATCTCAATTGTCATCTCATCAACCTTCTCAAGTTAGCAATTTACAACATCGCACAACACTAACGAAAAGAGATTGTCTCATTAGACGAAGGTCTCTATTTTTAACATCAGCATCGTTGTCATCGTTAATAAACATATTGTGTAGTATGATGAACGTTTTTCATTATGATACATGGATCATCCTTTTTTTTTTTTTTTTTTTTTTTCAACGCACAAGTCCTTTCGTTATTCCCCAACACCAAATGCTCGTTTCACATCCTTCCTAATAGCCTCTTGTTTTCTAGCAACAACCTTTCTTTTCAAGTAATTGGATTCGTAATGGTTTCCATCAAAGTAGCCCCTTTAGGGTATATGCCGTCAGATTCCCAATGTATATTTACGCCTATTCACCTCATAATTAAAATGAGACATATGACCATGGATAATAGTGTCAAATACAGGGGAATAACCCAAAACGTTCACGACATCGATGAACCTGGTATACCAAAAAATGCATTCCATATCCATAAAGTCTTTTGATGCAACTGTTTCTATTATGAAAATAGGCTGACTCGTGTGTGCCAGTGGACAAATTTTCCATTCTCAATGCATATAATCTATAGATGCAAGCATACATGGAAACCCTCTCCTCTCCCTGAAGCAAACGTGCAATATCCTGTTTGTTCATATACTGCTCCTCATATATTCTGACAGGGATGCTTCATACTACTCTTGATGACAGTGCGATCTGCTGATGCTCCATAAGCAAAGTATAAGTCATCTTTTGTAGTGAAGAGCAACCAAAATGACTTGTGCAATCTTTCTTTTGGACAAAATAATGTCTTCATCTTCAATATCCTTTAAAAAACGAAGGAACAACTCATTTTTCATCCGGTTGCGTCCACGAAAAAACTTATCTTGGTAAGTACAATCATCGTCGGAAAGATCTCTCCATATTTGTTGGTGAAATTGTCTTTTCGTTACGAAAATATTGTCGCTCATTTGATTGTGTGAGAATCGTTAGCACAGGTGGTAACAAATTCACAAACTTTTGAACTCGCTTCCATTGATATCGAGAAAGTGCATGTTAATCTTCACCGAATGAGCTTGATAAAGTCGATAATGTACAACTGATAGGAACAGATTAAGATGATGAAGCAATACTTTCTAGAAAAAGAATTAATTTGGAGATGAATCAAGAATTTATTGATGATGATTGCAGATGAAGACAAGGGTGATTTATATAGAGTATTGATGAAATGGAAAGTTAAACCTTTAGATAATATAATCGTTGAAAATCAATATATTCTTTGAATGTAAAATAGAATCGTTTAACTCAATTAAAATATATATAATCTCTTAATCACTGGTGTTTAGCTTTTGCTAATCATAAGTGACATTACATATTATTTAATTGGTGCACAGACCGTACTTGAGCTTTGGATCAACGTCCCTAGAAGGAGTATGCCTGTGTGTGCTACCTCTTGACTTTCAACCTACGACCAAAGTCAAGGATTTGGTTGGACTGACCGCACTGATTGTGATTGATATAATGTAAAATACGGATCTTTGATGATTCAAGAGGCGGCTTATCATTATTCATAATATCTAGTCCATGTTCGAGTGCATGCATTAAAGCCAGAAGCAAAGGTAGAGGTAGCGGGTTCACTTGTCCGATATTGCCAAAAAGATGGGTGGTGGGAAGGATAGACTATATATGGTCGATCCGACTTCCTCGATTGAAAGTAAGTTCATGATAGGTCCTAGAGATTAAATGATTGATCAATTTATAGATGTGTCATATCACCAAGCTAAATATCGATACTTAAGAGATCAATCATATATTTATGTAAAGACACACACACAAGGTTGAGTAACTAAATTGACTAGTCTATTCTGATAACCATGATAAACCAAGAATAACTAATTTAGAGGGGGGTGAATTGATTTTTACAAATTTCCAAAGAATTAGGCCCTGTTTGGGAGGAATTTTGAGAATTGATTTTTTGATCTTTAGGAGAAAGCGGAGACCAACTGTGAGAAAAGAAGTCAAATTTTATGGTTGGAATATGAAATAATGGTCAAAAAATCAATTTTTTGGGGGGTGAAAAATCACTCTCAAACACTCCCTTAATCTAATTTCAAGCAAGTAAATACTAAATAGATTAATTCAATTAATAAGCGCAAATGAGAAAGCAATAAGAAAAATGGAAGAGGGGATGCAAACGAAATAATTGTAGAGGTTCGATCTAAAGTAATAATCTGCATTCTTTGTTACCAAGTTTTCTGGTACGAGCAAGTCCTTTTCACTATATTAATTGACCTATGGTGTAATTCAACCCTTTACAACACTTCAGATGACTTACAAACGAAGAGTATTGATCATTATAAAATATTGAGTTTTACGATACCTCAATATGACCCACACTATTGAAATTTACGGTACCTTAATATGACCCCACAAGTATAACAAAATTATTTTACAATGAAACTTCTCTCTTAATAAATAATGCATGTGAATTAAATACTAAGAGATGCTAACACTTTAATGAATAGCAACAAATGATAGCTCAAGTGTTAAATAAAAACTTTGATGAATATGATAATTAAAAATTAGATTCAACCAATTAAAGTTTTTCAATGTAAAGATGAAAATGAATTAAATGTAATTTAAGTTCAAAAATCTTCTCAAAATATTTGTTTCTTTAATGATTAATCACAATAAATTAAGTTCCAAGACATAGATGGGAAACATTGATGAATATAATGATTTTTCAAGTTGATTCAATCGATAAAAGTTTTGTTAAAGAAATAGAAGAACTAGATGCAATGTAAGTTCAAAGATTTTCTACAAAATATTTATCTTTTGTGAATGATAGCATTAAGTTAAGTATCAAAAGAGAGATGACAAGTTTTGATGAAGCTAATGATTAAAGATTTTGATTCAATCAATCAAAGTTTTGATAAAAATAAATGAAAAGAATGCAAATGTAAGCTCAAAGAATTCTCTCAAAATATATCTCATTTTGCTTCTCTTGAAAGTCTTGTGAAAAATGGAAAAAGTGAAGGTATTTATATAGCTCAAAAATCAAAATACTCTGTCGAATCGGACAACCAACCTGATGTCCGCCTTCAGATCCGAACAACCAAAATAGTCGTTATTCATATGAAATGCATATGGAACTTAATAGTAAAAAATACAACTGTTGTATCAACCAAACGTCCTCAACCGAATGAAACAAACGTCTGCCTTTCACAAATTTATATAAAAAAGATTTTGAAAAACCTTTCGGGGATCCGAACGACCAACCAGACGAGCATCCAAACGTCCGCATGATCAGATTGGACATTTAATTAAGCCGATTTTTCCATTTTTTACCCTCTTTGGTTGATTTGAATATTTTGGCAAATATAGACTTTTGGAAGAAGTTTTTAACTAGTTTTCAAGGTAAATGATGTTTTAAAAATATGATCTAAATTCAAACATAATGTTGAAAAATTAATTTTGCTTTTGATAAAAAAAAAAAAAAAAAATTATGACAGTGATAATCAAAATAACTTTTAGTGCACAAAATTATTTGAGTTTTTATCATTCATTGCTAAATATTAAAGTATTAGTACCCTTGCATTTAAACTAAGAAATCTAATCTCTTACATCAAAGTTTGGCTCTCAGGCTCTCGCCTTGATCTTTTTTTTTGACATTTGGCATTTAAGCTCTTAATCTTGATCTTTGTTCGATATTTGTCTTTTAAGATCTTTTTTGAAGGACTTATCTTGAATATGTGATTTCGATCTTGACCTTCTTTATGAGTTTGATTTGTGATATTGTTGATTTAGATCGTTTGACGATAATCGATCAATTTTTTCATTTGATACTTTAAAAAATATAATCACTTTAAATTCAATTGTTAGTAAGCAAGATTAACTTATTTGTTATAAGGTTAAAATAAAAAATAAGTCAACAAACCAAACACTAGCTATACTTAACATGATATGTTAATTAACAACCATTTTTATTGTGTGCAAAAGTTTGGCCCATCCGTTGCAAATGCTCTTATAAGATAGTGATGCAGGATTCACGTGGCTCAATTTTATTTTGGCAGAACAATATGCAGGATTGAGTAGAAATTAAGAATTAAAAAAAGGTTGATCCCAAATTTTGAGGGTTCTCACCGTCCCGCTTCTAAAGTTTTGTAAGGGAGATAAATCGCGGGATATGTAATTAGTCACGGTACGAAGTTATCTTTTGGAACAGTTGACCCAACCCGCCCCACCTATAAAATATCTAAAAATATATATATATGTAAAAAATGAGGAAGGCGCTCGATTTGTATGCTTATATGATGATGTGACCCCTGCCTACTCAATTTTCTACTAATGGGGAAGCAGTCGGCTTCCTTGCATTTATCAAAAAAATTGTAATATTCACAATTATATTGTATATTTAATTTAATTTAAATAAATGAAAATAAAAAGAAATAAAAGAAAAACCGCACGTGCGTGACTCTCTCTTCTGTCCCTCAGTTTTCACCCTCGCCCATGTGTTGTCATTGCCTAGTCCCGTGGTTTGGCCCCTCAGCCCTATTAATTTAGAAAATGTAGGAATTAAGATGATAAGTCAGTTAAAATTATTAAAATGTCAAAACACTATGCACTGTTGATAGATTATTTTGTGAGAGAGAGAGAGAGAGAGAGAGAGAGAGAGAGAGAGACTATATTTCACAATTTATTAAAGAAAATTAAAAAAAAATGTGTATTACATTTCCGTCCATGAATTACAGGGTTCATGTGAATCTATATAAATAGGCAATCAAATAATTATAGGATTACGAAAGATCTCAGAACATTTATAAAGCTTTTTAATAAGCAGATATGTGTAGGATCAAATCGTTTATTTATAGCCTATACAATTCTGTCACCATAGGCCAAAGTGAATGGAATTAATTCGGAAACAGTATCCAGTCAATATAAAAAAGAATATTATTGTAAAACTTAGATTTTAATTGCAACATAGAAATGGGGAGAATTCAAGACTAAGAGGTTAAGTATTACCCAATTCAAAACTAAGAACAAATGTTTTAATTGCAAAAATTAGATATCAATTAAAATTTATTTATGATTTAATTAATTAATTATATATTTTATTAACTAAATATATTAAGGTCACTGATATATTCAATTTGGTTAAAAATTAACATTTAGTTAGTCACATAATATTTTTCGATCACAAATCAGAATTTTTATATGTCATAAATTATTTTATGATCACAATTCAAAAAATTTATAAGTCACAATTTATTTATCAATTGCAAATCACAAATATTATAAGTCACAACTTATCATACAATCACAAATTATCAAATTATCGGTCATAAATTAACAATTTTTAGGTCACACATTATTTTTTTGGTTACAGATATATAATGGTCACAATCAATCGAATAATTTGTGATCACCACCAACATTTGCGACTACTATCTCACCACTGCCTCCAGTAGCACCACCACCACTATTGTTGCCATATCCACCTCCACGAAATAACTCCTGCACGCACACATATACACACACCCAACTATCGCACAACCATCACATCCACAACACCACAACTGTACCCATAGCAACACAACCGCACAACACCACCACAGTCGCACACTACTACCACGATCTACACCACTGCAGCCACCATCTGGGCCACTATAGGCGCAATCTACAGCGCAACCACTGCACAGCGATATCGCCACTATAGATCACCATCATCCAACACTGTACGCATAGATCACCATCGCACCACCATAGATTTCATCCTTTTTTCTGTCTCACACATAGAGATCACCATTGCACAATAATGCATATCGACTCTACAACGGCGAGCAACATTCATCGTTGTGAGCGTTAGTGCCATGCCAGTGCCTGCGATGGCGATGAGAGAGAGGAGAGATATAGAGAAAGTGAGCTTGGGGGAAATGAGGTGTGGTAGAGGGAAATAGGGTTGGTTTATAAATTAATATAATTTAATAATATTATTATTAATGTTGAATTATCATCTAATTTATATATAAACAAACTTTCACTTTGATTATTAAAATGCAATATTTAAAAGTAGGCTTCCAAGTAATTTTAACTAGAAAAAAATCATAATTAAGAGGTTAAGTATCACCAATTTCAAAACTAAGAACAAATGTTTCAAATTTCAAAAATCAGATATTTATTAAATTTTATTTATGATTTAATTAAATAATTTATTAATTAAAAATATTAAGGTCACAAATCTATAAAATTTTGTAAAACAATAACGATTTCGTTAGTCACATATTATTTTTTAATCATAGATCAAAAATTTTATGTCATAAATTATTTTACGGCCACAATTAAAAAAAAATTTATAGGTTATAATTTAAAAGTCACAATTTATTTTTCAGCCACAAATCACAAATATTTTAAATCACAAATTATCAAATTATCGATCAGAAATTAATAAATTTTTAGGCCACCCATTATTTCTTGGTCACAATTTATCTTATTTTATTGGTCACAGATTAACTAATTTAATGGTCACAGTCAACCAAATCATCTGTGACCACCACCTCACCATTGTCGTCCACTGCAACACTACCAAACCCACCACCGTCAAAACTACCACCACCACCTACCACAACTATAACAGCGCATAGAACCATACCACTCACCCAACCATTATACCATCGTCGTACCCACAGCATCATAGTAGCACATCACCGATGCACCCACCACACCTCCATTCCTGCCACTGCCACCTCACAGCTTCACCACCACACCACCACCACGCACAGCACCACTATTGCACATCCAACCTCCGCACCACCACCACCACATCCACAGCATCACAGTAGCACCCCATCATCACCACTACCACACCATCAACAATACCAATACCAACACCAACAATTGTCACTACTGCAGACGACATCAATTGCTGCTGCACAACAGTGTCAATTGAAGTCGCCCTCCGACACCAGACTACACCATCTTCGCTTCGCAGCGGCTCTTCCCATATGACGAGAAAAACCACCACGCAATCTGACGAATTTCGAAGAGTGGCATCACGCGAGTGGCTGATGGAGCCACAATGGTGGTCCTGTGCACAGCTACACTGTGTGTGGCAATCCTATGAGCATTGCACTATGTGCAGTTGTTTGCTGGTGCATGAACCAGTGGTCCTGCACCCTATGACAGTTGGTTTCTAACAATGGTCAATGGTGATAGTTTTCTAGAGGAAGAAAGAAGCGAGAGTGAGAAACAAAAGATAGAGAATGGTTTGGAGGAATTCTCTGTTAATCGTTAGGGTTCCAATTTTTCTACAACACTAATCGTGGCGACTACTTCGGTTTGCTTCAAGTTTGTTTTATAGAGGAAGAAAAAGGCGAGAGAGAGAGAGAGAGAGAGAGAGAGAGAGATGGTTTGGGGGAAATAAGGTGGGTTTAGGGAGGTAGGGTTGGCTTACAAATTAATTAAATTTAATAATATATTTATCTAATAATATTATATTAATTAAAAAATTGATTTTTGAAATAGTAAGCGTAGCATATGATTTATGAAATGAGATCTTTAAAAGTAGGCTTCTATGTAATTTTCACTTTTCACTATAGAAATGGTTAATGTAATTATGTGCGTACGATCATTGGCCCAGATGCTTGTGTTAGCCCATATGGAACACATGCGATGAGAATTGGTCTCGGCCACTTGAGAGAAGTCCTTTCTAAACAGAATCATAAATTTTGTTTCACTTGGAACTTGTTTGATGATAATTAAAACTAGTCAATGTTTATTAGTTTTATCCTGAATAGTTTCCTTTTATTGATATAATTAGACAATGTGAATATTAAGAAAAAAGGACCAATTTATTTTATTTATTTATTTATAATTAGAGCATTTTTAAGAGACTCAAAATACAAAATACTATCTATTTTAGATAGTCAAATGTACCCTCTGTTCTTAGTTTAGAATTATTACATTTAATAAACACATATTTCAATACATTATTATTTAAATTGTTCAAATCATATTTATATTGGTCGGTCATATACATATAAAAACATGTGTTAAATCAAAGATTAGGAAAAATCAATAAACATGTCTTGTAAAAATAAAAATAAAGAGTATTGTTGGATCTCTAAATATAAAGACACCCTCTATTATATAAAATATTCTTTATACACAGGGAATTTATTGGAGATGCTCTAATATGACTTCTCTTTTCCAAGTATCAAAATCCTTTGGTCTTTGACATTGTACCGTTTCAAGATTACATTGCCAAACAGAGAACATGAGATAAACCTTTCTCCATCCCTATTTGTGTCCATTTTTTGTGTGTCTCTTTATTTCCACGCATCAATCCTTTTCTATGGGTACTGTGCTGAATTCGTTAGGCAATTCTATTCTGCCTAAGATTCCTTTTCTTCAGCTACGCAAAGTAAAGAATCATTAGTGGACGCTTTATTCCAAACACCCCACCTTTGAGGACCATTTCTTGTTCCCATCCCCTCTATATAATCTACTCCTTTCACTTTCACTTTTACTTTTACTAGAGAAAAAGGAAATAGTAAGAAGCTCTTGTTAGGATATGGATCGACAGTTTTATGATACATAGAAAGCACTGCTTGACATAGGAACTTCAAGAACTGAAGTTGGTGTTTCATATTTTGTGCAAGTATTGAAGGCTTGGGGGGGCGGGGGGTATATATCCACTTTTAAATAGAAAATTATTTTATATTTTTAATTATATGTAAATTTACTTAAATAGGCATATATAAATTAATAAAAATATAACCCTCTAATGGTCTGTTTAATTGCAAAAATTGAATTTGGGTGGAAAGAAAAAAAATTTCAGGGAATTAAATTGCCTAGAACTTGTTTTACTGAAAATTGTCAATTAAACGTGTTTAATTTGTATAATTTTTCACCTAAAAAATATTGAAATTTTGAATTTTGTGTTGTTCGTTTGGCTTTATTTTACATAAAAACTGTCAATTAAAGGATAGAATTTGTTTCCAATATTAAAAAAAAAAANAAAAAAAAAAATGTAAAACTGATTTCTCACCAAACCCATGAGAATTGAAATTCCACAAAATCAAGGAAAAATGGGTCACGTGGGAGGGGTGGGAGGGTGAAAATTCAATTGCCAAGAAAATTCTTGCAATCAAACAGAAAAAAGGTGGAAAATGAAAAATTTCTATGGAAAATTTCTCAAATCAAATAGACCCTAAATATTAAACAAAGGTTCCAAGAGAATTTTGTTTATGAGATAATAAAGAAGGCACTACAACTGTAGAGCGTAGAACTGTTATAAATGGTAAGTTTATTAATAAATGACAATTGTACCTTAGCAGTCGTAGAAATTATTATCGTTGTATCCCTAATTCTTCCCTGTAAATGTAGGTTTTTGATTTTTAATAAAATACACACAAGTCGAATGACTTTTATTTTGTTTTATTTTCTCTTTTCATAACATATTATAGGCACGAAAACTTAATTTTTCAAAGTCTAGTGAAGGTAATAAATTTTATAAACAAAATCATCTATAACGTATACCAAGATTAATTTGACATACATGAATTTATATATATATACATGCATTATAGCACTTGATCTGTTTCTTGCAAAATTTTTGCACCTAAAAAGGAATTTGAAATTATAATCTCTTCCCAACTTTTAGCCGCAATCAATTTTTTTTGTTTTCATTAGACTTGTTTCTGTACACGTCGAATTTGTCTGTACCACAATCAATTTTTTCTCTTTTCTTTGATCAATTCATGTATGGTCAATTCCTTTTGTATGGTAATTGATATTTTTAACCATATTAAATATTTTAGATGTTTTTTCATAAATTCAAATTTATAAATTAATATGTTGTTGCTCTTGAACTAGCACGATATTATAATTAATATTCCAAAAAAATATTTATCGTAGATCTGTCTATTAAAAATAATTTGTTGTTGTTTTTGAAAAACAAGAATTATAATTTTCAATATTTCATAAGAATATTGACAATTACATTTGAAGAATCATTATAACGTACTTTCGAAGTAGCACATGTTTCAATATATATATGAAAACATCTCATATGATATTAATATTGACTGCTTGATTAACTATTAAGTGTTGTTTGATAATATTATTCAAAACTAATTATATTTTTTTTATTGTGTAATTAATCAAATGACAAACATCACAAAACCTGATTTTGCGGTACTCAATATATCTGGCAAAGATCATCTGTCATAGGTACTCGATGCTGATATCCATCTTATCTCAAAAAGGCTTGGGAGAGACAATAAAGGAAGGAAACAAGCAAAAGCACTCAGCATATTTACGATGAATTAAAAATTGAATATTTTACTGAGAAAGATCCACACGTTCTTTGAAAAAAATTATCTAAAAGATTTGATCATCAGTGAACTATAGTCCTCTTCAAAACTCGTTATAAGTGGATGTACTTTCGTTTGCAAGACTTCAAAACCATTATTGAGTACAATTTTGAAATGTAGAAAATATGTTCAAAATTGACATTGTGTGGAGAAAAATCATTGATGAAGGCACGTTGGATAGATTTTTTTTTCCATCTTTCATGTCTCGAATGTGTTCCTGCAGCAGCAATATCGTAAGCGTGATTTCAAAATGTATTCAGAACTCATATTTTGGCTGCTTATGGTTGAACAAAATAATGAATTGCCAATGAAAAATCATTGGTTATATCCAATTGGTTCTGTACCATTGCCTGAAGCAAACGATACTACACTACCTGAAATAAATGCATTATCAAGGTAAGGACGTGGATGTAGACATAGACACGAATTTGGATATGGACACGGACGTGCACGTGGAATAAATTATGGACAAAATAATCAATAAAGCTGTCAACAACAAGGTAACAATTTCAAAAGACAAAAAGCAAACGGAAGTAGCACATCCGAAAATGAGTGCGAAAAAGTTACTTTAGATGTAGGATGAAAGGACATTGAGCACGTAACTGTCGTACAACAAAACATCCTATAGATCTCTACCAAAAATGAATCAAGAAAAAGGAAATGTGAAAACAAATTTTACTGATTATGATAGTCCAATTGATGTGACTCATTTGCATGTCTCTGATTTCTTTGTTAATCCAAATGGGAGTATTGACCATTTAATTTGGGTGGTGTAATGGAAGATATAGATTAGTTTGCTTTCTAGTATTTTCCTTTGTTTTAAGAATTCAATTTGAAATACGTTTTCACATTTTGCAAAAATTTAAAACTCTATTATGCATCGTTAGTATTAAATTATGTTTACTTATTTAAATCTAAATTCAAGTTTTTCTAAATATATGTATTTTGTTGTATTTATGTATTCATATTGGATTATCAAGATACCTGTTTGATTGATAGTGCAACTACACATACCATTCTTTAAGATAAAAATTATTTTTGGAATTAACATTAGCAGAAAATAATGTTAATACAATATCAGGTACATTGAATATCATTGAAAGTTTTGGAAGAGCTTGTATCATTTCACCAGATAATACAAAATTATATATTGATGATGCAATTTATTCTAGCAAAT
>NC_036242.1:20164710-20168636 GCF_002742605.1 Olea europaea var. sylvestris | reverse complement strand
AAAAAATGTATGTTAACCCATGTCAATTAATGCCAGGTGATTTTTTTTCATATTTTGTCATGTTTATTGAGGACCATTCTACATATGATTATGCATATTGGATGAAATTCAAGTATGAAACTCTTAAAAAGTTTAAGAAATTTAAACTAGAAGTAGAGAAACAATTAGGCAAGGTACTCTCACACTAAGATGTAATCGAGGTGTAAAAATATCTTAAATGTAAATTTTTAAATTATCTAAGGAGAATGAAATTCTCTCGTAGTGAACTCTGCCACATATGTTGCAAAACAATGATGTATCAGAAAGGAGAAATAGCACATTATTAGATATGGTACGATCCATGATGAGTTATACAACCTCCTAAAATCTTTTTGGGGTCATGTAATAATTTTCACATACTACACATTAAATCATATTCCATTTAGATCAGTTGACAAAACTCCATAGTAGCTATGGAAAGGTAGATGGCCCAATTTGTCTCATATAAAATTTTGGGGATATGATGCTTACGTGAAGCTCACTGAATCAAATAAGCTAGAGTTTAAATTAGAGTTTGAATCCGACAAATACATATTTGTGGGATATCTAATAAAGACAATTGAATATCAACTCTTATAATCCCATTGAGAAGAAATTCTTCGTTTTAAGACATACTATCTTCTTAGAGAAAAAGTTCATTATAGGAGAGATAGGGAGACTGAATTAGAACTTGAAAAGATTCAAGAGTTCGTAGATATAATTAACCAAATAGATGAACTTGATCCTAATCCACACTGCCTAAGGGATAACTTCTTGATTAGGAAATAGAGACTCCAAAGGTATGAATTCGAGATTATTAATTAGGAATAATGGTTGTCGGAAGGAGGAGCCTTATGTTACGCATATATATATAACGAAGGCTCAAGCATTCTTGAAGCTAACTTACGGTGGCTTCTGAATTTTCTTGCAATGTGAACAGATCCAACGCGGCGTTGACTCTAAACCGTAAGTCAATATTAAGTATTCCTATTAATTTGTGACTGAAGATTAGTGCATGTTCATTTTGGACTTCTTTGAATGTAATCACATGATTTGAGAGTAAATATTGCTTCTACGTGTATTAGACAGATAGCCTGCTAATCTTAGTCAATACTATAAATCCAGGAACACGTTTGTTAACATTTCTCCCCCAACTGTTTGACCAAATTATGCCCTCGTTTCGCCCCCATTTTTTGAAGTAAAAATAGGTGAAATACTATTTTTTTTTTTAAAAATAAGTGGTTGAAAAAGAAGTAAATTTTTTTTATTTATGTGTAATATTATTTTATGAAAGAATGTGTGGTTGAAAATAGGGAAGAGAAAAATTTTGAGATGCACACATATTTATTTATTTATCTTTTTTTTTCACAATTTTTTTTTTTTTTTTTTTTTTTTTTTTTTTTTTTTTGGAAGAATGTGATTGAAATGAATGTACGGAAAAGCGATTTTCAAAAATCACTTCCAATAAAGAATAATGGAGATTTTACATCATATTTATATGATCTACTAAGCAAATGTATCGAATGAGATTTATAAGGTATACAATGAGTAAAATAGTGTATGGGTCGAGCACTAGTTGTCATTTTTATTGTTGTTGTTACTACTATAGTTGATCTTTATCTTTTGTATGAACTCCTATCATGGTTTGTAATTTCGTCTGATTTTTAGGTTTTTGATGTATAAACACAACCATTGTTAATTAAGGTGAAATAGGAAAGCACCATCTTATAAGCATGACAAATTTATTCATAACATGGCGTATCTGATACATTCGCAAAGCTTAACGTATAATTTAAATTGGTCAAATATACTTTTCATTCACACATTTTATAGGATTGAGCAAGGACAACAAATGATTGATTGAAGAGCCAACAAGTGAACACCATGAACTTTCTCTTATGCTTTTTAACTTAAGCTTGAAACGCAATGTCTCACTTGCCATACAACTTTCCATACAATTTAATATTCACTTATTTTTCATAACATAGGATAGCCGTTCCTCAAGGTGACCCGTTGATTTCGATCGGCAAAGCCAGCATCGATACATTCCAGTTTTGCTAATCCTCCGTCTCAGAATTTTTTCCCCTTCATTTTTGTTTTTATTTCACTATGAAAGTACAAGCTTACCCCTCGCAACATTGGATTCGTCTCAATCTTCCCTTAAAACCCTCGTCACAGTCATGTTAAAATTATAATACAAAATAATTTGGTAAGCCTCAAGTTGCCCTTTTTCTATTTACTTTGTCAACTCTTATTTATCTATTAAAACTCTAAACTTGTTATTAAAATTCGAATACAGTAAGTCAACTATGAATTATCAAGCATCACAAGTCCAATTGTCGCAAAGTCAGCACTATTCAAAGTTCAAGAATCATAAAAAACTACGAAGTAAATCAGAATTGAGGGAGACATGATACAACTTAACAACATTTTCGATACAGCATCTTCATGGGCACAAGCATCTTGATTCTCAGGCCATCATTCCTTTCGTATGCAATATATATGATGAACCTTATTCCATGTGTCATACATAGTACCAAACGTGAATAAATAGTGTAATGAAGAAGAATAAAACTTTTTTTTTTTCGTTAGTATCATCTAGGACTATTTAATTATCCTTACGAAACATGCCACTAAGTTTAGTATGCAGAGTCGAGTACAGTTCCATTCTAATGTTGCATAAACAACATGCAGTTTACGATACTTTTAAACTCAAATGGACATTTCCACTGTGCTAGTTTTTAGCAGTCAAAACTGTGCTCATTTTGAGCATGCAAAAACATTCTGCAATACAAGGCCCTGTCTGACCCACATTTAAAAAAAAAAACATTCTTAAACAATAATTTGACATCATTTCAATCACAAATTCTTTAATAAAATAATATTACACGCATATTCAAAACTTTTTTCTTATTTTTTAATCACGCATTTTCCATCAATACTATTTTTTTATCCCCATTAATTCTTTGTTTTTTTTCCAATTTTTGAGAACAGTACGGACTGTAAAACAAAGATCAAATATTGCATTCTTAATATCATTTTGAAGTACTCACGATCTAGTTTTTCAAGTCGTAAACGGAGCACAAAAAGGGAAATCGTAACAAAGTTCACGGCTTGTTAAAGTAGGCTATTCCAAATTAATATTTTCGAAAATTTTGATAAGATGCTACTTTAAAAATTTGGTCATGCTATATGTCCAACTGGTGTTGACAACCTCAGTTGATAATTACACACATAGGAGGGAGACCCACAATGAATAAAAAAATCGTAGACCCTCTCTTGTGAGGAAGTAGTCAACTCCGGTTGTACAACTAGCAAAACTCTTAAAAATTCCTCTACAATCGTACGCTTGTCGAATCCACGAATTGCCTACGTCATCTCGAAGCTCATTTCAAGAACTACATCATATACATATCAAATGGTCCAAACGTATATCGAAAATAATTAAAAGTGCGTCTTAAAAGGAAGGTCTAACTTCTCTCTTCTCTAAAAATTTTCAATTATTTCATTAATGTTTATTATTTTTAAGTGACAAATCTCTCAATATAATTTACATTATTTTATTAGGAAATTTACATGGGGAATGACATCAAAATTTTAGATCCGAAAAATATCATACCCCATGTATATTTTAGTATGAAATTTTCTCACAACTTTGTTGCAAATGTCTGCGTGTGCTTCACAATATTCAACTAGGAAAATGCCATGTGTACAGAGAATAATTTCACAGATATTCTACAGGGTAGTCACATGGGGGTGGACCCCATGTGAATATATTATGGGTGGGGGCCCCACTGCTGTGTGTATCCTGTAAAATATCTGTACCAAATTTTTGATAAGTGTAGCACTGTTCATTCAACTATGTTATGACCAACGAAATTTTGGCACTGGCAAAGTTGTCGTTCATT
>NC_036242.1:20139733-20157893 GCF_002742605.1 Olea europaea var. sylvestris | reverse complement strand
TGATAACATGCTAGCTTTAAAAATTCGGTCATACTATATGTACAATCAGCATTGACAATCCCGGTTGACAATCACACATAGCACGATGAATAAAAAAATTGTGGACCCTTTCCTGTGAGGAAGTTGTCAACTCCAGTTGTACAACTAGTAAAATTCTTAAAAATTCCCAAGCAATCGTATGTCAGTCGATTCCACGAATTGCCCACGTCATCTCGAAGCTCATTTAAAAAATTAGATCATATACATATCCAAAGGTCTCACTTGTCTCTTCTTTAAAAATTTTCAATTATTTCATTAATATTTATTATTTTTATGTGACAAATTTCTCAATATAATTTACATCATTTTATTAGGAAATTTACATGGGGTATGACATCAAAAATTTTCGAAATTTTACATCCGAAAAATGTCATACCCCATGTATATTTTAAATTGTAAAATATCTCTCAACTTTGTTGCAAATTTCTGCGTGTGCTTCATAATATTCAACTAGGAAAATGCCCTGTGTACATGAAATATTTTCACAGATGTTCTACAGGGCAGTCAGATGGGGATGGGCCCCAAGTGAATATTTTATAGGTGTGGACTCCACTGCTGTGTGTATCCTATAAAATATCAATATAAAATTTCCTATAAGTGTAGCACTGTTCATTCAACTATGGTATGACCAACGAAATTTTGGCATAGACAAAGTTGTCGTTCATTTGTCTTGTATTCATATTAATCGATTTTGCTTGTAGTTCATAAGATTTAGGTGGCAGAACAACCAACGAAACTGGCTGAACCTTCAAAGTAAGACTACATCCATGTTCGTGCCAAAAGAGGTTAAACCACATATAGTAAGAAGATGTAAATTCTTCAAGATATAGCCTCGTTTGGTAGCAATTTTTCACTCAAAAAAATTAATTTTTTGACCGTTATTTCACTATTTCAGCCATCATTTTTTACTTTTTCACTCATAGGTAAAACCCACTTTTCTTTCGAATAGTCAAACAATCAATTCTCATAATTACTACCGAACAGACTCATAGTCCCTTGTTGCAATTAAATTACCATATCGAGTAGTTACAATTTACGAAGTCAAGTCGAATTTCTATCCAGTAAACAAGAGTGAACCTGTGATGTTGAACGCTCAAGTTTTCCATTTTCGACACTGTCAATAATCTAGATGGGAGTCGTTTCCATCAATGACTTTCACTGATTTTGAAAATACATGGTGTCTAAACTTGAATCGAAAACATTTTGATGGTGAAAGTGTTTATTGACATCAATGGCAGATTTTCGGATATAGAATGATAATAAAATAAAAGCAATTATTTTCCCTATATTTAAAAATTCTCGATTACTTGACATGCAAGTTTGTTTAATTAAACATCATGCACAAGCTCTAGGCTGGCATGGCCGACTTTCTTCCTCAACAAGCTAGTCAAGGCGGCTGCATCTACTCCTTCTCCGAGCACCACCACTTGGTCTTTCTTCTCCCCTTCTATTGCCACTGAAACCACACCTACAGCACAACCAAAATTTAGAACATTCTATACTATATGTGTGTGTTCGTATAGCCGGTCTCAATTTCAGATAAAGGAGAAAATTGTGGCAATTAAATACATATTGAGCTTAGTTTGTCGTCACGTTGATATATTTAGACGAAGAACCAGAGGTACAGCATAAGAGAATACCAGATAAAGAATGTAAACTAGCAAAGAAGAGAAAATATTATTAAACCCTGAAATTTAATCTATTGATTCTTCATCAATGATTCAATATATACCTGAAGTCC
Organism: Olea europaea var. sylvestris; assembly: GCF_002742605.1. NCBI lineage: Eukaryota > Viridiplantae > Streptophyta > Magnoliopsida > Lamiales > Oleaceae > Olea > Olea europaea. The sequence goes on along the minus strand of NC_036242.1, from coordinate 20,156,113 downwards.
CGGCAGCAATTTTCATGGCCGTGGGTCTGCATTTGTCGCATTTAAATTGCACCTTTATAGTAATTCTCTGCAAAATTCAAACATTAAAACCAAAATTAGAGCTAAAACACCTCTTAATTAACTACAGAAATAATTAACCTGCATATTTAGCTGTTAACCTGCACCGAGGTAATAATGAAATGGGAGCTGAGCTCTATTGAAGTTAGATCAATAATGGTGGTCGGAAAGAGGAGCTCTATGTTATGCATGTATATAACGAAGGCTCATGCATTCTTGAAGCTAACTTACGGTGGCTTCTGAATTTTCTTGCAATGTGAACAGATCCAACGCGGCGATGACTCTAAACCGTAAGTCAATATTAAGTATTCCGATTAATTTGTGACTGAAGATTAGTGCATGTTGAGTTTGGACTTCTTTGAATGTAATCACATGATATGAGAGTAAATATTGCTTCTACGAGTATTAGACAGATAGCCTGCTAATCTTAATCAGTCAATACTATGAATCCAGGAACACGTTCGTTAACGTTTGCCCCCAACTGTTTGACCAAATTATAATATGTAAGATACTAGGCTATCTCCATTTAACAATAATTTTCAAGATGCACATATATTTAGTCTTTTTTTTTTTTTTTTTTGGGAAGAATGTGATTGAAAAGAGTGTAGGGAAAAGCGATTTTCAAAAATCACTTCCAATCAAGAATAATGGAGATTGTACATCATATTTACATGATCTACTAAGCAAATATATCAAATGAGATTTATAAGGGATATGATGAGTAAAATCGTGTATGGGTCAAGCTCTAGTTGTCATTTTTATTGTTGTTGTTACTACTATTTGACCTTAATCTTTTGTATGAACTCCTATCGAGGTTTGTAATTTCATCTGATTTTAGGTTTTTGACGTATAAACACAACCATTGTTAATTAAGGTGAAATAGGAAAGCACCATCTTGTAAGCATAACAAATTTATTCGTAACATGGCGTATTTGATACATTAGCAAAGTTTAACATATAATTTAAGTTGGTCAGATATACTTTTTAGTTTTTATTCACACGTTTTATAGGGCTGAGCAAGAAGGACAATAAATTATTGATTAAATAGCCAACAGGTGAACGCCATGAACTTTCTCTTATACTCTTTAACTTATGCTGGAAACACAATTTCTCACTTGCCATACAGCTTTCCATACAATTTAATATTCACTTATTATAAATATCGCAGGATAGCCGCTCCTCATGGCGACCCGTTGATTTCAATCGGCAAAGCCTGCATCAATACATTCCAGTTGTGCTAATCCTCTGTCTCAAAAAAATTTCCCCTTTATTTCCATTTTTAACTTTATTTTTATTTCACCAAGAAAGTACAAGCTTACCCTCGCAACATTGGATTCGTCTCCCTTAAAACCCTCATTACAGTCATGCTAAAAATATAATACAAAATAATTTAGTAAACCTCAAGTTGCCCTTTTTCATTTACTTTGTCAACTCTTGTTTATATATTAAAACTCTAATACATGTTATTAAAATTCGAATACAGTAAGTCAACTTTAATTATCTGAAAATAAAAATTAGAGATGAATTATCAAGCATCACAAGTCCAACTGTTGCAAAGTCAGCACTATCCAAAGTTCAAGAATCATACTAAACTACGAAGTAAATCAGAATTGAAGGAGACATGATACAACTTAACAACATTTTCAATACAGCATCTTCATGGGGACAAGTATCTTGATTCTCTGGCCATCATTCCTTTCATATGCAATATATATGATGAACCTTATTTCATGTGTTCATAGTACCAAATGTGAATAAATAGTATAATGAAGAAGAATATAACTTCTTCTTTTTTCATTAATATCATCTAGGACTATTTAATTATCCTTACGAAACATGCCACTAAGTTTAGTACGTAGAGTCGAGTCCAGTTCCATTCTAATGCTGCATAACCAACATGCACTTTACGATACTTTTCAGCTCAAGTGAACATTTCCACTGTGCTAGTTTTTAGCAGTCAAAACTGTGCTCATTTGAGCATGCGAAATCATTCTGCAGTAGAAGGCCCAGTTTGACCCACAATTTTTTTCAAGAAAATACATTCTTAAACAATGATTTGACATTATTTCAATTTCAGATTCTTCAATAAAATAATATTACACGCAAATCAAAAACTTTTTCTAATTTTTTAACCCGGCATTTTCCATCAATACTATGTTTTTTTTATCCCAATTAACTCTATGTTTTTTTCCAATTTTCGAGAACATTACGGAATGTAAAACAAAACTAAAATATTGCATTCTAATATCATTTTGAAGTTCTCATAGTCTAGTTTTTCAAATCGTAAACGACACATAAAAAGGCCAATCGTAGCAAAGTTTATGGCTTGTTAAAGTCGGCTGTTCCAAATTAGTATTTTCGAAAATTTTGATAACATGCTAGCTTTAAAAATTCGGTCATACTATATGTACAGTCGGCATTGACAACCCCAGTTGACAATCACACACATAGCACGATGAATAAAAAAATCGTGGATCCTCTCCTGTGAGGAAGTTGTCAACTCCAGTTGTACAACTAGCAAAATTATTAAAAATTCCGAAGCAATCGTATGCTAGTCGAATCCACAAATTGCCTACATCACGTCGAAGCTCATTTCAAGAATTACATCATATATGTAATTATGTATCCAAAGGTCTAACTCGTCTCTTCTTTAAAAAATTTCAATTATTTCATTAATATTTATTATTTTTATGTAACAAATTTCTCAATATAATTTACATCATTTTATTAGGAAATTCACATGGGGTATGACATCAAAAACTTTCGAAATTTTACATCCAAAAGATGTCATACCCCATGTATATTTTAAATTGTAAAATATCTCACAACATTGTTGCAAATTTATGCGTGTGCTACACAATATTCAACTAGGAAAATGCCCTGTGTACAGGGAATATTTTCACAGATGTTCTACAGGGCAGTCACATGGGGGTGGGCCCCATGTGAATATTTTATGTGTGTGGGCTCCACTGCTGTGTGTATCCTGTAAAATATCTGTTTCAAATTTCCGGTAGGTGCAGCACTGTTCATTCAACTATGGTATGACCAACGACATTTTGGCATTGGCAAAGTTGTCGTTCATTTGTCTTGTATTCATATTTATCAATTTTGCTTGTAGTTCATAAAATTTAGGTGGCAGAACAAGCAACGAAACTGGCTAAACCTTCAAAGTAAGACTATAACCATGTTCGTGCCAGAAGAGGTTAAACCACATACAATTGCAATTTAAATGAAAGAGCAAGAAGATGTAAATTCTCCAAGATATAACCCCGTTTGGTATTAATTTTTCACATCAAAAAATTAAATTTTTTAACATTATTTCATTATTTCAGCCATCGTTTTTTACTTTTTCACTCACAGGTGAGACCCACTTTTCTTTCGAACGGTTAAAAAATCAATTCTCATAATTATTACCGAATAGGCCCATAGTCCCTTGTTGCAATTAAGTCACCATATCGAGTAGGTACAATTTACGAAGTCAAGTCGAATTTCTATCCAGTAAACAGGAGTGAACCCGTGATGTTGAACGCTCAAGTTTTCCATTTTGGACACTGTCAATATTCTAGATGGGAGTCGTTTCCATCAATGACTTTCACTAATTTTGGTAATACATGGCGTCTAAACTTCAATCGAAAAAACATTTTGATGGTGAAAGTGTTTATTGACATCAATGACAGATTTTAGGAGATAGAATGATAATAAAATAGAAGCAATTATTTTCCCTATATATAAAAATTCTCGATTACTTGATATGCAAGTTTGTTTAATTAAACATCATGCACAAGTTCTAGGCTGGCATGGCCGACTTTCTTCCTCAACAAGCTAGTCAAGGCGGCTGCATCTACTCCTTCTCCGAGCACCACCACTTGGTCTTTCTTCTGCCCTTCTATTGCCACTGAAACCACACCTAAAACACAACCAAAATTTAGAACATTCTATACTATATGTGTGTGTTCGTATAGCCGGTTTCAATTTCAGATAAAGGAGAAAATTGCGGCAATTAAATACATATTGAGCTTAGTTTGTCGTCACGTTGATATATTTAGACGAAGAACCAGAGGTACAACATAAGAGAATACCAGATAAAGAATATAAACTAGCAAAGAAGAGAAAATATTATTAAACCCTGAGATTTAATCTATTGATTCTTCAACAATGATTCAATATATACCTGAAGTCCCGGCAGCAATTTTCATGGCCGTGGGTCTGCATTTGTCGCATTTAAATTGCACCTTTATAGTAATTCTCTGCAAAATTCAAACATTAAAACCAAAATTAGAGCTAAAACACCTCTTAATTAACTACAGAAATAATTAACCTGCATATTTAGCTGTTAGCCTGCACCGAGGTAACAATGAAATGGGAGCTGAGCTCTATTGAAGTTAGATCAATAATGGTGGTCGGAAAGAGGAGCTCTATGTTATGAATATTTATAACGAAGGCTCAAGCATTCTTGAAGCTAACTTACGGTGGCTTCTGAATTTTCTTGCAATGTGAACAGATCCAACGCGGCGATGACTCTAAACCGTAAGTCAATATTAAGTATTCTGATTAATTTGTGACTGAAGATTAGTGCATGTTCATTTTGGACTTCTTTGAATGTAATCACATGATATGAGAGTAAATATTGCTTCTACGTGTATTAGACAGATAGCCTGCTAATCTTAATAAGTCAATACTATGAATCCAGGAACACGTTTGTTAACGTTCGCCCCCAACTGTTTGACCAAATTATAATATGTAAGTTACTGGGCTATCTCCATTTAACAATAATTTTCAAGATGCACATATATTTAGACTTTTTTTTTTTTTTTTGAAGAATGTGATTGAAATGAGTGTAGGGAAAAGCGATTTTCAAAAATCACTTTCAATCAAGAATAATGGAGATTGTACATCATATTTATATGATCTACTAAGCAAATATATCAAATGAGATTTATAAGGGATATGATGAGTAAAATCGTGTATGGGTCAAGCTCTAGTTGTCATTTTTATTATTGTCGTTACTACTATTTGACCTTAATCTTTTGTATGAACTCCTATCGAGGCTTGTAATTTCGTCTGATTTTAGGTTTTTGACATATAAACACAACCATTGTTAACTACGGTGAAATAGGAAAGCACCGTCTTGTAAGCATAACAAATTTATTTGTAACATGGCGTATCTGATACATTCGCAAAGCTTAACATATAATTTAAGTTGATCAAATATACTTTTCATTCACACATTTTATAGGATTGAACAAGGACAACAAATTATTGATTAAAGAGCCAACAAGTGAACACCATGAACTTTCTCTTATGCTTTTTAACTTAAGCTTGAAACGCAATGTCTCACTTGCCATATAGCTTCCCATACAATTTAATATTCACTTATTATTCATACCATAGGATAGCCGTTCCTCAAGGCGACCTGTTGATTTCGATCAGCAAAGCCAGCCTCGATACATTCCAGTTTTGCTAATCCTCCGTCTCAAAATTTTTTCCCCTTCATTTTTGTTTTTATTTCACTATGAAAGTACAAGCTTACTGCCCGAAACATTGGATTCGTCTCAATCTTCCTTAAAACCCTCGTCACAGTCATGTTACAATTATAATACAAAATAATTTGGTAAGCCTCAAGTTGCCCTTTTTATTTAATTTGTCAACTCTTATTTATATATTAAAACTCTAAACTTGTTATTAAAATTCGAATACAATAAGTCTACTATGAATTATCAAGCATCACAAGTCCAATTGTTGCAAAGTCAGCACTATTCAAAGTTCAAGAATCATAAAAAACTACGAAGTAAATCAGAATTGAGGGAGACATGATACAACTTAACAACATTTTCGATGCAGCATCTTCATGGGTACAAGCATCTTGATTCTCAGGCCATCATTCCTTTCATATGCAATATATATGATGAACCTTATTCCATGTGTCATACATAGTACCAAACGTGAATAAATAGTATAATGAAGAAGAATATAACTTTTTTTTTTCGTTAATATCATCTAGGACTATTTAATTATCCTTACGAAACATGCCACCAAGTTTAGTATGCAGAGTCGAGTCCAGTTCCATTCTAATGCTGCATAAACAACATGCACTTTACGATACTTTTAAACTCAAATGGACATTTCCACTGTGCTAGTTTTTAGCAGTCAAAACTGTGCTCATTTTGAGCATGCAAAATCATTCTGCAATACAAGGCCCTGTCTGACCCACATTTAAAAAAAAAACATTCTTAAACAATAATTTGACATCATTTCAACCACAAATTCTTTAATAAAATAATATTACACGCATTTTCAAAACTTTTTTCTTATTTTTTAATCACGCATTTTCCATCAATACTATTTTTTTATCCCCATTAATTCTATGTTTTTTTTCCAATTTTTGAGAACAGTACGGACTGTAAAACAAAGATCAAATATTGCATTCTTAATATCATTTTGAAGTACTCACGATCTAGTTTTTCAAGTCGTAAACGGAGCACAAAAAGGGAAATCGTAACAAAGTTCACGGCTTGTTAAAGTAGGCTATTCCAAATTAATATTTTCGAAAATTTTGATAAGATGCTACTTTAAAAATTTGGTCATGCTATATGTCCAACTGGTGTTGACAACCTCAGTTGATAATTACACACATAGGAGGGAGACCCACAATGAATAAAAAAATCGTAGACCCTCTCTTGTGAGGAAGTAGTCAACTCCGGTTGTACAACTAGCAAAACTCTTAAAAATTCCTCTACAATCGTACGCTTGTCGAATCCACGAATTGCCTACGTCATCTCGAAGCTCATTTCAAGAACTACATCATATACATATCAAATGGTCCAAACGTATATCGAAAATAATTAAAAGTGCGTCTTAAAAGGAAGGTCTAACTTCTCTCTTCTCTAAAAATTTTCAATTATTTCATTAATGTTTATTATTTTTAAGTGACAAATCTCTCAATATAATTTACATTATTTTATTAGGAAATTTACATGGGGAATGACATCAAAATTTTAGATCCGAAAAATGTCATACCCCATGTATATTTTAGTATGAAATTTTCTCACAACTTTGTTGCAAATGTCTGCGTGTGCTTCACAATATTCAACTAGGAAAATGCCATGTGTACAGAGAATAATTTCACAGATATTCTACAGGGCAGTCACATGGGGGTAGACCCCATGTGAATATTTTATGGGTTGGGGCCCCACTGCTGTGTGTATCCTGTAAAATATCTGTATCAAATTTTTGATAAGTGTAGCACTGTTCATTCAACTATGTTATGACCAACGAAATTTTGGCACTGGCAAAGTTGTCGTTCATTTGTCTTGTATTCATAGTTATCGATTTTACTTGTACATAAAATATAGGTAGCAGAACTGTTGACTTCATGTTTTTATTATAACAAACATATTGCTTATATCGCTAACAATCGCATTTGAGTGATTATATAAATTATGGCAAGCTTGATCAATCGAAGACGAAAAGTTCACCATTGAAACACTTGAAAAGATGAGCAAATGCAAGACGAGACAATGGCCGAGCGTAAATGTCAAATTATTCAAGACTTACACTTCATCAAGTTCCGACATTGAAGACATTAGATTTAGACTTCTTGTTTTCAAGTGTAAAGGTAAAACACTTTAATAATTGGCAATATTGTTTGAAGCTTAAAATAAATCTTTAAACGACATTTAGAATATTTTTACATACAAAATTATTTTCCAAAGATATAAACTTTATTGCATATTTGGAAATGCCAAAAACCTTGAAAATGAGTTTTTAAAATATTCCTAAAGAACTCGTGGTTTTTTCCAAACAATCAAAGATAATTTTTTGTAAAAAAAATGGTTGTATCGGACGTCAGCCAGTTTGTCCAACGGTCCAAATAGTGACCGTTTTGATTTCTGACCAAAAAACGACTAGTTGACCGTCCAGTAGGTATCGAACGTCCGGTAGGGGTCGTCCGGTAGGACATAAATTTAATGGTTTTACTGTTATAAATACCTAATCAGTTTGCATTCTATTACAACTTAAAAAGAACATTAAAAGAGAGATCTTCTTGAGCTTGAATATTTGTTGCTTATCTTTATCAATCCACTCATACTTGGAAAACTTTTGATTGATTCAACCTTTGAAAAATCATTTTTCAAAGTTTTTCGTAACACTTGATCTTCATTCATTGCCATCCATTAAAGTGTTAGCCTATTTTTCTATCGTTATTCTCAACCTTGATATATTAATTATTGAGAGAAAAGTTTCAATTTGTAAATTTAAACTTGTGGGTTGTGTTGAAATCCCGTAAAGATCAACATTGAAAAAGGATCGGTGCTTCTTGATTGTAAGTCGTCGAAAGCTTTGTAAAAGGGTTGGATGGTACCATAAGTCGATCAATATAGTGAACAAGGTCTTGCTCGTGATGGAGAGTTTGGTAACGGAGGACGTAGATCGGTTGAGTTGGATCGAACCTCCTATTAAATCGTTTGTACTCTCTATCCCTTTTACTTATTTGCTTTGCATTGCTTTCATTATTCAATTTCATGTTTGTGAAATAGATATGTCTAAAATTTAGTTTCGATAAAGTTTTAAAAACCAATTCACCCCCCTCTTGGTTAGTCAATCTTGGGCTTTCAATTGGTATCAGAGCAGGGTTCTCACTTTCAAAAAGATTTTACAATTTAGAGTAATGGCTAACCAAGTGTTTCAAACTCTAGAAGGACACTACACTAATCGACCCCCCTTCTTTGATGGCACACATTACAATTATTGGAAAGCTAAGATGGTGATTTATGTTCAATCCATTGATTATAACATTTGAGAAATCATCGAATATGGTCCTTATATGCCCTCTAAAACTATCAAAGTTGATGGAAGACCCGACCAAACTATTCCAAAATCTAGAGAGGAATATGATGATGAAGACAAAAGAAAATTATCATTAAATGCCAAAGCTAAGAACTTACTTTATCGTGCATTAGATAGAAACGAGTTTAACCGTATTAGTACATGTAATTCCGCATTTGATATTTGGCATGCATTAGAAGTTACTCATGTGGGTACTAGCAAAGTGAAAGAAACCAAAATTAATATTTTGGTTAAGGAATTCGAAATTTTTTTTATGAAACAAAATGAACCTATTGTTGATATGATTACTCATTTTACCGACATTGTAAATGGTCTAAAAGGATTTGATCAAAATATACTAATGGTGAACTTGTGAGCAAAATGCTTAGGTCCCTATCCGAAGATTGGAGCCCATTGAGAATGTTAATAGAGAATGCCAAAGATATAAATACATATCCTTTGGAAGAACTCTATGGAACATTAATGACTTATGAGCTCAACAATGTCGAGGTCAAGGTGAAGACAAGAAAAAGTAAAGAGGAATGAAAGGAATCCTCTAAACGTCAAATAGCTTTAAAGTCGGCAATTGAAGAGGGAACAACAAGTGACAACATGAGTAATGAAGAGCTTGATGATTTGGTTCTTCTTGTTAAAAAATGGAGAGGCTACCGAAACAATCGAAAATTTCAAAAAAAGGATGAAAAAGTTGAAGAGAAAAGCAAGAAAATCATGTACTAGGATTGTGACAAGCTCAGTCACAAGAGAACTGAATGCCCGAACAAAAGGAAGAATGTCAAGAAAAAGGCATTACAAAGTACATGGGATGAAAGTGATGATGATCAAAACAAAAATGATAGCCAAGATGAAATTGCCAACATGTGCTTCATGGCCATCAAAGATGAGGTAAATTCTTTTGATAAATGTTCATATGATGAATTGGCAATTTTCTACGATGAAATGCTTGAAGAATTTGAAAAGCTTGCATTAAGTCACTCCATTCTTAAATAGAAAAATTCTTCATTAAAAGAAGAAATAAAGAAAATTTCGGATAAACAAAAAGAAAATTACGATTTATTGATGAAAGAAAACTCTCTTTTAAAATAAAAGATTGAGGACTTGATAAAAATCATTCATAAATTTTCCCAAGGAAAGAAGAATTTTGATTTAATGCTTGGAAATCAAAAATATGTTTTTGATAAAGGAGGGATTGAATACAAACCCTCCTTGAAGCAAAAGTCTCTTGAAAATATATTTGTTAAATCTTCAAATTCTTCCACTTCAAGAATTACATGTAGTTTTTGCAATAAAAATGGACATGTTGCATTCAATTGCTTAACCAAAAAGAAGTTATACTTTGAAAAAAAATATAAGTGGATATAACAATCCACAAATACTGACTACCAAGAACCCAAATTTGTATGGGTACCAAAAATCAAAAATTGAATTACTTTTGTAGATATCAAAGAAATTAAAAAGCAAATGGTTCTTGGATAATGGATGTTCAAGACACATGATCGGAGATAGAAAGCTACTAACAAACTTCAAGCAAAAGAATGAAGGTCATGTGACATTCGGTGACAATGCTATGGGAAAAATCATTGGAATCGGAGATATTGGTAATCACTCTTCTCCTAAAATTGAAAATGTTTTACTTGTTAATAACCTCAAACATAATTTGCTTAGCATTAGTCAATTATGTGATAAATGCTATCATATTTATTTCGACTCTTCAAAATGCTTTACAAAGGATGCTACTTCAAAGGAAGCAATGTTCATAGTTAGTCGAGTAAAAGATGTTTATATCCTAAATATTGAGTTTGAAAATGATGAAAAATGTTTACTAAGCCTCAAGGAAGATACATGTTTATGGCATAGGAGGTTAGGCCATGCTAGCATGGATCTTCTTCCAAAAAATTCAAAAAATTGTTTTGTTGAAGGATTGCCAAATTTGAAATTTGAAAAAGATAAAGTTTGTGATACTTGTCAATTTGGCAAGCAAGTAAAAAGTTCTTTCAAAACTAAGCAACACTCTTCAACATAAAAAGCCTTACAACTACTTCATATTGATCTTTTTGGACCCTCTAGAATCGCAAGTTTGGGTGGAAAACATTTTGCTTTTGTCATCGTAGATGATTTTTCTAGATTCACTTGGGTTCAATTCTTAAGTCTCAAAGAAGAGGCTTTAAATGTCTTTAAGCATTTTCGTAAAAAGGTTCAAAAAGAAAAAAGATACTCTATCACTTCTATAAGGAGTGATCATGATAGAGAATTTGATAATATTGCTTTTGATAACTTTTGCAATGAAAATGGATATAATCATAACTTCTCGGCTCCTAGAACTCCTCGACAAAATGGAATAGTAGAAAGAAAGAATTGAACATTGCAAGAAATGGCTAGGACCATGCTAAATGAAAATAGCATGCCAAAATATTTTTGGGCCGAAGCCGTCTATACCGCTTGCTATTTGTAAATAGAGTACATGTAAGTAAAAAGAAAAACAAAACTCCTTAAAAACTTTGGAAAAATAAAATTCTAAACATTGGTTACTTTAGAGTTTTAAGGTGCAAATGCTTTATTTTAAACACTAAAGATAATTTGGAAAAGTTTGATTCAAAATCCGATGTTGGAACTTTTCTAGGATATTCATCAACTAGCGAAACTTATAGAGTATTTAACAAAAGAACTCTAGTTATTGAAGAATCAATGCATGTTACTTTTGATGAAACCAATTCTCTTGATTGAGAGAAAGGTAGTGATGATGATGTAGGGTTGGAAGCTCCTTTTGAACAAATGAATATTCAAGACCAAAATAAAGAGGCACCAAATGAGGAATCAAATAAACAAGAAAATGGAGAAAGACAACCCGAAAAACAAAGTGATCCCCCATTACCAAAGGAAAGGAAATTCGTTCCGTCTCATCCTAGGAAGCTAATAATTGGCGATTCATCAAAAGGTATCACCACTAGAACTTCTCATAAAAATCACTTTGGTAGTTGTGCATTTATTTCTCAAATTGAACCTAAAAATTTCGAAGAAGCCGAGTTTGATGAGTTTTGGATTCTAGCAATGCAAGAAGAATTAAATCAATTTGAAAGAAATCATGTTTGGAACTTAGTTGCTAGACCAAACAATCAAACCGTTATTGGAACAAAATGGGTTTTTAGAAACAAAAGTGAGGAAATGGAGTAATTGTCCGTAACAAGGTTAGATTAGTGGCCCAAGGTTACAATTAAGAAGATGGAATCGATTTTGAAGAAACATTTGCACCCGTAGCAAGATTAGAATCCATTCGTATGCTTCTTGCATTTGCGTGTTACAAAGGTTTTACACTTTATCAAATGGATGTTAAAAGTGCATTTCTAAATGGTTTTATTGAAGAAGAAGTTTTTGTTGAGCAACCAATTTTAAAAATCACAAGTATCCGGATCATGTATTTAAACTTCGAAAGGCTCTTTACGGTTTGAAACAAGCTCCTAGAGCTTGGTACGAACGGTTGAGCAAATTTCTTCTCTCAAATGGTTTCTCAATTGGAAAAGCAGATACCACACTCTTTGAAAAAACTCATAACAAGGATATGCTCATTGTGCAAATTTATGTTAACGATATCATATTTCGTGCTATAAATGTTCATCTTTGTGAAGAATTTTCAAATTGCATGAGCAAAGAATTTGAAAGGAGCATGATGGATGAATTAAAATTCTTCCTTGGTCTTCAAATTAAACAAACAAAAGAAGGAATTTCCATATATAAAAATAAATACATATTAGATATGCTTAAGAAACTTGATATGCATGACATTAAACCGATGAACACACCAACGAGCTCATTCGTAAAACTTCGTAAAGATGAGCAAGGCATATCTGTGGACGTCACGAAATATCGAGGTATGATCGGATCTCTTACTTATTTAACTGCTAGTAGGCCCGATAATATGTTTAGTGTTTGCTTATGTGCTCATTTTCAATCTAATCCTAAAGAGTCACACTTAAAGACCGTAAAAAGAATTTTTTGTTATCTAAATGGAATTAGAACTTTGGGACTTTGGTATCCAAAATGCACTCACATTGACTTAATTAATTACTCAGATGTCGATTGGTCCGGATGTAATGTTGATCGTAAAAGCACTAGTGAAAATTGTCACTTTCTAGGCTTTGCACTTGTGTCTTGGTCTAGTAGGAAACAAAATTCTGTTGCACTATCCCCCGCCGAGGCGGAATACATTTCGGCTACTTGTTGTTGTGCACAAACAGTTTGGATGAAACAAACTCTATGTGATTATCATTTGACTTGTGATCATGTGCCTATTTTATGTGACAATACTAGTGCCATAAATTTGTCTAAAAATCCCGTCTTACACTCACGAACTAAGCATATTGAAATTAGACACCATTTTCTTCGTGATCACGCACAAAAAGGAAATATCGAATTAGAATTTATCAAGACCAAGGACCAATTAGCCGATATCTTTACCAAACCTCTGGCTCATGAACGTTTTTCACATATTCTAAGAGGATTGGGTATGATAAATGAAATTGAGGTAAAAGAAGTTTGAAAATTTTATATCTGCCATAAAAAGGAAAAAAAAAAAAGGTATAGCGGATGGATCATCCAGTCTATACCGGACACGTCTATAAGATGATCTGGTACCTCGACCTTTCTTACTGCAAAATTCTCTGCCTTAGCGGACAAATCCGGTACCCATACCGAACGTCCGATAGAACAAAATTCCACTTTTAAAAAGGGCGGACTTCATTTCTCCTTCTTTATTTTCTTCATTCTCTTCAACTTCTTCTCCCTCAATCTCCTCTCCAAACCATCTTCTTCACTCCAAATCATAAGATTTACTTAAGATTCACGAAACCCATCACTTTTACTCCTTCCATCTCAAAAATTTCACCTCTTTTTGTGATTTTCCCCAAACATCCGAACCCTAATCTCCTTTTTCGACATTTTTCAAAATTGTAATCATCCCTTGCAATTACTGGCGCTAAAAGGATTGGAAAGAGGTTGAAGCAAACAGTTAGACGCTCTCCATCCTCTTCTTTAGAGAAAGACACGGATTCGGAGCCTGAGTTGCCCTTGAACACTTTTGAAAATCGCCCGTTCACCTAGGTAAACGTGTTGATTTTACGGACTTTTCTATTCAAGCTCCTGTTTTTCATATTGAGAATTTTTTTGAAACAATGGGATGGACTTCGGTGTACACCTTAGTAGAAAATGGTTATCCCCAACTAATGAAGGAATTTTACAAAAATATGGTTATTACTCCTGGTTCGGATCGTATATCTTGCTTAAGTAAAAATGTGCGGGTCACCATTGATAAAGCTCTAATCTGCCAACTTTTCAATCTTGAACCGTGTGATATCCAAGTCTTTGTTCATAAAGCTCATCCGACTAGAGACGATTACAACCCGAGTGATGCATGTCGTCGTGTGACGGGAAAAGATTTTGAAAATATCACCAAAATTAGTGCTAATCAACTCACTCTACCTTGTGAAGTTTTGCAAAATATCATTGCCAATGTTATTTTACCTAGGAAAGGGCGTCGGGATGAAGTAAATTATTTTAACCTTTTTATTCTTGATTCCTTCCTTGTTGGTCGTAAATTAGATTTCCTAACCTTTGCCTTGGGTCTTATGAAACTCATATACTCTTCCCATTATGCCAAAGCCTTACCTTACAAAATGTTTTTAACAAAAATTTTCAAATACTTCAATGTTCCTCTTGATGGTGAAGCAGTTATAAAACCTAGCCCCACCGATACCATAAATATTCAAACTCTTAAACGAATAAAAATTTATAAAACACAAGGCCAATGGGTGGCCTTCACCAAAGGGTTCGACCCCACCTCGGGACCCTCAACATTGCCTTTCGAAGAGTAAGACGAAGCAGATGACAATGTTCCATTACCTTCGCATCCACCTCCTATTCAGCCCTCAGGTGGCTCTTCATTCTCTCAAAGTTTCACTTTCACCGAGGCTCATTTTAACATTCTCAATGGGCGCCTCGACTCTCTTACCTCATCAGTTGATCACATTTAAGCTCGATAGGATGCCATTCTTACACAGCAGGCAGAGATGCAAGCTCAGCAAAACGCATTCTTTGAGTACTTCTATGCACATTTTCCTCTGACAGCTCCTCCGGTGCCTTAGTACCTGCTTTTGTTGTCTTTGACTTATAGAAACTAATTTTTTTTTATGATAATACTCATCTTAGTATTTTTTGACTTGTAAATCTATATTTTTTATGTTTTCTACTTAATGACAATGTTTATGGTAATTCTTGGTGTACTTATGTTTTTCATGCTTCATTGTTCCTTTTCGCTTAAGTCAAAAGGGAGAAAATTATTTTGAGATGATAATGACATGAAATGGGCATGATTTGTAAAAGTAAGGGGGAATTTTTTTTTTTTTTAACACGTGCTTTTCAATTATCAAAATTATGGCAAGCTTGATCAATCGAAGATGAAAAGTTCACCATCGAAACACTTGAAAAGATGAGCAAATGCAAGACGGTACAAAGGCCGAGTGTAAACGTCAAATTATTCAAGACTTACACTTCATCAAGTTCCGACATTGAAGACATTAGATTTAGATTTCTTGTTTTCAAGTGTAAAGATAAAACACTTTAATAATTGGTAATATTGTTTGAAGCTTAAGATCAATCTTTAAACGACGTTTGAAATATTTTTACGTACAAAATTATTTTCCAAAGATACAAACTTTATTGCATATTTGGAAATGCCAAAAACCTTGAAAATGAGTTTTTAAAATATTCCTAAAGAACTCGTGGTTTTTTCCTAACAATCAAAGATAATTTTTTGTAAAAAAAAAAAATGGTCGTACCGGACGCGTCCGGTATGTGTGGCGAACATCCGGTAGAGCCGATTTGTCCAATGGTCCAAATAGTAGCCGTTCTGACTTCTGACCAAAAAACGACTAGTTGACCGTCCGATGGGGTCGTTTGATAGGACAGAAATTTGACGGTTTTACTGTTATAAATATCTGATCAGTTTGCATTCTATTACAACTTAAAAAGAACATTAAAAGAGAGATCTTCTTGAGCTTAAGTATTTGTTTCTTATCTTTATCAATCCACTCATACTTGGAAAACCTTTGATTGATTCAACCTTTGAAAAATCAAAATTTCAAAGTTTTGCATATCTAACACTTGAGCTTCATTCATTGCCATCCATTAAAGTGGTAGCCTATTTTTCTCTCATTATTCTCAACCTTGATATATTAATTATTGAGAGAAAAGTTTCAATTTTGTAAATTTAAACTTGTGGGTCGTAGTCCCATAAAGATCAATATTGTAAAAGGATCGGTGCTCCTTGATTGTAAGTTATTGGAAGCTTTGTAAAATGGTTGGATTGCACCATAAGTAGATCAATATAGTAAAAAAGGCCTTGTTCGTGACGGAGAGCTTGGTAACGGAGGACGTAGATCGGTTGAGTTGGATCGAACCTCCTATTAAATCGTTTGCACTCTCTATCCC
>NC_036242.1:20073218-20139344 GCF_002742605.1 Olea europaea var. sylvestris | reverse complement strand
TTTAACGATCAAAAAATCAATTCTCATAATCGAACAGGTCCGTAGTCCCTTGTTGCAGTAAATTTACAGTATCAAGTAGTAACTATTTACGAAGTCAAGTCGAATTTCTATGTAGTAAACAAGAGTGAACCCGTGATGTTGAATGTACGCTCAAGTTTTCCATTTTGGACACTGTCAATATTCTAGATGGGAGTCGTATCCATCAATGACTTTCACTGATTTTGGAAATACATGGCGTCTAAACTTCAATCGAAACATTTTGATGGTGAAAGTGTTTATTGACATCAATGACAGATTTTTGGAGATGGAATGATAATAAAATAAAAGCAATTATTTTCCCTATACATAAAAATTCTCGATTACTTGATATGCAAGTTTGTTTAATTAAACATCATCCACAAGTTCTAGGCTGGCATGGCCGACTTTCTGTTAGAAAAATAATTAGTTGCAACAGTGATCAGAACAATATAAGCAGAAATATAAAACTTATCGTCCGATCGAGTCTCGTGACGGCACGATGTCCTAAAGTGAAATTGCCCGTCAATAATTGCTGCGACCTCCGTGGACAATCACTTCCAGGATACAACGATCGTAAACCACTTGTGCAGCAATCACGAATGGTTTTTCTAGAACTCTCAATTGTACTCCAGAATAGATATAAAAACCCGAATATAAGAAATTCACAATATGAAAAGAGTGATTGATGCAAGATGATTTTTCTATTGTCTTTGTGTGTGTCTTTTTCCAAAACGAGATATGGGTTTATATAGGTAGGATGGCGGTAACAGTCTTCACCATGTTAATGTAGAATTTTAATGACTGAGTAGTGGGTGTTTTAATGGCAGTTAGTGGGTTGTTACAAAAACAAACAGTCATAAAATACTGGCTAGTTTTACCAATTAAATAACAAAAAAAAATATTTATTTTAGTCAAGGAAGCCCAAGAGCCCAAGGCCCCAATCAAGACATTTTAATATTTACGTGGGGAGTGATTCGAACCCCTGACGTCCCACACAAATGTCACATTTCCCACCACTTTGGCACTTTATCTAATTTGATTATTTCTTTCACATTTTATATTTATACCATAAATACATAACACTTTCTTCCTCAACAAGCTAGTCAAGGCAGCTGCATCTACTCCTTCTCCGAGCACCACCACTTGGTCTTTCTTCTCCCCTTCTATTGCCACTGAAACCACACCTAAAACACAACCAAAATTTAGAACATTCTATACTATATGTGTGTGTTCGTATAGCCGGTCTCAATTTCAGATAAAGGAGAAAATTGCGGCAATTAAATACATATTGAGCTTAGTTTGTCGTCACGTTGATATATTTAGACGAAGAACCAGAGGTACAACATAAGAGAATACCAGATAAAGAATATAAACTAGCAAAGAAGAGAAAATATTATTAAACCCTGAAATTTAATCTATTGATTCTTCAACAATGATTCAATATATACCTGAAGTCCCGGCAGCAATTTTCATGGCCGTGGGTCTGCATTTGTCGCATTTAAATTGCACCTTTATAGAAATTCTCTGCAAAATTCAAACATTAAAACCAAAATTGGAGCTAAAACACGTCTTAATTAACTATAGAAATAATTAACCTGCATATTTAGCTGTCAGCCTGCACCGAGCTAGTAATGAAATGGGAGCTGAGCTCTATTGAAGTTAGATCAATAATGGTGGTCGGAAGGAGGAGCTCTATGTTATGCATATATATAACGAAGGCTCAAGCATTCTTGAAGCTAACTTACGGTGGCTTCTGAATTTTCTTGCAATGTGAACAGATCCAACGCGGCGATGACTCTAAACCGTAAGTCAATATTAAGTATTCCGATTAATTTGTGACTGAAGATTAGTGCATGTTCATTTTGGACTTCTTTGAATGTAATCACATGATATGAGAGTAAATATTGCTTCTACGTGTATTAGACAGATAGCCTGCTAATCTTAGTCAATACTATAAATCCAGGAACACGTTTGTTAACGTTTCGCCCCCAACTGTTTGACCAAATTATGCCCTCGTTTGACCCTCATTTTTTGATGTAAAAATGGGTGAAATAGTATTTTTTTTAAAATAAATGGTTGAAAAAGAAGTAATTTTTTTTTACGTGTAATATTATTTTTTAGAAGATTGTGTGGTTGAAAATAAGAGAGAGAAAAATTTTAAGATGCACACATTTATTTATTTATTTGTTTGTTTTTTTTGGAAGAATGTGATTGAAATGAATGTACGGAAAAGCGATTTTCAAAAATCACTTCCAATCAAGAATAATGGAGATTGTACATCATATTTATATGATCTACTAAGCAAATATATCAAATGAGATTTATAAGGTATACAATGAGTAAAATCGTGTATGGGTCGAGCTCTAGTTGTCATTTTTTTTGTTGTTGTTACTACTATAGTTGACCTTAATCTTTTGTATGAACTCCTATCAAGGTTTGTAATTTCGTCTGATTTTAGGTTTTTGACGTATAAACACAGCCATTGTTAATTAAGGTGAAATAGGAAAGCACCATCTTATAAGCATAAGAAATTTATTCGTAACATGGCATATTTGATACATTCACAAAGTTTAACGTATAATTTAAGTTATAAGTTGGTCAAATTTACTTTTCATTCACACATTTTATAGGACTTAGCAAGAAGGACAATAAATTATTGATTAAAGAGCCAACAAGTGAACGCTATGAACTTTTTCTTATGCTCTTTAACTTAAGCTTCAAACGCAATGTCTCATGATAAGTGTATTTTTGCACACTTATTTAGATCACAAACATGACTTAATTACAAGCAAAATGTATGGATTGTGACTTAATCTCGTTGAATTCATGCAATATAGGAATTTCTATGAAAATGGTGGAATTCAGGAGAAAAGAGCCGAAAAAAGACTAAAATGGAGTAAAGTGATAGTTCAGGGACTAAGGATGCAAATATTCAAAAGTTGAACTAAAAAGCAACCTGGGAATGCAAATATTCTAAGTATTAACTCGAAAGCGATACAAGATGATTGGAAGAAGAAGGAATTATAAAGGGACTAAAATGAAGAAAAATGAAAGTTCGAGGACCAAAATAGACATTTTGCATAGTTGGCAGCAATATGCGACCGCATAGTGCTACCCTCTATGCGGTCGCATAGAGGCCTCCCGAGAATTTTTTCTCAAATTTTTTTACTCTATGCGAACGCATAGAAATGTACTATGCGGTCGCATAGAACAAGTTCTGGGGCCGATTCTGCAGTTTCCTTATACGACTGAAGCTCTTTTGGTAACCTAATTTTCACTTGATATAAATATCAAAAGACGTCCAAAAAGAAGCAGAACGTATTGGAGGCAGAAAAACACTTCTTGGAGAGGATTTTAAGCTCAAGAACAAAGATTTACACGAAGAGCTTCAAAATTTCTCAAGATTTCATAACCCGGTGATGCTTTTTATCCAAAATCTCATGTATTCTTTTATTTTAATCATGTTAGGCTAGATTTTTATGTGCTAGGAGATCGATGTACCATGTAATTTGATCTTTTATTTTCTAACTTTGCAATTTGACATTAAGACATATTTATATTGTTTTGAATGATTTATATGCAATTATTGTTTTCGAATTAAGGGGCCCATAATTGTGTGAGTTTGGGTGATTTATTCTTGCATTCAAGAGAATTGGAATAGGTTCGACATAATATAAATCATTGTAGGGTCCGACAGGGGATAGAAATATACTGCTATGCCCTACGTGAATCTTTAAGTGTTCATAAAACCGCATGCATTTTTACATATGCACTTGCCATAGAAATATAGGCCGGTGGTATATAGAAATAGGTTCGATACATCTCGAGAGAGAGTATTGGATAGACTTAGGAACATTGGTTCGTCACAATTGAAGTGTGTTGTCACATTGTAAAACTAGGAATTTAAAGTGAGAATTGCATAGGAAATCGTGATTCTAGTGTGTTTAAGTTCTATTGATTACAACAAACGTGCGTTCTCAACATCTGATTTCATTTTAGAGTGTTAAAAATATTGCTTTACATATTTAATTTAATTCAATCATAAAAATTGCATAATTAGGGTTTTCTTTCCAAAATTAGGGTTTTCATTAGGTTCGCATTCACTTTAGTAATTTAGTTTCGGTTAAGGCGACGATAGATAAAATTGAACTAATCAATATCTGTGAGATAATATTTAGACTCATTTAATCCACTTTATTACTTGTTAACGAACCGTACACTTGCGGTAGTTTTAAATCAAAAGAAATAATTTCGTGAACAAGTTTTTGGCATCGTTGCTGGGGATTAAGTTTAGTTTAATTTTATTTCTCGAGACACTAATTCGAACTTCAATTTTTATTTTGCTAGTATAATTTTGTTTTTGTTTTTATTTTAGGTTATTATCCTTTATTTGTGTTTTAGTTATTTAAATTTTTTGAATCTCAGTGCTCGTACTGGTTTTGTTTCTGAGATTTGCATGCCACGATCGATTAGAGGAGAATTGATTCCAGCTGATCCTGAAATTGAGCGCACCTTTCATTGACTGCAAAGAGATCATCGAGAAGCACAAGTACAAATGGCTAACGAACTAAACAATCACATTATTCAAGCTAATGAAAGAGAGGCAATGGATGAAGGAAAGGAGATTCTGGGAGATTTCTTGACTCCTCAAGTAATTCAAAGTCAATCCAGCATAGTGTATCCACCATTTGGGCAGCCAAATTTCTAGTTGAAGACCAATGTGATACAGCTATTTCAAAATGGACACCAGTTTTATGGCAAAGCCAAGGAGAATCCACATACACACGTATCTTGATTTTTGGATATGTGTCAACATTTCAGATACCAAGGGATTTCGGACGATGCTATTAGGCTAAGGCTGTTTCCACATACGCCATGAGACAGAGCACTTGAATGGTTGGATTCACTTTCGGTTGCAAGTATCACTACATGGAACGAGTTGGTAAACAAATTCTGCACAAAGTTTTTCTCCCCAGCTAAGATGGCGAAACTGAGACATGACATATCAGTATTTAGTCAAGGAGAAATTGAATCATTTGACGAAGTTTGGAACAGATTCAAAAAATGCTCCGGAAGTGCCCTCAACATGGGTTTGATAAAAAGACCCAAATTCGATTATTCTACATAGGGTTATTTCCATACCACAAGATCATGGTGGATTCAGCGTTAGATGGCTCAATATCCAAACGAACAGTTGATAGGGCATTGGAATTATTTGAGAAAATGGCTACCACAACAGTCATGTGGTCTTCTGAGGGGGCGATTCCAAGGAAAACTCCGGGTGTCTATGAGGTGGATACTTATTTAGCAATATCTACAAAAATCAACTCTCTGTATCACAAGGTGAAAAGCATATCACAATCAGCACAAGCTAAGAAGAGCAATTATGAGGAATGTGGAGTTGAGCATAAAACATCATAATGCCCAATACTCAAGCAGTAAGGAATTGAGCAAGCAGACTTGCACAGTGGGGATAACGCCAACAACACAATCAATATGGAGAAACTTTCAATCCCAGTTGGAAGAAGCATCCCAACTCCTCTTTGAGCAACCAGAATCAAAATAAGCCACAGGGACAATTTCAACAACAAGAGAAGAGGCCTCAATTGGAAGATACGATAGGAAAATTCATGGAGAAAGCCGAAGCTACACTTCAAAATCAAAATGCAGCCATCAAAAATTTGGAAACTCAGATGGGGCAGTTGACCATCGCATTGACTGGTAAAATGCCAGGTAACTTGTCGAGTAACACAGAAATCAATTCCAAAGAACAAGCCAAGGCCATTACAACTCGAAGTAGAGTACAATTGCCTAAAATCCATATCAAGAGACCGGGTGTGATTAAAGAGACATCTTCCCCTGCTGAAGAAGAGATTGTTGTAAAGTAATCAACTCCAAAGGAAAATTCAGAAAAGTCACAGGATAAGGCCAAAGTCACAATCAACCCATACGAGCCTCCGATTCCCTTTCTACAGCGGTTGAAGAAGCAAAAATTGGAGCAACGGTACAAAAAATTCCTAGAAGTCTTCAAAAAGCTCCATATCAACACCCCACTAGCCGATACACTATTCCAGATGCCTAGCTACGCGAAGTCTCTCAAAGATATTATATCAAATAAACACAAGCTGGAGGACCATGAGACAATAATGCTTACGGGGGAATGCAGTGCCAGAATCCAAAAAAAGCTCCCATCAAAACTGAAAGATCCAGGGAGTTATACTGTTCCTTGCACTATTGGTGAAGTCTATTTCGATAAAGCATTATGTGACCTCGATGCAAGTATTAATTTAATGCCTCTGTCTGTTTTTAGGAACCTCGGCTTGGAAGAAGCTAAAGTGACTACTGTGACACTTCAGCTGGCGGACAGGTCACTGACACATCCCAGAGGGATAATTGAAGATGTGCTTATCAAGGTTGAAAAGTTCATATTCCCAGTGAATTTTCTTATCTTGGACATGGAAGAAGACAAGGATGTCCCATTGATACTTGACAGACCATTTCTGGCCACAGGGAGAGCGTTAATTGATGTTCAAAGGGACAGTTGATCTTAAGATTGGGAGAGGAGCATATATCGTTCAATGTATTCAAGGCCATGAAACTGCCAGTAGAATCAGATAGCTGTTACCAAGTTGACATTATTGACAAGGCAGTACAAGAAACATTCTTACTTCATAACCCATCTGACGCCTGAGGCATGCATTGCACAAACCCAATCAGTTCAGTCAGATTCTCTTGAAATTGAAACATGTGCGAAGTTTTTGGAGACCAACCCGCTATAGACCCAAAAGAGGCACTTCGAGAAACTGGGGATGGGAAATACAAAGCCACCGCCTTCCATTCAGCAACCCCCAGTTTTAGAACTCAAGTAACTACCGCCACATCTCAGATATGCATATTTGGGGGAGTCAAATACACTTCAGTAATCATTTCAAACACAATCAGTGAGGTGGAGGAAGAAAAATTGCTCAGGGTACTCAGAGAGAACAAGACGGCGATTGGGTGGACAATAGCTGACATTAAAGGGATCAGGCATTCTCTGTGTATGCATAAAATTCTAATGGAAGAAAATTGCAAGCCAAGTATAGAGGGTCAGAGAAGATTGAATCCGAACATGAAGGAAGTAGTCAGGACAGAGATACTGAAATTACTGGATGCAGGAATTATCTACCCAATTTCAGATAGTGCATGGATCAATCCAATTCAAGTGGTACCGAAAAAATGGGGAATCAAAGTGGTGAAAAATGAGAAGAATGAATTAATTTCCACCAGAACAGTTACGAGATGGAGAGTTTGCATCGATTATCGCAAACTCAATGCAATTACACGAAAGGATCACTTCCCACTCCCATTCATTGATCAGATGTTGGAGAGGTTGGCTGGACATTCACACTACTGCTTCCTTAATGGATACTCGGGCTACAATCAGATACCTGTTGCACTAGATGATCAGGAGAAGATCACTTTCACTTGCCCCTACGATACTTTTGCTTATCGTAGGATGTCTTTTGATCTTTGCAATGCTCCAGCCACATTTCAGAGGTGTATGATGGCAATATTCTATGATATGATTGAAAGGTTTATTGAGGTTTTTATGGACGACTTCTCAGTGTTTGGATCTTCATTCGATGAATGTCTAGAACACCTAAATTTGGTCTTACAGAGATGCAAGGAGACAAACCTAGTTTTAAATTGGGATAAATGCCACTTTATGGTACACGAAGGTATTGTACTCGGGCATCAGATCTCGATAAAAGGAATTGAGATGGACAAGGTAAAAATTCAAGTTATTGAGAAGTTACTATCACCTACATCAGTTAAAAGAGTTCGCAGCTTCTTGGGGGCATGCGGGGTTCTATAGGAGATTTATAAAAGATTTCTCGAAGATCACTAAGTCGTTATGCAATTTGCTAATGAAAGACGTAACATTTGAGTTTAATGAGGAATGCCTCACAGCAGTCAACACTTTAAAGGAGAAGCTCACGACAGCACCAGTAATTGTGGCACCAGACTGGGAACTACCTTTTGAATTGATGTGTGATGCCAGTGATCATGCCGTAGGTGCAGTATTAGGATAGTTGAGGAACAAGATCTTTCATGCGATCTACTATGCAAGCAGAACTCTAAATGATGCGTAAATCAATTATGCCACCATTGAAAATGAGTTGTTGGCCGTGTTATATGCATTCGACAAATTCAGATCATACCTTGTCGGGTCTAAAGTCATCATCTACACAGATCATGCTGCATTGAAGTATCTACTTACAAAGAAGGATGCAAAGTCGAGATTGATTCGTTGGGTACTGTTGCTGCAAGAATTTGATATCGAGATACGAGACAAGAAGGGCAATGAGAATGTAGTAGCGGATGACCTATCCCGATTAGAGCCTGGGGAGACAGAAGAATTAGTAGACATCAATGATATCTTCCCGGATGATCAGATTTGAGAGCAGATGAAGCACCTTGGTACGCAGATATCGTCAATTACTTGGCCAATTCCATCCCACCGCTGGACTACTCAAGTCACCAAAGGAAAAAGTTCTTCGCTGAATTGAAGTATTATTTCTGGGAGGATCCAATTCTCTATAGGCGAGGGGCTGATTAGATAGCAAGGAGATGCATACATGAGGAAGAAGTACATTAGATTCTCAAGCACTGCCACTCATCTGCATATGCAGGGCACTTTGGGGCTTAGAAAACAGTTGCAAAGATTCTACAATCAGGGTTCTACTGGCCTACACTATTTAGAGACGCCTTTGAGTTTGTCAAGAGGTGTGACAGATGTCAACGCACTGAAAATATCTCGAGAAGAAAAGAAATGCCACTGAATAACATTTTGGAAGTGGAGATATTCGATGTTTGGAGAATTGACTTCATGAGACATTTTCCCTCCATTCTCAAATCAGTAAATCTTGGTAGCAGTGGACTAGGTATCAAAATGGGTGGAAGCAGTTGCACTACCAACAAATGACTCAAAGGCAATAATTGGGTTCTTGAAGAAATATATTTTCACCAAATATGGTACACCGCGAGCTATAATCAATGACGGGGGCAAACACTTCTGTAATCGCCAGTTTGAATAGCTGTTGAATAAATATGGCGTTAAACACTGTGTTGCTACTGCATATCATTCACAAACCAGCGGGCAAGTTGAAGTATCTAATCGGCAGCTGAAGAGAATACTCGAGGTCACAGTGAACTCATCTAGAAAGGACTAGTCTAAAAAGCTGGACGATGCATTGTGGACTTACAGGATAGCATTCAAGACACCGATAAGCATGTCGTCATACCGCCTAGTTATTGGAAAAACGTGCCATCTGCCACTAGAAATAGAGCACCAGGCATATTGGGCTATGAAACAATTAAATATGGACTTGAGTGCCACCAGTGAAAAGCGCCTACTGCAACTTCATGAGTTAGATGAATTTAGAATGGAAGCTTATGAAAATTCAAAACTCTACAAGGAGCGAACCAAGAGGTGGCATGACATGCATATTCAGAGGCAAGAATTCGAAGTGGGGCAACAGTGCTATTATATAATTCTAGACTCAAGCTGTTCCCAGGAAAACTACGATTACGGTGGTCGGGCCCTTATATTGTCACGAAAGTCCTACCATATGGGGTTATACAAGTCCGCCATGAGACTAAGGGTACCTTCACTATTAATGGGCAAAGGCTGAAACACTACTGGGGCAATAACTTCTCCAACCAAAAGTCCATCGTTCAACTCGGGACGTCAAAATAAAGCAGTTGCAGAAAAGTCGAGCTATCGACTATAACCTAGCGCCGGGTGGGAGGCAACCCACCGTATCCTTCGATTTATTTACTTTGCACATTATTTTAGGAGTTGTTTAATTTTCACTTTTGCATTTTTTTTGTTAGGTCATCGATCTTTCACGCATACAAGTCTAAGCATTACACACATAAGGTGGCATGAGTCAAGTTGATTGAAGTTGTTTTGGGGGATTGAGTGTGAAGTCATGCATTTCGATGCACAAAGTTGTTCTTCATAAAAATTTTTGGAATGAGTTTCAAGTTTATTCCATAAATTGGTTTTGGTGCTAAGTCCTTCGGTAAGCACATATCCCATTGAATTGGAGGTTTCTAAATTTTTCGGGGATGATATTAGTTGAGTCAAATTTTTTAATTGAAAACCAACTTTGGGGGAAATTTTTATTTAAGTTGCGTTTTGGGGGTTAAAATTGTAATTTTGATTTTTTTTTTCATAATTCAAATTTGAAAAAAAAATAAAAAAATGGTCTATGCAGTCACACAGACCATTACTGAAAGCAAAGTGGCCCCCATATTGTTGTACTATGCGACCGCATAGTGCAACACTATGCGGTCGCATAGTGACCCAGTTACGGGTCTTAAGCCCGTAACCCACCTCTTCCACACTACTTCCTCCCATCACCCCCAAAATTCCCTCCCCCTCACACTCACGCACAAGACGAGTTCTAGGGCAAGAGTTCTCCCCAATTTCACGCACACCACCAATCAGTCAAAGTACTTCACCTAGCACTCCACGCATTTATCACAACTTCATCAATTCTAAGGTATGAATTTGTTCCATTCTTCTCAATTGAAATTTTGGTTCAATTTTTTAATCCGAATGTGTGCTAGATTCATACATATATACTGAGGAGATTGGGCAATAGGTAGATATGGATTGATGTTATTGGATAATGATTGTGCTGTGGGATGATTCACTTTTCAATTTATGAGATTCTTAGGGCTCAAATATAATGCACGTGATGTGTTTGATGAAACGCCTAAACGACATGTTTGAGGCATTCTTGTAAACTGTGCATGTATAGTTAATGAGATGTGAATTGCCTTGTATTTTACTATAGAACTACATGGAAATTAACTTGGAAAACACCGAATCCCAATTTGACCACACTAAGGCACATGGTTAGGTCACATCACGGCACCTCACGTCACCCACTTCGGCACGTAATTTGACAACCCAAACGAAGTCCAAATGATTTGAAATTCGGATATGAGCTAGAATAATATGGATACTTTCATGTGTTCAGAGGTCACTTGGGAAAAAAATTGATATTTCTCGGTGATGCCCGGGGCTGAAAGTCCCCACTTGGTCACGGGTCAAAATTTCAAAAAAAAAAAAAAAAGTGCATGTTTGGACCACAGTTTATGAGCTTCTCATATTTATGCAATTTCGATACTATATTGAACTCATTCATTGGAAAGTACACTCTTACATGCTATATATGCACTTTGAAGTAAGTTTGGAGATTTTGCACTTCACAGCCATCCTCTCTTGTTTTCTTAATTATCACAAGTCAAGAGCTTTATACACCTCTTTTCTTACCTTTGCAGAATGCCGCCAAAGAGAACATCAAAAGGAAAAGAGAAGGTTGGTTCCGCATCTGGCACAACCCGGACTAGAAAGCCCGAATGGGGGTCTCAGGAGATTTCTATCCTTAGACACAGTAGCCCGTTACACCAATGTTGTCCGCGAGTGGGCACTCATCCCCGAAAGGCCAGTTAAGTTGGATGATTTCCCCGGTTTTGAATTAGTTTACTTAAACCACAACTGTGGTTGGGAGAAAGTAATTGAAAGACCACATCCAGTGTATGACAATTTGGTGAATGAGTTCTATGCCAACTTCAATACAGAAATCGACACTCCTGGATCAGATCATCCACATCAAACATGGGTGGGGTAAATGGATTATGTTCTTACCAGAAGTGATTCATGACTATTATCAGCTAACCTGGAATCATGTGGTCCCGATCCCACATAATTTCAATTGGATTGAGGTTGCAGAAGTATTATTGGGACGTGAGAATGCTTGGCCTCTACTTACAGCAGATTAGTATCAGATTGATCTCACCCCATCTATAGCTATCCTATGGTTATTCATATGCCACAACATCGAGCCCATATCCTATAAGACGACATTCACAAATCAAAAGGCGGGGTTTATCTATCATTTGGTTCGGGGAAACAAGATTGATTTGACCATATGCATCTACAACCAAATACAGAATATAAGCACATGGGGAGATAGGCACACCTCGCTAATTTTCCCAAGTTTGATAAGTGGGATATGTAAAGCTGCAGGCATACAAGTCCAGCCTGGGGAAGCACTAGAAAAACCAAGTTCCTATATCAAGCGCCTCACATTAGAGGCCCAGGACCGAACCAAAGTTAAACATTCACAGAAGTTAGAAAACAAGCGACGCCGACAGCTAGGGATGTCAATTGGGCCGAGCCGGCTCGGCTCGTCAAAGCTTGACTCGTGGGCTGCTCGGTCTCGTCAAATGACGAGCCCGAGCTCGAGCCGAGCAGGGGGTCATGTCCAACGAGCCGAGCCTGCTCGACTCATCGAGCTCGACGAGCGGCTCGTGGGCCGAGCCCACTAGCCAAGCCCACGAGCCGGCTAGTCCAAAAAGGTAAAAAAAATTAAGATTTTATCAATAAAATTTGAAAATTTTGCAAAAAAAAAAAATTCACGAGCTCATGAACCACTCGTGGGCTCGGCTCGGCTCGGCTCGGCTCGACCTGACCCACGAGCACGTTGCTCGTGAGTACACGAGCTCGTGGGACGGGCGGAGCTCGCCCACAAGCAACGAGCCGAGCTCGTGGGTTAACGAGCCGAGCCGAGCAAGCAACTGAGAACTTCGAGATGCCACAAGTTCTTCCACCACCGATTGACATTGATACCCAGTTATTGAGGCAGATGTTTACCACTATGACAGGACACAGTCAAGACATGCAGAGTCTTCGGTAATCATTTGGAGCAATGCTCCACCATCCAGCAGGTGCAGAATGACAATCACAAGAAACTTCGCATCCAATGCCAGCAATGAGTCCCTTGCAGCAAGAAGAGAGATGAGTACCTTTGATGGGAGATTGGGAATGTATGTTGGCAGAATGGATGGTATACAATGGCGAGTGAATGAGATGTGGGACCGTTTAGGAAACTTGGAGACCAGGGTTTAGGCCATGCAGGTAGAGCAGACCCAGCAGTCTGACCTATTGATAGAGATTTTATCCTGCCTTCCTCCCCCTCCTGGAGATGATGCTGCAGGACCCAACCTTCCATCACAGCCATCATATTAATCAGGGAGTCTTGTTTAACTCATTTTGCTATTTTGTGTTCATTTTTTTTTTTAAATTATGCCATTTAAACTTTAATTTTTACATTGAGGACAATGTACTGTATCAGTTTGGGGGATGGTGGCATAA
The DNA here is from genome assembly GCF_002742605.1 of Olea europaea var. sylvestris. NCBI lineage: Eukaryota > Viridiplantae > Streptophyta > Magnoliopsida > Lamiales > Oleaceae > Olea > Olea europaea. The sequence continues at coordinate 20,126,110 of NC_036242.1, read as the reverse complement.
TTTAAAACAAATAGTCGACATGTAATTATTTTGCATTTTCATAGTCCATCGTTATTATTGACTAATTGTTGCATGATGCATACTTGATGAGTGAGTGTTGATTATACTTTTGCATGCTTGTGTGGGCTTGATAGCCTTGCCGGCTATGATGTGATTATTGGATTGATATAATTCATAAACTTTGGATATAGTGTTGAATAGATTAACCGAGACTTGTGGTGTAATACTTAACATTATCTATGCACGCTATTCATGCTTGACATGTTAGGTGAATGATTGGATTTTGAGTATAAAGTAAGAAAAGAATGATAACCCTTTATTGAATTAACACGTAAATCACCTTAAGACGGTTTGGAATTGGTTGAGCTATTATAGGGAGCATTGAGATAAGCGGGGGCTCCGTGCATGAAATTTTATTGTGTAAATTATCTAGACCAGTGAGGTGAAGATTAGATGAAAATCTTAAATTGGGGATTGGTTTTGAAAACTAAATCACTACACCAAAAAAAGTCATTTGTAGCGGCCAAAAAACGCTACAAATGACCATTTGTAGCGTTTGAGCGTATGTTGCGAAGGTCGATGTTATCGTTAAGAGAAAAGTTTTTGCAACGTTTCTTCACTGTTGCGAAGGGTCACTTTTGGCAACGTTTGTCACTTTTTGCATCGTTTGTCAAACGTTGCCAAAAGTGACATTTCGCAATGTTTGACAAACGTTGCCAAAAGTGACTTTTCCAACTTTTTGCCACATTTCGCAACGTTTGTTAAACATTGCGAAAAGTGACTTTTTGCAACACTTAAAAAACGTGCAAAAAATGACTTTTCTCAACACTTAAAAAACGTTTCAAAAAGTCAATTTTGCAACGTTTTTAAACGTTACGAAAAGTCATTTTACATTTTTTTTTCTTTTTTTTTTATTTGTACAATAATTTACATAAATCAACCACAAAATATGATAGAAGATCACAATATTAAATAACTCCAACAATTATTATTAATTGAACTCCAAAACATAACAATATCCATACAAAATTCTAAAGCACCTAAAATTCAATACAATTTCCAAAATATATATATATATATAAAATACGACAAACTAAGTAGTGAGAAACAACCCCATCGGCCTCCTCAAATTTCTTCACAAAAATCTTCGACACGAGTTCATCAATTTGGCATCAAGTTCATTAATTTTGAATTTCAAATTTTCAGATTCCAGCACCATGGCCTTGCATACCTTCATTGATTGGGCACCTAAAGTAGTGTATCTAAACAATAACAGAAAGATTTCGAACAACAATTTAAAACAATGACAAGTCAGAAACAAATACCCAAAGAGCTGGATATGAATTAAGTCTTATATCAAAACAGAAGCCATTGTCAAAAATTGCACTATGATTGGACACAGAGAAGTAATTGAAAAAATGCATGCAATCACAACCCAGCACTTGTACTGTTAGCAATTTCAGGCAACCATTGAAAGGAATCTCCACACATTCAAGCATCGTTATAACAAGAAATATTTGAACAGAAACATGCCACACTAAAAAAAAAGTGTTAAGACAGACAAATCCAAGGTTAGATCTGATAAAGGAAAACTAGTGTCAAAAAATATCAAACTAATAAAATTTTGTTAGCAACAAATGATCACTGAAGACAATTTAACATAATTTATTTCTTAACATTTTGGACAATTTAACTATAACGTATTTCTTAATTTTTATTTTTTTTTTAAAAACTCCTAGTTATTTGAAATGAAATTATTAAAGAAACGGAAACGTCAATTAAAACAAAAATAAAGAATAATGGGCATAAGGAAAATCTCACTGGAGTAGAACAAGAAGCAATTTCTTATGATCAAATTATTGAAACAAATAAAAGAAAACTTTATAGACCATTTGCTAACTCCAGACGCAGTTCTAACTAAAAAAATTGGAGGAAAGCTAGGTATGGAGAAACTAAATAATTAGAGGTTTCAGGACACATTGATGATAACCTGGAAATTTAGTTGAAACATATGGTGATGCTACATAACTAACTCAGAGTTGAGACCCACAATGCCAAGAAAAAACACATTATGAAGGAGTGATGGTTAATGACTTTAACTAAAATTAATACTCACCACCACACCACCCAAAAAATTGACAATCAAGCAAACTTAACAAATTCCATGGGACAAAAAAACATAGCACCGCCAGCAGAAGTGTGTCACAATCTACATATCCATCAAGCATCAACCACCTCGAAGATTGCAGGAATCAACCAGAGATTATCAAGATTCACCATGCTCATCTAGAATAGAAGGGAAACAACTAGAGATTCTCATCATCAAATCTAGAAAAGACTCACAGATCCATGGTTTCCCCTGCATTTGTATGTTTCAAAATTTCATTATAATCCTGCTCATGCATGAATATAATCCCAGCAATAAGACGTAAGATAGGGTTGTTTCCGATGGCTGGATCTCCTAACCGCTCCTGGAGACTGGAGATTGTCATTTCCTACAAAACACAGAACTACAAATTAGAATAAAGGCTTATCTGGAAATAAAATTCCAAATATGAAGTATAAAATGAGAGTTTCATGTACCTATAGAAATTTTAATAATATAAAGAAGGCAGTGAAAAATAATTTGATTTAGATATGCGCTCCATCCTAAATAAGCAAGTAGGAAAAGCAGCATCCACAACTTAAGCTTGATATATAGTAAAATATCTGGCATGTCTTGAACAAGAAAATTATACTTCCAGTCACCCTTTCACAGAATATAGAAAGATGAACCTAATCCTCAAACTCATGTCGTACACGAACATTTTGGACCTAGGAGAATGTCTACACTTTGTCAAAAGTAAAAACTGTAATGATAATTTTTCAATAATAAGAGGACCAATGTGTAATCCTAAATTTATTTTAGCTCTCCCCCTATTCTTTTCTTTTTCTCACTATATTTTAAGATCGGAATGGAGCATCAAGTTTTACTTCAAGGGACCAATTTCCTATAGTCATATGTAAGAAAAACTTGTTATGATTGCTTTATATACCAAACATTGTGATAGAATAATCTCTGTTATTGTTACCTCATTCCTAATATGCCTAAATCTCATTTATGCCCAATCAATGATATATTAAACACTTGCATACCGTGAACTTTTGATAATGAAGTAGCATACAGAGACGAAAGTTCTGCTTCTCTCCTTTTTCAATTTATCGACTTCCGCTTCACAATCCTCTTGTTTAAGCCTCATTTCATTGAATAGATTTTCTTGCAAAAATTCAATATTTCAAGCATTAAATAAGAAAGAGCATGCATTTTGTATTTATGCTAGACAGCAAAAATGAGCTTTCATATAAATTGAGATAGAAGAACATCTAAAATAAATTTTGCATTTTCATCTTTCCTTCCTTTCAGTCTCCTTTGAATCAAATCTTGGTTGTACAGTTGAGTATAATCTTAATACATGCTTCTAATAATCTTTCATTAACAAATTTCTTAATTTTCTATTTACTTATTTATTTGGGACGAGGTAGGCATATCAACAATAATCATCTACAATAGCTGCACAAAGAAAACGTGAGAAAGCTAACAATATTTACCTTGGAAGCTGATTTCTTTGTTGATTTTCCCATATTTACCAAAGTTATAAGCTTATAGAGATTATGCAGATGTTTAATGTTTTACCTTCTTCTGCTATGCAGGTGCTTCGGTTGAATCGCCGGTGGAAATGTGGAATCGAAGGTCGACGGTTGCCGCATCTTCCTATAGTTATCTAGGGCTTGAAAACAGGGCTGAGTTGCAAGGCCCGCAACAGATCCCGTGATTGAGAAGATTGAATGGCGGAGAAGAACAGTTGTGTAGTGTTTGTTGTCCGTCTACATGACTGTGCCGGAGCCCGAAGTTAAATGGCGAAGACGGAGACAGGAGGAGGAAGAGCCGGAAGAAGGATGAAGGAATGGTTTGAGTTATCGCGTGTTTATCATTTGAGCCAATATCATTCGTTTTGAAAAAAAAAAAGAGTTTGCAATGTTTATTAAATGTTGCGAAAAGTTAGCATATCTCATATTGACAACATTTTAATAAACGTTGCAAAAGATGTCTGATTTTGCAACGTTTAATAAACACTGCGAAAAGTTATATTAACAACATTTTTGTAAACGTTGCGAAAAGTTATATTAACAATGTTTTTATAAACGTCGCGAAAAGTGTCAGTTTTCGCAACATTTAATAAACATTGCGAAAAGTGTCTATTTTTCGCAACACTCAATAAACGTTGCAAAAAGTGAAACTTTTTCGCAACACTCAATAAATGTTGCAAAAAAATGACATTAGCAACATACACTTAAAAAATGCTGCCAAATCTCAATCTTGTTAACTAATGGCAACATTCACCAGTAAAAATGTTGTGTTAGACACATTTAGCAACATTTAATCAATGAATGTTGCCTTTTGCATGTTGCAAAAGGCTATTTTTGGTGTAATGAATGTCTAGAACAATAAGGGCATAAAATTAATTTGTGAGAATAAGACACTTCTTTTCATGCCTTTATGACTCGAGTAAGTAAGTCTATAAGAATATTTTAAAATCTAGTGCCCCAAGGTCAACTGGCTTGGGAGTCACCGGCCTAAAGCTTGCTAAAGGGGTCATATAGAAAGCAACAGGGAAAGGGGTTAATAAAAAGTCATCTGATCGAGCCTTTATAACTCGAGTGAATAAGCCTGCAAGGGTTTAAAACCTAGTACCCTAAAGCCAACTGGTTTAAGAGTCACCGACCTAAAATTCATTACATGAGTTATATAGAAAGCAAATGAGAAGATGATATTAAAAAAAAAAAAAAATTAGAAAGTGAGAAAAACGAAAGAGAGACAATAACATGAAGAAAAGCCCTTAGACATTTGGTTGAGAAAACTATACATTTGAAGCAAGGCAAGTAACCTATTTTAATCTTGAGTGTCGAAACAATCAAACTTGGGAGAGCATTCACTTGTTGAAATGTAAACTTGTGATAGTGAGATTAATCCAAATTACGAGAGGGTGAGAACTACAGCTATGTAAACTCCTAATTTTAAAACACAATCCCGGGATAACTGAGTGAAAAGAATAAGTTTGGGGGATTGTGTATCTCTCGAGCAAGTAATGATACATTTGACCACTTGGGGTTGGGACTTAACCCATCACGAATTTGATATGTTGGCATGAATTCACACACACACACGTCAAGTATGCATTTAACAGGTAAAGGTTGATGTCATTTTTACACTGATAAATTCTCATAAAGTCAAATATTTAGTCCAATCCTGAGCCACGACAGGATATTAAGTCATGTTTGTTCAGAATTAAGTTACTATCTTATTTGAGGACAAACAATAGTTTAAGTTTGGGGGGTTTGATAAGTGTGTTTTTGCACAATTATTTAGATCACAAACATGACTTAATTACTAGCAAAATATTTGAATTGTGACTTAATCTCGTTCAATTCATGCAATGTAGGTGTTTCTATGAAAATGGTGGAATTCAGGAGAAAAGAGCCGAAAAGGACTAAAATAGAGCAAAGTGATAGTTCAGGGACTAAGGATGCAAATATTCAAAATTTGAACTAAAAGGCAACCCGAAAATGCAAATATCCTAAGTATTAACTCAAAAGTGATACAAGATGATTGGAAGAAGAAGGAATTGCAAAGGGACTAAAATGAAGAAAAATGAAAGTTCAAGGACCAAAATAGACATTTTGCATAGTTGGCAGCACTATGCGACCGCATAGTGCTACCCTTTATGCGGTCACATAGAGGCCTCCCGAGAATTTTTTTCTCAAATTTTTTTTACTCTATGCGACCGCATAAAAATGTTCTATGTGGTCGCATAGAACAAGTTTTGGGGCCAATTCTGCAGTTTCTTTATACGACTGAAACTCCTTTGGTAACCTAATTTTCACGCGATATAAATATCAAAAGACGTCCAGAAAGAAGCAGAACGTGTTGGAGGCAGAAAAACACTTCTTGGAGAGGATTTTGAGCGCCAGAACGAAAATTTACACGAAGAGTTTCAAGATTTCTCAAGATTTCATAAACCGGTGATGCATTTTATCCAAAATCTGATGTATTCTTTTATTTTAACCATGTTAGGCTAGATTTTCATGTGCTAGGAGATTGATGTACCATGTAATATGATCTTTAATTTTCTAATTTTGCAATTTGACATTAAAACATATTTCTATTATTTTGAATGATTTATATGCAATTATTGTTTCCGCAATTAAGGGCCCATAATTGTGTGTGTTTGGGTGATTCATTCTTTCATTCGAGAGAACTGGAATAGGTTCGACATAATATAAATCATTGTAGGGTCCGATAGGGAATAAAAATATACTGCTATGCCCTACGTGAATCTTTAAGTGTTCATAAAACCGCATGCATTTTTACATATGCACTTGTCATAGAAATATAGGCCGGTGGCATGTAGAAATATGTTCGATACATCTCGAGAGAGAATATTGGATATACTTAGGAATATTGGTTCGTCACAATTGAAGTGTGTTGTTACATTGTGAAACTAGAGTTTTAAAGTGATAATTGTATGGGAAACCGTGATCATAGTGTGTTTAATTTCTATTGATTACAATAAACGTGCGTTCTCAACATTTGATTTTATTTTAGAGTGTTAAAAATATTGTTTTGCATATTTAATTTAATTCAATTACAAAAATTGCATAATTAGGGTTTTCTTTCCAAAATTAGGGTATTAATTAGGTTCCCATTCACTTTAGTAATTTATTTTCGGTTAAGGCGACAATAAGTAAAATTGAACTAATCAATCTTTGTTGGACGATATTCGGATTCATTTAATCCACTTTATTACTTGTTAACAAACCTTACACTTGCGGTAGTTTTAAATCGAAAGAAATAATTTCGTGAACATCTCACTTGCCATACAACTTTCCAAACAATTTAATATTCACTTATTATTCATACCGTAGGATAGCCACCCCTCAAGTTGTAAAATGGATTGTAAAACTTTATGTGTCTCTAAAAAGTTCACATGCTAACTGAGTATACATGATAGTATTTTTTGAAGAGTGATGCTACACTTCCACGGTCAACCCTTACAGGGCTCTTGCAGGCTGTGACTTAGTTGGTGGGTCAGCCATTTTTGTTGTAATTTTTTAATGCATGATGATCAGACGTGGGGCCCACCTCAGTGTGAGGAGCATGTAGGAAGCCTGGTAAATGACCTTGGTAGATCAGCATTTCCGTTTTTTAAATATGCAAAATTTCTCTTTACTTTCATTTCATTCCAGTAAAGATGGAAATAATGGAGTAATGCAACTACTGTTTACTTAAATGATCAACAGTGTCTTCATGTACAGAGTTTACATAATTATTAGAGTAGCCATCTTTATCTGAATCTCCTGAAATGGAACCTCGTTGATTTCTTCCCTATCCGAGTAATCAGTGTTACTCCATTTCCCTTTCATGATTTTGGGAACCAAGTGTGTTACCTCTGATGCTGCATCATCGTGGTTTATATGTTTGAATCTAACAATGCTAACCTTTCTGGCATTTCCTTCTAATATCTGCACCACAAACATTATTATTTGTTATATAAGCTTCTAAAAATGAAGAAATGGCAACCAATCTCAATGTTCGAGGTAGTTGCAAAAATGAAGTTTTGATTCATAGAGCAGATTATATTTGTTGATTTTACATGTATAATTGCCCAATAAAGTCAGAAGCAGGAGAAGCAACAACACTTGCTATTTATAATATTCATGCTTTGATTGCAAATAATCCAATATCAAAATCAAGAACCAGTTGCCACCAAATAAGGTTTCAATCTTGCATTCAATTGACACTTGAAGAAATCCACCCGGTGAGTCGAGAAGGTTTTCATTCTTGGTTGACAAATTCAAAATTTAATAAAACTGAAAAAGTTGTACAAGTAGTGTTCAAAGAGCAAACATCAAACAGCAGGAGAAGATACTATAAAGGGCTCAGCTTACTTCCTATTACGTAATAGAGCAAGAGAGCATGCATTGCAAACCATCATCTGCTGTGTGAAACTTACAGAAAAGGTAACAGATATAAAAGGCATACCTCCAGCTTAAAAATTTGTCTTTTCTTTTTCGTCTTGCCGTTCAGATTCTACCCCATTATAGTCACCATGATCTTCTCTATTTGCTCTTTCAAGTACCACTTTTATGGTTTCACCCGTCCTTGGGATATATCCAAATGCCTCACATACAGAACCAGACACCGTTTCATATTGATGGCCCTGAATGGAAATGTCAGCAATCATTAGCTATAGACAACTACTTCTACAGAACAACAGCAGAAAAGAATACAGAATTCATTTCAAATTCATAGACACTATTCTGCTGTATAGGAAAAATAACAGCAGCATTGAGAGATAATTGTGTTCCACAACTTGCAACTGTCAATTAATTGTCCACAGAATTTTCAATATCAAAGCATGCTATTATATGTGCAATGCGAAGGACGTCAACACAATCTCGCGTACTCAAGTCATCTATCAACATTAAATCAACACAAAAATACATAGACCATAGAGTTTGAATGTCTTAAAGCAGGCAGGCTTTGACTAGTGATTGATAGTGTGTATCAATAAGGAGTTTACAAGTTATTCTTGCAATCCAATGGGGCTGAGCTGGATTTGACCAGTGTCAACAAATTGCCAACAATTAGTCTGCCCCCATTAACTTCCTAGGCATCGACCCACAGAGAATACAGTTGTCTTATTGGTTCAACTCCCAGGACAAACATTCAAACTCGTCAAAAATAAGAGTGAAATGGAATACCTCGGGCATTTTAATATTAAGGTCTTCAGAAAGCTGTCAATTGATGTATTAGCATCCACATCATATATGCCCTCGGCATGCATAACAATATAGCCAGTTTTCTTCTGGATTTCCTCCTGCCGTGCAGTAGAACAAAAAGTTAACTATTAAGAGGAAAATGTCTGAAGGCCAGTCAGGTTTTCAAGTGTAAAATGAATCCTTGACCTAATCTTCTGTCTCGTAATGCTCCTCAAGTATTTCCCAATACAAACTTGAATTACTAACATAATGAATCTAACTAGACCATTAACATTATGAGCACGTTTGGTAAAGCATAAATTATATTTAAGATGGTCAAATATACTTTTTATCCACCCATTTCGTAGGACACGCTACTTACTATCCACTTATTATCCATCCATTCTGTATGACGACAACTTATAAGCACTACCATACAAGCACTATCTATAGCACCTGGGTCCATTCAAGAAATTTCATGTTTCAACATATGCACACAAAGCAGGATGACAACTCTCCAAAAGAAGTTAAAACAATACCAATGGGGTAAATGAAAGATGTCCCAAGTCCTGTTCAGCAAGTCTCAATGATGGTACACAGTGAAATACTGTACAATGAAAACAAGTCCAGGAAAAGTATCGATTGTATCGACACCTTGGTTGGCATTCCTTTACATTGATGGCATTTAGTGTTTCTCAAACAATGCCATATGTCACACCAGATAATCCTTGCCTCTTAACTAAGACTTAAAATGTGCTTATGGGCCTGGCCAAAGTATCTCCTAAAATTCTTTTACACGAGTGCATGACGATGGAGATTGAAAAGTTCAATAGGTGGAGCAGGAGTTCTACGATCCCTAATCATAATTAGATATCACTTTCATAAAGTGATGCTGTATACAAACATTTTTGTGATCAGCCGTCAAACACAGGATCTCTTGTGGTCGGTGTCCATGTTACAGCTATAGATAGAAGGGTGTTGTGGATGTTGAAAATTTATAAGTAGGGACATGAATGGAATCAAAATCAGCAATGGAGTAACAATTACTATCAGTAATACGACAAAATGAAATGAAAGTCAAATTTAAGTAACCTTTACTTTCGAATCATTTTCGTCAAAAATATCACCAACAATTTCCTCAACCATGTCTTCAAGGGTGACTATCTGTTAAAAGTAAAAATCATAGTGAAGATATCAAAGGTATCAGAAGCATAATTCAAATACATTATCCTGCGGCTAATTCAATTTAAAAAAAATTAACGACCACATACCAAGAAATTGTATAATTTCAGAGAAATAAATAAAACTGAGGATATGACTTACTCCAACAGTTCCTCCATATTCATTAAGAACAACAGCCATGTGCATCCTCCTGATGCAGAACTCTCTAAGGAGATTCCACACAGACATTGAATCTGCAATACCATAGAGTTTAACTTAATCAGTTTTATTGTAGAACTGCAGATCAGAAAAAGAACCAGGAGATTTGATATAAATAAATAAGTCAACAATCAAAAAGAGTGGGGGATTCTTTGACGAACATTCTGTATAGCATCTGTACATTAAAAGCATATTTATGGAATACAGGAAAACAATTATTTTCAACTTGGTAACATTCAAACCTGATATATCTTCAAGAATGGATTATACTCAAGGTCTAAGGGACTGGGAAAAACGAGGAAGCTTGTGCAAAAATCATGTTCCTAAATCACACAATTTTTTGAGCCCGTGGGATTTCCACCAGTTAAAATGATCCGTGCATAATTATAGGAGATTTTAGTGTATCATATGATTTTGTTACTTACAGGAAAGATTGGTAGAATTGCCTAATTGATATTGTAATTAGTATTTTCCTGTAATTACTTAATTAGATCAATTAGTTTGTGTTTCCTAAATTAGTTGGCTTTGTACCTATATATTTCTGCCTCCAAGAGATGAATATATGAAAAAACTGCTTCAATACTGCTATGTTTGTCATGGTATCAGAGCAGACATAGTTGATATACAGCTTCTGGAATTATAAACTACAATATTTCCACTACTACACTGTCCTAAGTCAATACTTCCGCTGCTACTTTTTTTTTCTCTACAAAAAATTGTTGGTGATACGTCTGATAATTTCAAAATTGCACCAGAAAAATTGACTGGTCGAAATAACTATGATTCTTGGGCTCGTATTGCTCGCATGTCCATTGCCAGCAAGAAGAAACTTGGCTATATTACTGGTACAAAGAAGGCACCCGAGAAAATTAGTGTTGAAACCTATGAAACTTGGGAGGAAAATTGCACTGTTCAGACATGGCTTCTCAATTCAATGGAGAAACATGTGAGAGTTCTCTTTGATCGTCTTCCTACAGCAGCGGCTATCTGAATGCTGTAGAAAAGACCTATACTGTAAGTAATAATTCTTCTAGAGTATATGAGTTAACACGGAGATCTGTCAACGTAAAACAAGAAGGCCGCACCCTTGAAGTTTACTATGAAGAATTACAAACTATATGGCAGGAACTTGATGCTATCAACCCTCCTCAGATCAAGAATGAAATTGACCTCTGCACCCACTTAGCATCTGTCACAAATTTTCGTGTTTATATCTTTTTGGCAGGATTAGATTCTCATCTTGATGGAGCTCGTGCCCATGTGCTTCCTTCTAATCCCCTTCCTGATGTCCTAGAAACTTATGCCATGATTTGTGAGGAGGATACTCGCTTAAAAAAACTATGGGGAGTGAGGAAAATACAAGTGGCAGTGCCTTAGCTGCATGCAAAGGGAAGGAGGGCAGCTTATATGAGTCTCCAAAACCTTTCTTCAAATCTGGTGGATCAAATTCGGCTAAAGACGAACGTAAATGCACTCATTGTAATGGTAAAAAATCATACTGTGGACAAATGCATGAAACTTCATGGTCGACCTGATTGGGCAGATAACTTATTACAAAAAAAAGGAAGTAGAGCATCACTTGCTACCTGTTTCGCGCGGGTTAGTCACTAACAATTAAAAAGGGATCAGACGATTGTGTAAGGGACAAACTTCTTGAGACAAAGTCCCAAAAAGGGGCATTTTTATTGGCGATAACTTTACAATCGGAAAGTAAAAACGGAATGCCTCCAAGGGGCGCAAGCACACGAGTTACTATAAAAGAAGTGTTTAAATCTAAACTAAGAAATTGAAAGTTACATATTCTCTATTTGAGAGTGTTTGATTCGGAGCCTTTACTCTATGTCTTTTCTTCCTTTTATACTCCCTGATGATCTCTTTGTGATCAACCGCCTAAAAACTGCTTGATCGTTCTACAACTGCCCACTTTCCTCGTAATGGCCAACTTGTCATGGAACTGCCTTTTTCTAACTGCTGCCATTACTCTTTGTCATTCAACCGTCTTCAATTGAATTCCTTGAATCGTGGAACGTGATAGGGCTGCTTAATAACTGCTTTGATAACTGCGCTTCTTGATAACCATAACACTTCATGTTTGCTAAGACCTTGGGCGACTCGAATGTTTGGGCAAGAATAAAGTAGCAGCTCTGGACGACTGCATGGCACTCCATTCGCTCAGATCTTGGGCAACTTGCAAGATTGGGTGATGGTGTTACCGCGTTCATGGGCCTCTCTATTTGGGCCTTCATTCTGAATTGTCTGATTGGGCTTCGTTCTTTGGGCTATCTGATTTGGGGATCCTCCAATTGGGCTTCATTCCTTGGGCCGTTCGATTTGGGCTGAATTTTTATGTGTCAACACTACCACTCCAACTACTGAAAATGAAGATGAAGCCAAGACGGGTAACTTTGCGTATGCTCTATGTACTTCTACTTCTGCTTGTGATAATGCATGGATAATTGACACCGGAGCAACGGATCATATGACTAATAACCCTAAGAAATTCACTACGTTCACTAAAAATTACTCTAAATACTGTGTCTGAATTGCCAATGGTCAGATAATCTTTGTTGCTGGTATTGATGCCATTCAGCTTACACCCAACATCAAGTTGTCCAATGTTCTCCTTGTTCCCACTTTAGAAACTAATTTGTCATCTGTGTCTAAACTCATGACTGCATATTCCTGTCATTTTTTCCCAAAACATTGTATTTTTCAGGACCTACATACTCAGGAGGAAATTGGACGTGATTTTAGGAGAGGGAACTTGTGGTTCTTTCAGTAAATTGCTCGAAATATTTCAGCAAACCAGACAAGTAAGCATGTCTTAGAGAATGAGAAATTCATTTGGTTATGGCATCAACATCTTGGACATCCATCATTTGGCTACTTGAAGCATCTTTTACCAACCTTGTTTGATTCTTGTAATAAAGAATTTAAATGTTCTACTTGTGAGACTTGTGTCTTAGCTAAAAGCCACCGTGCAGTATTTCCAAAAATTGATAATAAAGCATCAATGCCGTTTACTCTAATTCATTCGGATGTACGGGGTCCCTCACAACATTTTACTTCTTGTGGTATGCGATGGTTTATTACCTTCATTGATGATTGTACTTGGATTACATGGGTTTATCTAATGAAACCCAAGAGTGAAGTGAACAAAGTTGTTAAACAATTTTGCACTATGGTCCAGTTTTCCACAACTATCAAAGTACTACATTCAGACAATGGAGGTGAATATCTCAAATGAGCTTGTTGTTTTCTTTCAGTCACAAGGCATCATCCATCAAACATCATGTACTAATACACCACAGCAGAATGGTGTTGTCGAGCGACGTAATTGCCAACTTTTAGAGGTTACTCGAGCTTTATTACTTGAAAAGAATGTTCCTAAATATTTGTGGGGTGATGCTTTGCTATCTGCTATGTATGTCATCAATCGAGTCCCTTCCAGTGTTCTTGCATTCCAAACTCCTCTTCAGATCCTCACCGCAAAGATACAAGATATGCCCTCCATCTCTAATCTCCCTCCCAAAGTCTTTGGGTGTGTTGCATATGCCCACATTCTCTCATCAACGTAGCAAATTATCACCTCGGGCTATCAAATGTGTTTTTGTAGGATATGGTTCTCATCAGAAACGATATTGTTGTTATCACCCACCTACTCAAAAAATGTATGTCACTATGGATGTTACATTTAATGAGGATTTGGCCTACTTCTCCACTGATGGCTCTCCTCTTCAGGGAGAGATGGATGGTATTTTTGAAGAGAATAGCCATGATAATATGCTTATTGATACTACATTTCTAACTAGTGATCAGAGACATGATACTCTAGATACCAAAAACTGTTTGAAAGAAGGAAATAGCTCGACAACATGTCCAAATATTGTTGATAGTACCACTGATGGTTCCCCTCTCTATCCAAAGCACATTCAATCTACTCCAGAGGCTACAAATGAGGTACTTTCTGAACCTGATGAAACTTTTGGTGAAACCAGTAATTTTTTAACACTACACCTAAACCTGACATTGAACTCGAATCTGAACCACCAAAGTATCAATTACTAGCTCGCATAAATCATGGTAAACCAAAAACCCAGTATGATGCAGATTTAAATAGTAAATGAAAGTACCCCATTAGCAATCACGTGTCAACCCATAGAGTTTCCAAGTCATATGAATCATACGTGTTAAATATCTATTATATCCATTCCAAGACAGTTGCAGGATGCATTGGCAAATACCAAATGGACCGAAGCTATGGCTGAAGAAATGAGAGCATTCATTTGTATAACACTTGGGATGTGGTACCCTTGCCTCCAGGAAAGAAGACTATTGGATGTCGATGGATTTTCACCATAAAACACAAAGCCGATGGCTCGGTAGAAAGGTACAAGGCTAGATTGGTTGCAAAAGGATACATACAAAAGTATGGAGTGGATTACAATGAGACATTTTGCTCCTGTGGCAAAGATTAATACTGTACGTGTACTACTTTCTGTGGCTACCAATCTAAACTGGTCATTGTTGCAATATGATGTGAAAAATGCTTTTCTTCATGGAGAACTTGAAGAAAAGGTGTACATGGATCTTCCACCAGGACTTTTGGAGAATACAGGAATGGTGCGCAAGTTTAAAAGAGCATTATATGGTTTAAAACAATCTCCTCGAGCTTGGTTTGGAAGATTTGCACTAGTAATAAGGAATTTTGGGTAAAACAAAGCAATTCAGATCTCACATTGTTTCTAAAGCACAAAAAGGACAAGGTGACTGCTTTAATTATTTATGTGGATGATATGATACTTACTGGAAGCGATACTTCTGAGATTAAAGAATTGAAGAAATATTTATCAAGAGAATTTGAGATGAAAGCGCTTGGAGATTTGAAGTATTTTCTTGGCATAGAGGTGATTCCGTCACATCAAGGTATATTTCTTACCCAAAGGAAACATGTACTAGATCTGTTAGCTGATACAGGAATATTAGATTGCAAACCAACTGAAACTCCAATTGAAGAGAATCATAAGCTTCATGAAAAACCAAGTGATGTTCCAGCCAACAAAGAGAGATATCATCGACCTGAGGGCAGATTAATTTATTTATCTCATACCAGACCTGATATAGCATATACCGTTAGTGTCATCAGTCAATTTATGCATACTCCCAATGAAAGACATATGAATGCTGTGAATTGAGTTATACGATACTTGAAGAATGCTCCAAGGAAAGGGATCATGTTTGCAAAGAATGGTCACTTGGATATTAAGGGTTATACTGATTCTGATTGGACACGAGATAATAGTGACAGACGTTCTGCTACAGGTTATTTTATCTTTGTTGGTGGTAATCTGGTTACTTGGAGGGGAAAAAAAACAGAAGGTTGTGTCTAGATCAAGTGTTGAAGCTGAGTATAGGGCAATAGCTCAAGGTGTATGTGAATTATTATAGGTGAAAGCTGTAATGAAAGACTTGGGTGTTAAAACCTACTGGTGCTATGCCTTTATATTGTGACAACAAATCTGCAGTTGCAATAGCCCACAACCCCGTACAACATGATCGCACCAAGCATGTAGAAATAGATAGGTACTTCATTAAAGGAAAGTTGGATGCTCAGATTATTGAAGTTCCATTCTTAAAATCTGAAAACCAGTTGGCTGATATCCTAACCAAGGCAATTTCAAGTAGAATGTTTTTCAACTCACTGGACAAGTTGGGCATGCAAGACATCTATGCACCAACGGGGAGTGTTAAAATGATCCATGCATAATTATAGGAGATTTTATTGTATCATATGATTTTGTTAATTACAGGAAAGACTGGTAGAATTGCCTAATTGATATTGTAATTAGTATTTTCCTGTAATTATTTAATTAGATCAATTAGTTTATATGTTTCCTAAATTAGTTGGCTTTGTACCTATATATTTCTGCTTCCAAGAGAGATGAATGTATGAAAAAACTGCTTCACTACTGCTATGTTTGTCACCACCAAGAATCAATAATTTTCACTGCAACTTTTAACCTAAATTTCCATTTCACTTTTGTAGCCACAATATTTAACTCTTTTGCCAATATTAATGAATGAAAATTTAAATCAAGTATAATCCCAAAGTGACCAATAACAATTGAGATTCTCAAGACATAGACATGACAGCCAAATTATATTATTGGAAAATTGACTTTCAAAATGAAAAAACTCAATGCCATTCAATTACCAGGAACAAAATATGCGGGTTTGTGTGCCATGTCTCCCACAACAGAACTTTCTAGTAGTTACAGAATATATTTCTGCATGTTATGAGATTTCATTGTACAATCAGAAACGATGTAGAAACAACATTTTGGACAAGATGTAGATGAACTAGTAATTCGTAGACCTTCTGCACGTAATCCAGAAGATCCATTGCATATACAATACCAACAATATTGTCAATACGCTCCTCAAAGACAGGTACCCAGCAAACATGAGCACCCAATTCTTGACCAGCAAGACATGTATACCTGGAATATTGATGATCTACCCAGGAATTATGAAAATCATCTAACTTTGTGCTAGAATCGATTGCAACAACATCAACAAGAGGTGTGTCACCACCTCTCTAACATGTGTATCTTTTATCTCTAACACATTTTCAATCATATCCTGTGAGAGAGACAAAAATTAGACTCTTGCCAATGGAAATTAAGAAGGGCATGGAGCTCCATAAATCCATTATACTCACTATGAAGACGATTGATGATTTGAGGAGTTTGGCCAGTTTTAAAAAAAAAAAAAACATATAAAAACTTATTGGGCAAGACAGCAAGTCCAAACGTAATCAGCAGGCCACAGATGGTTGCAGTGTCTACTTTAGTGTTGTAATTTCCATGTGCTTGCAACACAGAAGGTGAAAAACATTGCTGCAACTGCAAGATACACCATTCTTGATTCCTAGACACGTGTTTTTATCAGCACGAGAATGCCTTTCATATTCTTGCATAGTTTTCAATTAGCTAGAAAGAATATGAGAAACGACGAAGATTGGAGTCAGAATCCAGAAACAAATGCTAAAGAAAATGCCAAGTTGACGGTATAACAATTTTCTACATAGTAACTGAGGATAATTATAATTATACTTCCTCTTCATATAATTGACAGAAGGCAATGGATATTATTTTATCTCTTCATACATGACAGTATTTACTTGACAAAAGGTCTATAATTAATAATACCTATGGTGTTGTTTACACAAATTAGTATTGTCATTATTTTTGCAAAAAATTTCTGCAGCAGTTAAGATTTGGTTCTACTAAGGCTTTGCATCATCTACAGCACCCCGATCATTCAGCGTAAAAATGTCAATTGCAACATGAACATTTTTCTCCACTTCCACCGGACTAATAAGATTTGGTTCTACTATGGCTTTGCATCATCTACAGCACCCTGATCATTCTTATAATATGGGGTGTGTGTATCTTACAACAGCATAAAAATCTCAATTGCAGTATGAACATTTTTCTCCACTTCCACTGGATTAATAAGAATTACATGCCACATCTCACACCCTATATCCCGTACTCATTATGTTTTCAATGTGCATGTTCAGACTTATCTTATTAGGCATGGAGAATACTAACCAACGTTTGTTGTTCATAAGAGTAACTGGATTGAGGAGCACAAAGTCTATCAAGAAACATGGTAATACAAATTCTACTAATGGAGGCAAAACAAACGTGCCATGAACTGGGAAAACATATATATATATCAATTCATGATAGACCACACCTTCTTCCTTTCAAACCAAGCAGTTTTAGTGTTCCCATTGACACGTGTTACAACTCTTCCCCCGGTATACAATACAAGGGAAAGCATGCCACTGGCCTAACCTACAGGCATCACACTTCATCAAATATATTAAAAAATAAAAAAAATAAAAAATAAAAAATAAATAAAAGAAGAAGAAGAAGAAGAAGATAATTCGCACTAGATTTGTGTTAATCTTCTTTTCTTCTAGTTTTCTTTTCTTTTCTTTTATTCTTTTTTTATTCTTTTTTTTTTTTCTTTGGGAGGGGAAAGGGAGTAGAAGATTAGATAAATAAATATCTGCAATTTGATCAGAATTTAATTTAAATTCAAAGTAAGAGCAAGCTCTAAACTTACCACAAATCTAGCAACCTCAGTGGCATTGTGAACAGCAATACTTTTTGGAGTAATTTCAGTGAGCATCAAAATGGCAACCTGGTACCATTGATGGAATATATTTCTCTTTTAACAACCAAGAAAAAAGAAATATACGTCTGCAAGATCAGGCAGGGCCAAGAATCATCTAAAAACACCACTGTATTGGACCAAGGCATATTCAAGAATGCAAAGTTTGTGTACATTTCAGATTAATAACCCTGTAAAAGGAAAACATTGTAGATATATGCTTCTAAAGGTAAATTCATGCAAGCACCTGCCTCAATAATGGTATCAAGAGAAAGAATAGAACCAAGAATAATTCCAACAGATATTTCCGTTCTGAAAATAACACTCTTTTAAAATTTGAACTTGACGCATTCAAGTATGCGTATTAGAATGTTGGATGTTAGGCGTAAATAAATTTTCCCATGTAATTTCAAAATTTAGGCAGACAGAATTAACATATACATATGTTTATGACCCATATCCCACTTGAGTTACCTCTTTAAAGAAAACAATAAGGATTTGTTTAAATGGCAAATGTAAAACTGATTTTTTAAATTTGGTCCAGACATACTGTCAAGACTCCAGTTGCTGTAATCACACCAGCTTCACCAAATATCGCTGTCGCAGCTTCAGTGACTAATGCTGTAGCACCAATGTTCACCACTCTGCAAAGATGTTTTCAATAAGAAAACAAGTTCATTAAAAAGAGTAAGCAACGGCCAATGGTGCAGTACGTTGTGCCAGTAAGTATAGTGGTCAGAAATCGAGTGTTATCATTGCGTAGCATTTTGAAAACGCCATCCTCAGACTCTTTTTTAAGCCATACCTGAGGTTCATTACAATATCAGGATCTGATCAATTATGATATCCACGATTCTTTTTTCACAAAGAAATGGTGGAAAATAGATGAGAAAAAAGATTTGAATTCCCATGGAATTGCAGCATACAAGAAATTAAAAAATATGCCTAAAACGAAAATAGCACCAATTACATCCATGTTTGAGAAAATAAAATTTTCAGCATGAGATAAATTGCCAGTTATGTGCCTAGGACTTTACTGTATCCAAGAACTAACTAAAAGTTTTTACCAGAAAACAAAAATGAAATGCTATGATATGATATGATATGATATAGAGATTATAGACAGTGTTCAAGATATGATCCTAGCAAAGGAATCTTGTCAGTCTATAATTGCCATAATTGTTGACGTTTCTGCAACAAAGAAACTATATAGAGCTAGGCATCTAAATATAAACAATTGACAAATCTAACAATTGGTTCGCTTGTTCCAAAGTGCAAGCCATTTGAAGTTTCAAATGATGGAACTACAGTTTCCTTAAAGCTGAACCCAAGAGATTGAGCAGCACTACGTTACTTATATGACTTCATATGCCAGAAAAGTAAAACACAACTTTTCTGCAAACTATATCTAAATCACCAGCTCGTCTGATGGAAGGGAGTATCCCAGTTACTTTAGGATAGAGTAACTAAGCTATATCTTACATGGAACGATACAGATTTCTATTAGAAGGCATCGCCAATAAGCATTGAGTGCAAGAAACATACCCATTACTTACCTTGAACATTCAACATGAAATTTGTACCAAAATCAAGTAAATGAGCATAAGTAAAACCTGCATAATATCTAATCAATGCCACTTTAATACATGACAAAATATTAGCATTCTCAGCAATGCAGCTGTAGTAACCCCAAAGACGTAAATTTACCTGAAAAAGTTATTAAAGATTATAATTCAATAGGGCTGGGCAAATCTCCCGAATCGAACTGAACCCGAACCGAACTTAACCGAACCCGACGGTTCTTGTCAAATTAAATACCCGGACGGGTATCTGAATTGAGAACCGACGGGTACGGTTTGATTCTCGGTTCTAGACCGAGAACCGAATAAGAACCGAATCTTTCTAATTTTTTTTATGTTGAGTAAATCAAATTATTTTAATTTTAAATTTTTCTAAACAAATTAACAATTTCTAAATCCAAATTTTTTGCCAATAATTTTTTAATTTTTGGCCCAAATTACCCATTTTATTGTATCATTTCTTAGCCTAACAAGATCAAATCCACTAAATAACCTTAAACACCTACATTAAAGTGCATAACGTTGTCTCGACTCTCGCACTCACTCTCGCAACCTCGCTAACATTTCAGACCTTATACAATCATCGGTCGACGCTGTGACCTCCGATCGAAGCTGTGACCTCCGATCGAAGCTGTGACCTCCGCCGACCCAAACTTTGACCATAGCGATCATTTGAAAAAGATAGTCTACTAGTCTTTGACATTCCAAAACCATTGAATGTAAGTATTAATATAATGTTGTTATGAATATTAAAAGATTTAATTATAGTACAGAATCGAATGGAACCGAACCCGAACGGTTCCATAATTATATTTGAACCCGACGGTTCCATTTACTAGATACCCGAAGAGAACCGAACCGACCCTCGCCCTCCCTTATAATTCAATATACCTTCCAAGGCCAGAGTGTAGTGATTGAGGTCTCCGCCATGTAGAAAAATGCCGAGAGTCCCAAGAGTGCTACAAGTACCAATCCCTGCTCTTTAAAAACCATTAGCACTTGCCATGCGAAATTACAAACGGAGAAATAAGAATTTAAATATGCTCCATTTCAAAATTTTAAAACTTCAAAAATAAGATATTATAAAATTGTATTTATGAAATAATTAATTGAAAAATATTTTATTAATTAAATATATTAAAGTCACAAATCCATACAATTTGGTCACAAATTGTCAAATCAATCTGTTATAAATTATTTTTTTATCACAAATAAAAAAATTTATAAGTTACAAATCAAAAATTTATGTCATAAATTATTTTTCGATCACGAATCAAAAATTTTATAGATCATAATTTATTAATTGATCACAAATCAAAATATTTTATACGTCACAACTCATTTATCGATCACAGATTATCAAATTAATTGATCACAATTCACCAAATTCTAAGTCATAATTACAAATTTCACAATCACAAATTCCTCTTGGTAACGTATTATTTATTAACCACAAATTAATAATTTATTGATCACAACACTCAAATAATTGGTTAGAGACTCTTTTCTTACCCCCACAACACCCTCTTCAAAACCACCACCATCTCATCAGCATCACCATAGCACTCGCGAAACCACCACCGCACAGTGCACCACCACACCCACCTCAGCACGCCGCACCCACGGCACACCACCATCACATACAGCACAACAACAATACACCACTATATCCACAACATATTATTATTTATTAGTTACAAATTAATCAATTTATTAATCACAATCACCAAAATAATTAGTCATAAACACTCATCCCATTCCACCCCAATCCCAAACCTAAACCCAACCCAAAACCCAAATCCAAACCCAATTCACCACCTACACCAACGAACTACTGCACGAACTCACTACCACTTGAACCACTACTGCCAGTACTATCACCACCTGCTCCTCCATCATTAGCATTGTCGCGCCGCCACCA
Source organism: Olea europaea var. sylvestris (assembly GCF_002742605.1). Classification (NCBI taxonomy): domain Eukaryota; kingdom Viridiplantae; phylum Streptophyta; class Magnoliopsida; order Lamiales; family Oleaceae; genus Olea; species Olea europaea. The sequence continues at coordinate 20,104,243 of NC_036242.1, read as the reverse complement.
CCTACACCATCTCCGCCAGCGCCACCATTACTAGCACCACACTGTCAAAATTCACAACAACAACAACAACCACCAGCACCACCACCTTGCCGACAGCACCATAACCAACACCCAAAGCAACCCCAAACAAAATGGAGAAAGACACACCACCATTTACAAATACAATGCCGTGCGATCAATTCAAAAGCACTCATAAATCATAGCGCCACTCACCTAAAACTCCCACAACGCAGATCAAAGGAGGAGCATCGCGATCCTAGCTTGGTGCTGTGTGTGGTAATGGCCACGAGGGCGCGACGCAGCTGCACAGAGGCTCTGGCCCTTGTGCAGCATCGGCGCTCTCTATCGGGGACACTGCTATCGCAGCGGTCAACGATGGTTACCTTTTGGCGACAGGCGAAGTTGGCAGGCGATGATGTGTGCTAAAGGGATAGAAGAGAAAAGGAGGCATGTAATTTCCACAATTGGGAATTCAACTTCTCCAGAACTAAATGGGCTTCCAATCCTTAAGTTATGGGCCAGAATTGGATATATGGAGAACAGGAAAGTGGAAATTACACTGTAGCATGTACTTGAAGATCACATTTCAAAAATCTTGTATAAAGTTTGTTTAATCAAAAATCAGGTTTCAATTTAATTATTAATATTATAAAATTAATTAAGACGTGCCCTAATATACCCCACGCCACCCCACCCCAACCCCAATTCACTCCAAATTCATTTTCTCCTCCCCTATCTTTATCGTCTCCGCGTCTCTTTGTATCTCTCTACAATTTTTTTCTTTTTCTTTCTTCACTAGAGTGTCGACTCGGGCAGATCGCCGCTTCTCAGATGATTGTGGTGTTATATCTCTACACCATTTTCAGTTTCTTTTCATCGGAGTGGCGCCTCTGCGAGCAGCGAGCTGGAGCAGTGACACTTAGATCGGAATTTGAGCCATGACGCTCCGTTCATGTGATGCTCTGAGTGCCACTGATCTAATCTGAGGAACACTACTGCAAGAGGCGCGATGGAGATGCTATTTTTGGCCAGGAACTCTACTGCAAGAGGCGCTACTGCATTCTGCCCGGCGCCGCACCGCTCAAGAGGCGCTGCTGCACTTCTGCAAGAGGCGTTGCACGGTGGCGGTCGAAGTGGATCTCTCAGCGTCGACGCCGCTGCGAACAGTTTCTCTGTGTAGGTGGACGTGGGTGGTTTTGGTGACGGTGGTGCGGCGGATCTAGGTAGGACGACAGTGGTGGTAATGGTAGCGACGGTCTCCTGTTAGCAGTGGGGATTTGGGTGGTGTTGGTGAGGTTGGGAACGGTGTATTGTTAGGTGTGTTTGGTGGTGGTTCTTGTTATGGTTCTCGCCCTGGTGGCTGTGGTGGTTTTTGGCGATGGTCGTGTTGGCGGTGGAGAAGGTAGTGAGTTTGTGGGTTGGGTATTTTTGGTGTGTTTGGTGGTGGCGGTTGTGGTGGTTTTTGGCAGCGACGAAGGTGATTGTTCTTGGCAACCATTTTGTTGGCTGTGATGTCGTGGAGTTGGTGTTAGTGGTGGTTGTGATGGTGTTGTGGCCGGGTTAGTGTTTGTGACCAAGTACTGTGGTGGATCAGGATTGGGTGTTTGTGTCTGTGACCAACATTTGGTCCCTTGTGACTGATAACTAATTCGTGACCTTAAAATTCAATTATTTTGTGATTATAAAAGTAATTTGTGATCATTAAATTTGAAAATATGTGACTTGTGACCTATAATTTTTTGAAATTGTGATTTGTGACTTCGAAATAATCTGTAATCCATTAATTTGATGATATGTGACCAGTAATTGTGTACACGTGATCATTAATTATATAATTGTGACATTATTATATTTAATTAATAAATATTTTTAATTAATTAAATAAAAACCTGATAAATACATTAGTTAAACTTAAAACATGGTTTTTGATTTGTACATAGTTAATACATGGTTTATGAATTTTTTCCCAACAGGAAAACAACAAAGGAGGCCCAATTGTCAAGAAAATAGCCTAAAAAAAAAAAAAACGAAGCTCACACATTTCTTAGTATACCAAAATTAATTTCCAAAATGGTCACTAAAGGTTGTACAAAATTTTAAATTGCTCATTGAACTTTTTTCTTCATTTATGTAGTTACTAAAGTTAAATTAACACTACTAGATTATTATTCAAGTGTTGTTACTCTTTTATTCACTAAATTTAATTAATGTTATATTCATTCATTCTAGTGTAAAATCACATCTTGTTAAAACTAAGCTTAACAACATAACACTACTATGTTCATTCTTCAAATGTTATGCTCATTCATCTTAGTGTAGAATCACGTCTTGTTAAAACTAAGCTTAACAACATAACACAATATAAAAGCGAGACAAAATATATAAGTTCAACTCATTCAAATTTATTTCGAATATAGTGTACCGAATAATGTTTCCAAAAACATATCAATGTAAAGGTGTGTGTTGAACTTATTCTATGCATGTCGACTAATGAGTAGCTATAATTGTGGTTCTAGAATCACAAGAGGCCAGTATTGGGGCATCGCAGGCTAGAGCTATCCAAAAATCCTACCAAAGTAGGATACATAAGATCAAGAATTCCAAAATAAATATCTAGTATTGTCGTGGTTAGAGATACCTTGTACTCAAATCTCTATAAGATTTTCATTGCTAGAACTAGATCTCGTGCTGTATTCTGCTACAAGCTTAGAAAACGAAGATGATTTGTCTTCTAGCAGCATTTTTGGAGAATCATATTCTTTAACAAGTCCTGCACCATAAGACGAAATGTTTAAATTTCGAGTAGCACAACAGGGAGAAGAATAATTTGTGGCACTATAATAAGGTCTTCTACATACCGTGATCTAATAATAGAACCATGTCACTGTCTACCACAGACGTTATCCTGTGTGCAATCGTTATAACCGTTGAGTCATAGAAGTGCTTCCTGAGGGTTTGTTGAATCAAATTATCTGTTGCTGTGTCGACTGATGCAGTGGCCTCATCGAGCACAAGAATCTTGCTTTTCTTTAGTAGTACACGTCCAAGACAAACTAGTTGCCTTTGACCAACGCTCCAATTCTCTCCATTCTCGGACACTGGAGCATTTATTGGAAAACTAAGAAATAAGAAGTCGAAAATAATATATGGATCAGAAAGAATTAGAATGCACAAATCTGTGGAAGAGGCAAACCTGCTGAATCGAGCTTGCCTTCCTTCTTGCGAACCTCATCTCCAAGCTGGCACTTATCAAGAGCCTAAGACAGATGAAATTTCATCAGCACATCAAAATAATGCCCAATTCAATGTAGAGATGAACATTTAATTATCCTTTTTATGAAACCTACCTCCCAAATCTGTTCATCTGTATACTCTTCAAGGGGGTCTAGGTTACTTCGAACTGTCCCCTCAAACATGGTTGGATCCTGAGGAATTATACTCAATCTAGATCGCAAATCGTGCAGTCCAATTGATGAGATATTGGTAGTATCAATCAATATTTGTCCATCGGCAGGTTCAACAATGCGGAAGAGGGTTTGTATAAGAGTCGATTTACCACTGCCTGTCCTCCCGACTATTCCAGTTCTCTTCCCTCCAAAGAAAGTACATGAGATGCCTCGTAACACAAGTGGCATGTGTGGAGCATAACGGACCTACAATCAATTATCATCTCCATTAACTCAGAATGAGAAGTTTTAATTTAACCCCAGATCATCAGGATGATTCACTCTGAATTTTAATTTTAAAAAGAAATCACCTGAAGATTTTGAATATTAATTTCTCCGTTTGATGGCCATTGACTTTCTGGCCTACTTGAGTCTACAACAAGAGGAGGCTCACTCGGTATAGAAGTGTACTGAAGTATCCTTTCAACTGATATGATCCTATTTTCCAAGCTGCAAAGATTCCATACAACCCATGATTGTAACATGTTTAGATTAAGCCCATACGTCACTGCTAAGCCCGCAACACCTTCAAATTCATTAAGAAGACGAAAAAGAGTTAGTCATTGTGCCATATTTCTAACTGCAGATTGCATGCGAAGTCAAAAAACTTACTTGGATCGATGGTTCCTTCGGGAATCATGATCAAGAAAATCAATGAAAAGGCAAAAGTAACTAGTGACAAAATATCCAAGCGAACACATAACCACTCCATCGCACCAGAAGTATGGAACTTTGGCCGAGAATATGCATCAATTAGTTTCATGCTCGTGTCACGGAATCTGGATTCCTGATCAAAACTTCTGATTGTACTTGATCCCGAAAGGGTCTCCGAAAAGTGTTGTATTACTGGTGCTTTGCACACGCCAACTAATCGAGAAAGTTCTCGTGCTGATCGTATGTAATAATTCTGCAGAAGATGAAAGCTGAGTTACAGTTTGAAAGAACTACAAAGTATAGAACATCCTTGTGTTGCATTAGTGAGACTTTAAAGTTGAATTAGTTACGTTATCTGAAGAGACAATGCGCGTTACCTGTAGCCATATGCAAATTGCAATCACGGGAATGAAAACGATGAAGACCTGCCACGCTACTTGTGACATAACCGCAATAATTCCTAGAAGCTGTATCAATGAAAAAGCAAAATTCCCAACTAAAGATGGAATGTTCAAATCCACAGCACTTTGATCTGTAGATGCCTATGATAGTATGCATAAAATCATCCGTTAGCAATGATAATGTGTCCGAATTTAAAACAGAAATGGTTTTCAAATACAACATAAATGTGCAATTTTTCTTACCCTATCTAGGATGCGTCCACTTGGAGTGGAATCGAAGAAAGACATGGGGGCACGAAATATGCACTTATGCATTTTGTTGAAAAGCATTGTAGCTGTCTTGTAACCAGCCGTAACAAGAAGCAAGGCTCTGGCAAGAATGCATAATGAACTTCCAATTGACAAAGCAACATAGACAATGATAAGAGTAAAACTGCCAACTAGAGGTACTGCATCCTTGGACACAGGAGTTGCCCAAGCCATCCAATAATTGCTTCCAATTTGAAGTACTTGAAACAGAATTTGTGCCAACAATATAAACGGCACGAGGAGTCCTCCAAATGCAGTAGTGATATATTTCCAATAAACTGATAAACCAACTCGACCTTTCTCTCTTTCTTCTTCTTGAATAAGCTGTCCATTCGTCCCCATTGCATCATCTCTTTCATCATTTTGATCATTGCGAGATTCCTTTTTCTGCAGAGAATTCTTAGCATTTCCTCTGTCGCTATCCTTACCAACCGATGTTGCCCCTGCCTTAGTGGAATCAAGTGCTGATAAAGCTTCCTTGTGTGCACCAACTAGTTCCATGAAATCACTACCGGATTTTAGAATATCATTGTACTTTCCAGCTTGTGAAATCCTTCCGTCTTTCATAACCTGATGATAAAGCAATTAGGTTTTGTGACCTGCACTAAGAATAACCAAGACAAATGAAACAAACAGCTCACCAAAATTAGATCAGCTATCGGTAAAAATTCCACTTGATGCGTGACATAAACAACAGTTTTTGAATCCAGAAGCCCCAATACACATTCCTGCCATTTAAACACCATAAACATCACAATAGCAGTAGACAAATGCATATTTGGAGTTCTATCGAATTGGGGTTCATGGGAAGCAAGAATAGGGTTAAAAAGATTAAGCACAAGAACAAGAAGAATGAGTTAATAAAAATCGTAATATTAAGGAGAAGTAATACATTGAATAGATGAGTTCCTGTATGTGCATCGACAGCACTAAATGGATCATCAAACAAATATATATCAGCATCTTGGTAGAGAGCACGCGCAATCTGTATCCTCTGCTTCTGTCCACCACTCAAGTTGATCCCCCTTTCACCAATAATTGTTTGATCACCATGCGAGAGAATTTCCAAATCTTTCTTTAGTGAACATGCTTCAAGAACTCTCTCGTAGTGTTGCCTGTCCATGTCATTACCAAACAATATGTTCTCCTCGATCTTCCCACTTTGTATCCAAGGTGACTGAGCAACATAGGACTTTCTTCCACTGAGCCTAACGATTCCTGATACTTTGGGCAGCTCCCCCAAAATACAGGAAAGTAAGCTTGACTTTCCCGAACCAACTGTACCACAAATGGCAATCCTCGTGCCATGAGAAACTCTAAGGTTAATATCTTTCAACGTTGGACTAGCAGATGATAAATCCCAGCAAAAATTCCCATCAATTATCTCTACTGCCGTGTCAGAACTGCCCATGGGAAGCCTCTCTATGACATCTGGCTGCAGGTCATCCAGGGAAAGAAATGATGCAATTCGATCAAGAGAAACTTTAGTCTGAACAATCATGGAAATTGTATCTGGCAGATTGTAAATTGGCTCTTGAAGAATTCTAAAGGTTGCAAGTGCGGACAGTATCTTCCCGGATTCAAGTGGGATCCCCATTACCATACAAGCACCAAAAGTTACCACAGAAATGAATGTAGGGGCACCCCAAAAAACAAAAGTGGTAACGGCTGAAGTATAAACATATTTTTTCAGCCATCCTGTCTCGACATTCCTAAGCTCGAGAATTTTGGACAGAAACTTCATCTCCCAAGCTTGAAGCTTGAGAATCCTCATGTTCCTCAAAACTTCAGACGTTGTCTTCATCCTTTTATCTTTCGATTTCATTAGCTTGTCCTGAAATTTTTCTTGCAAACTTCCCAATGGAACATTTGCTAGCATCACTACAACAGTAGCAACAAGTGTAGCGAGAGAAGCAAGCCCGAGATTTCTATATAAAACTGCCAACGCCAAACCAACCTGTAAAATCACCATCCATGGGTCATGCATGTACCAACCAAAGTCTCCTATTCTCTCTGCATCGACGGACATAAAATTAATAATTTCCCCAGATGTATATCCTTGCTTCGATTGGCACGAAAGAGTCAAACCCTTGTTATAGATTTTGGCAACTAATGCCGCCCTGGCCCTAAATCCAGCCTGCTGCACCTTGAAGAACCAGTGTCTCTGGGACAAGCACTCAAACACCTTGGCAATGAAGAAAACAAAAACCAAGACAAAGCCCTCATTTTCAAAATTTCGCCGCCCATTTAAGTATTGAACAAAGGTGTCAATAAGGTATGGACCTACATAAGACGCCAATGTATACACAAGCACATAGACAGCAGACAAAGAAATTTCCCTCCAAGTCATGAAAATTAATCCTTTCGATAGCATAAGTGTGGTCACCCTCTTACTCACCCCACCATCAGACTCCAATTTATTGTTTAGAATTGGAAATGCCCCTCTTACACTATCGAAATTTGCCAACTGTGGGACATCCTCAAGGTCTAAGGTTTTCTTGAAGCCAAGAGAAACCAAAGGACCCATCCAAGAGAAAGTAATGATACTAAAAATACTAGCATTGGCATAAGGGGTTACAGCTTCATCCCCTTTTATTGCCTTATTCGACTCTCTAACATTAGTAGCACTTCCATCTAAAAGGGGTTCTTGAAGATGACTATCTTTGCCATCTTTCTTGCCCCAAAACCCCACATAAAAGAAGAAAATACCCATCGCAATGGAAATTATATCAGATAGCCAAAACAAAGTTGACAAAGTTTGGTACTTTTTGTAATAAATAAGGTCTATCACTAAGCAATAACAAGACACTAAGAATAAAAGTGCCCACCAGAGCCTCAAACTGAGTGGGTACTTTTGTTCACCAAATTTCAAGAACTGGCTTTGCAAGTAAGCATAGAGGGCTAACCAGGCTAGTGTTTTTATTCCCAAATCCAGTGAAGTAAGAATCTTCTCATCAGACGAGCCACTTCTATACCAATAAAAATAATTCAATAGGCATAAAACAAGGTTGAACAATGAAAGAACCAAACATGAAATGAGTGTTGGTTTGTAATGTAAGAGCCTATTGTGCCTAACCCTCTGCTTCTGCCTTTCATCGTCATTACTCCCGATTTTCTTGGAAACCCATGATATGAATATGATTAATAATAAAACCAGGTGCAGAAAGCCAGTGAAGAAACGCGAGAAAATTGGGTTGATGAGAAAATCACGTTGCGTATTTTGGAATAAAAAGGGATGAAATTGAAACACAGACATACTCCCTTAAACAATTCTTTTTCGGCGAGGTTTTGGGTATATCAGCTTATCAGGTTTCTGTGCAGAAAATCATTTGGGAGATGGGTTTTTATCTTAGGACAAACAGAGCCAGATTCAGATTTTTTTTGAGAATGTGGAGCCCAAAGATTTCAGAGAAAGAGTCAAAGAAGGCTGTTCCTTGGGCACAGGATAACGTGGTGACCAAGACTAGATTAACGGACAGAAGTCTGAGTGGGGTGGACAAACGAAAGCATGGAATTTGAGAGAGAGACAAATTAATAGAGACGAAGCTGCATAGAGAAAGTGATACTTCATACGACTCTTTAACACATTGATTGGCATTTTTTTTTCGAATCAAATCACCATCGTTTGCGAAGATCGTGTGACACATGTAACACGAAAGATATTATGAAACCCGATTCTTCGCATGATCACCAATTATCAATTATACCCTTTTGATTTGTAGCCGGCTATACGAAGATATTTTCCCACTTCAATGTAATTGAAAGGCAAAATGAGAGTTTGATAAACTAACGGTTGCTCAACTTGGTGTCATAAGGAGTTTTTCAACAAAATTTATTTAATTAACATAGGGTACCACTTTTTGGTAACAAAAAATTGATTGCATGTGGAAAAGCGGATTACACAAGCACATAACATTGATATAATGATGGAATCTAAGCTTGCAAGTCTGTGTAAAATATTAGATAGCAAAAAATGTAGTATGAAGTTGAGAATCTCACACAATTTTATTATTTTTTTTAAATAAAAATACAATTTTTTGATTGACATTAGATAACAATAATACTCATTCAATCTTCTTGGAGTTCTACTCTCGTGAGATTTTATTAAAAACATTAATGAAAATGTGTGTATGTCCTATAATTAATCTTAAAGATAAGGTGAGAGTTTGATCAATTAATGATGGATAAATTTGTAGAAAAATTGGCATTAATATTATAAGGAGTCTTTCAAAAAAAATTATTTAATTAATAGATGGTTCTACTTTTTGTCCCAAAAAATTGATTGCATATTGAAAAGCGGGATCACACAAATAAATAAAATTGATATAATCATGTCGTCTAAACTTATGAGTGTACGTAAAATATTAGATAGCCAAAGAAGTAATATGTAGTTGAGAATCTCATACACACTTATTTCTTTTTATATATATAAATTGTAAATTTTCATTGATACCACATAACAACAATATTCATTCAATCTTACCAATATAGAATGTTTTGAATGTAGTGATAAATTTTGATACTTTCCTGTGCGTACAACAAAAAAAAAAAAAAATTAAAATTATTTATACAAAGTTTTACCCATTTACTCAGCACTGTTTGACAATCACTATCAAATATGTTTTTTCTACATACTTATTTTTTATCACACATTTGCACAATAAAATATATTTTTACGTAAAATTAAAAAATTAAAAAAATTCCCCACTTTTTAACTATAAATTATCTAAAAAGAGTTTTTGTCAATAATAGCCGTCAAATAGGGTCTCAGAGTTTTGTTTGAAATCATAAACTACAATTTTAAAGAATGTTTAGTGGGGATTAAAATTAAATTTTTTTAATAAATTGTGATAGAAGTTTTTAAAATGCATGATTAAAAAGTTGTGGGATCCATAAACACTGTATTTAATATTGATTAATCCAAATCAAAAAAGCTTTGTCTAGAATGACAAGGTCCGTCAAATAATTAATTAAGCCCCCGTTTGGTCTTCATTCTTGTCAAATTTTAATGGTTGGAATAATTTTTTTTTTTTAAATGTATGGTTGAAAAAAGTGAAAAGTTTTTTATTTGCGCATAAAATAATTTTATGAAAAATTGTGTGGTTAAAAATAATACAGAGAAAACGAATGAGAATGGGGTCAAACGAAGGTTAATTAGCCCTCGTTTGGCCCCCATTTTTGGTAATGAAAATGGGAGGAATAGTGTTTTGTTGAAAAAATAAGTGGTTAAAAAATAAGAAATTTTTTTCGATCTACGTGTAATATTATTTTATGGAAGATTATGTGATTAAAAATATGAAAGAGAAAAATAGAATATAATAAAATGTTATTTAATGGGGTCAAACAGGGCCTAACAATTTGTAATGGAGTGATGTCATCGTTGACAGAGACAGTGCCACGGATTACTTGTTTTTCCAATTCTTTTTTCTTTTCCGAAAACAAACCCCCACCCCTTTCCCAAAAAGGAGTCGACTGATAGAATCAGTCCAAAAGTGTCATTCACTTGATGGACAGATGTAAAATCCCACTTATATGGTATATCCCATATCCCATGTCTTATTATTAAAAAAATATTAAACTCCAACCTTGAAGGTTTACATCACCTCGTTCTTAGATTTTTGTGAGGAAGGTAAATTACGAAATGTGCCTCAACAATCAGGGAACAAGAGCTGCTTATACATTATGCCTATAAAGAATCCAATTCCATGTCTTAGGAATCGAACCCCCACACTGCGACTGCCAGCAAGACGTGAGATAACTGCACTCCTATCATTTGCACCACAGAGCTATACCCTGGGGGCAAATTCCACGTCTTATTATTACTTTTAAAAGATGCTTCTAATCAATTATAAAAAAATATTCAAATATATTTAAAGGTAATTTAAAATTTCAGAATTTCTTTTGACTTTTCAAATACGTAACATATTCTAAACCATAAAATATAAGTTTGAAAATTCATTCTTTTTTAAAGAGATAAAAATTATTATTTTCTTAGCTCTTGTTTGGTTCTCATTATTTTCAAAATGCATTATTTTGTTTTTTATTTTCAACTATGCATTCTTTAATAAAATAATATTACATACAAATTAAAAAAAAAAATTCTTATTTTTTAACTACATCTTCTTCATCAAAATGCTATTTCAAAAATGGTGCTCAAACACCATATAGAAATATTAGCAAGTAATTATTAAATTTTCTAAAGTACGAAATTGAACTAATAAACAATATACTTTGGTAAAATAAGAAATTTTATTTTTTTACAGTTCAATTAGATTTTAGAGATCTTTAAAACATAAACCAAACATTTTCAAATGGTTTGTTTGATTCTTTTTGAAACAATTGAAACTTAAGCCACGTGAATCCAAATCAACGATTTCAAAATCAAGATTTGAATTCGATTTAAAGGTTTTGTTCACCCCACCGATGGCCGTCCCTTCTCACCCTATTACCATCCCTACTTGTAAAAATATAGGCAAAATAATTTTTAGTTTTTAATTAATGTGGAGTTTTTACCTGTATTTTCTTAAGAAGTCGAGCATGATGTGTTTTCTTATAACATTAATGAAAACATCGCCAAGAAGAATTGAAACAAAAATATTTAGGAAAAATTGAAATTAAATACATCAGAATTTAAAACTTAACGAGCAGATTAGGGATTATTTGACAAAAATAAATTGATAATAATTTTAACAGATTTTAATAAAAGTTAATAAAATATATAATTAAAATTATCAATTATTGCCTTTAACATCATCTTTTTAATAATTTTTTAAACTAATATCAGACAAGCACTTGAGAATAACGATAAGTCAGAGAGTTCCCCAACAATTTTCTCTAAAACACAAATAAATTAATCAAGGCGTGGATTTTGACCATAACTACCTCGCTGTTGTGCCGACCAAGGAATGTAATAATAATAATAATAATAGGTTTTGACCATAACTACCTCGCTGTTGTGCCCACCAAGGAATGTTGTAATAATAATAATAATCGGTCAGAAATATGGGCCAATTTTAGGGGTCCTCCATGTCTCGATTTCGTTTTTTTAGAGTTTGTCCCTACCTATCATCTTGTCGTTGTCTTATAGAATGGCTCAAGTTTCTTCTCTTCTAGACAACTGCTTTTGTTTTATTTCTTGATGCAAAGTAGATTTAGCTCATGTTTGGTAGCAATTTTCATTCTAAAAAATCAATTTTGTTACCGTTATTTTACTATTTCATTTTTTATTTCTTCACTCATAAATGAAACCCATTTTTCTCTCTAACGGTCAAAAAATTAATTCTGGTAATTACTAGCGAACAGACCCTTACTAATGAACTGGATAGCACACAAATATTCTACCAGTCTTTCTTTTAATAATCTAAGAAATTTGAGACATTGTTGAGAAGTGTTGATTTGTAATGTGATTCAAGGTCACCATTCTTGAATTTCTCTGATAAAAATCATTATGCAAAGAGGGAGATCATACGTTTTTCAAACTCACGTGCTTTTAATTAAGAGAGACGGTGATTACGAAATTAATCAACATTATTGTGATTGTTGGTAGAGATTCTGTAAAATACGTAAGTCACAACACTAAAGTAGATACTGCTAGATATTATGAAAATTAGAAAACATTATTAATGTTATTGTTAGTAAAGATCATATGATGTACGCAATCAAAGTAGAATATATTGATTGGACCACACAATAAATATATTAATTCGACCTCCTTGGATTTACTGCACTTGTGAGATGCTACTAAAAAAAGTATTGAAAACTTGTTCACGTCATAATGTTAATCACGAGAACAATTAATTATAAAAGTAAAATTTTTTGAATGTACACAAGAAAAATAAATTAAACTCTAGCTTAATTAATTCAATATTCATTACACAAAGTTTTACCTGCTTGTTCATTTTGTTGTCGAAAAAATTAAACTAATTAAATTGCTAACAACCAATAGTCTACATTAAAAATTAAAATATAAAGGTATCATCACAAGTTCTTTAACATTGTTTAACCTTTCTATTAGTCTTGCACTTTCTCGTTTTCTTGTGTATCAAAAATACAAATTGTAATAATCAATGCGATTTTGTTTCTAAGCCTTTGTTTGAGTCACATTATTTCCATAAAAATGTATCTTTAAATAGTGTATTGATGAGAAATGTGTGGCTAAAAAAAAGAAAATTTTTTGAATTTGCGTGTAATATTATTTTATTGAAGAATGTGCAGTTAAAATGATGTCAAATTACTGTTTAAAAATGTTGATTAAACAGGGTCTAAATTATTGAAGCACGAATATATTATTTCTAGAATCTTAAAGCTTGCCAAATACTTAGTTTGAATAAGAGAATGACGTCACCATTGATGGAAGATTTAAATAGGAGGTCGACATCGAGAAGTTTGATTTAAAGTGTGTTTGGTAGGGATTAAAATTAGATCGTTATATAAATTTTTGAACTGTGTGGTTGAAAAATTATTGGACCCATAAAAAATGTGATTAATATTGATTTTTTGACTTTAACTTAAATTAAAATAAAATTTTGATCTGTACCAAACATTCTCTAATTTATTTCCCAAAAGAAACCAAAGAAGGAATTGACTAAATAATCAATATAATTGTTCACAACCAGAAATTTAGATATTTTGATGTCAAATCCCACGTCTCCGTGAGATGCCTTATTACTTTATCATTTCACTACATGTAATCTATCTCATTATGCTTTTTTTCATATAATAATAATATATATATACAGTTTGACCTCTTTAAATTAATACATTTTTACACAATAACTTACTATTTAGCTGTGGTCAATAATTATAGAACACCCTACTAAATTTTTATTTTTATTTATTTATTTTTATTTTTATTTTTTGTTTGTATATTTGCTAATGTCATTACATATTTTAAGTTAATGCTAATTTAGTCAAGAAATGACTAAGTATTACTAGGGAAGATGAATTTAAAACAAATTTTCGCTATTTCAGATTTTATATATTGAATTTTTTATTAAAAACAAATCCAATTAAAATTAAGTACAAGGAATAAGAGAAGACCAAAGTTAACAAAAAGTTCAATCTATAAAATCTGAACTGATGAAAATCTGTAATTTATTCATCTTCTTTGGTTATACTGAATCATTTCTTTCCAAAATAGATGATTTCTTGTGCTAATTAGTAGGCTACAGAGATCAAGTGTCATAGTTTACGAATTGTTGAGAGTATTAATTTAGAAAAGCCAGACCGTACATTATCAATAGAAAAAAGGAGAAAGGCTTCTATAAAACAATCATATTTCATACGTGATAGGATCGACCATTTAGATCATGACACCTCGTATCCCAAACTATTCAAATCGTGATACTTTAACGCTTGAGGTCCACTTTGTTTCACATTTTTACCCACTTTGGATGTTGATTTGTCATACTTTGAATAATTGAAGATTCGAACTATCATGATTTAAATGATTTAGAGTTCGATGTGCCATAATTTAAATGACTAATACTACCATACATATATGGCCATCCTATGGTTGGCATTTATTAAAATGATTTTTTTTTTCGAAAAATAATTTATTAAATAATGTGTGATTAAAAAATTTGAAAAATTTTAAATTTACGAGCAAAATATTTTATCGTGAATATGTGAATGAAAATATGTTTGAGAAAAAAAGAGTTTTATCTAATAGATGTCAAAAAGCTGCTAAAGTTTTTTCTCTAGAAAGAGGGGAAAATTCAGTGGTCCACAGCGTCTCAATTTTGTTTAAAACTTTGTCCCCTTCTTAACATCTTTTTGACATCTTAATTTAATACTCTCTCTCTGATCCAAAAAGATAAAATTTCTTTCATTTTTTATCATGCCCTAAATTATAAGTCATTTTTCTTGTTGAAGTATACTTGATTTCTTAATTTATTTAATGTACCAATATTTAATGTATATTGTTATCAATAAATATGAACCAATCATATTTAAACCACTATTTAATGTAAGTGTATATTAAGAGAAAATTATATTTCCAACTATATGTTTTCTTAATTTGTGTAAAATTGAAGACAAAAAAAGGAGAAAGGCTTTCTATAAGACAATCATATATCAGACATGGTAGGATCGATCATTTAGATTGTGACACCTCGTATCCCAAACTATTCAAATCGTGATACTTTAATGCTTGAGGTCCACTTTGTTTCTCATTTTTACCCACTTTGGATGTTGATACTTTGAATAATTGAAGGTTCAAACTATCATGATTTAAATGATTTAGAGTTCAATGTGTTATAATTTAAATGACTACCATACATATATGGCCATCCTATGTTTGGCGTTTTTTAAAATGAGTTTTTTTCGAAAAATGATTTATTGAATAATGTGTGATTAAAAAATAAGAAAAATTTTAAATTTACGAGCAAAATACTTTATTGTGAATGAAAATAAGTTTGAGAAAAAAGAGTTTTATTTTCAATTAAAATTTTAATGAACTTTAAAGGATTATAAATTTTAATGAATTTTGTAGATTTATATACATTCCAACAAATTCCATAAGAATCTCGTCAAATATGATGAAATTTCAAAAGATTTACTCATATGTCTTTTTATGCTTGAGATCCATCTAAATCTTTTAAAATCCTTCTATTAATGAAATATTGAAAAATCAACTAATTATTAAGGATACCTAAATTTTAAATTTTTTATTAAAATCTCAATTGAAGATACCTGAATTTAGAATGACTTTTAAAATCTATCACAATTTCAATTAAGGACACCCCTTTAATTTAATGGATGTTAAGCAGCTGCTAAAGTTTTTCTCTAAAAAGAGGGGAAAATATAATGGTCCACTGCATCTCAATTTTGTTTAAAACTTTGGCCTCTTAGTAACATCTTTTTGACATCTTAATTTAATACTCCCTCTTATCCACAAAGATGAAGTTTCTTTCATTTTTTATAATGTCCTAAATTATAACTCATTTTCCTTATTGAAGTATACTTGATTTCTTTATTTTTTCAATATACCACTATTTAATATAAGCGGATATTAAGAAAAATTTATATTTTCAATTATACTAATTATACTTTAATTTGTGTAAAATTGAAAGCAAATCCATCTTTGTAGGACGGATGGAGTATTAAATAAAATGGTTCAATGTTCTAGTTTGTACTTGGGTTAACGTTCTAGTCAGTACTTGTACGTTATTGATATTTTGCCCTTGTTTGATGACCATTATAAAGAGAAATTGGAAAAGAAAGATGTCTTGAATAGTGATTTTTTAGACATTGTGTAGTTAAAAAGTCTAGAAAAATTTTGAATTTACGTGTAAAATATTTTATTGTGTATATGTGTGATGGAAAATGAGTGGAAAATAATTTTTTTTGAAACAAAGGTAGCCAAGCAGGGGCTTACTTTCTCTTCCCGTAAACATAACATATTGTTCAGATATGATGCAGAATTGTTTTCTCATGGCATATGTCCCAAACTTCGATTTCGTCGGATAAATTTATAAATAAATAATAAAAAATAAATATAAATTTCACGAAATGTGTAACTAATAATTAATAACTATAAATTTATAGTTGAAATTACTGTGACCTTTATTGAAGTTAAATCATTTATCTTTGTATTGAAGCGTAGGCATTTATGTTTCAAAATTTTCCTTAAATTTGTAAAGACAAGTGTGAAAGATAGAATCAAGTGTCCCACCATTTCCAATTTTCGCCGCACGCGTTGGACTAATGGTAGTAGTGCTTAGAAAAATGGGTCCAACAAACAAGAAAAGTTAGTTTCCAAAAAGTGATTGATGATTTAATATTTATGTCCCTCGTTCTTGAAAAATGAAATAAATCGAAAACAATGAAGATGACAATGGGCAGAGTCGTAGAGAAATCTCTTCTTTCCCTGGTCCACTCAGAAGTTTTTGGCGGGTAAGATGATGTGAGATGAAGATTAAAATATCTCGATTTTCAACCTAGTTTCTGCATTTTGCTAATGTTTTTATTTCTTTAATTTTTAAATACAATTTATATTAGAAAACATAAAACAAAATAAATCATTTTATTTGCCAAAGAACGAGAGTTTGATATTTTGTCTAGGTAAAAAACGTATTGATCATAGATTTACTTAGGTATTCAAAATATGGCATCGTCTGCTAAAGTAAACACATTTTCACTCGAGAGTTTACTTTTATTAGTATCCGAAATTCAATTAGCATCATCATATCCTTCAAGTACAATAGAAAATTTTGTATAATATATCCTCCAAGTTAGAGCGTGTCTCAAATATCTCAAGACTTTGAATAAGTGAAGTGCATCTCAATGTTCACTATTAGGATTACTTGTATAATTGCTAAGTCTATCACTACGTATGTTATATCTGGTCTTGTACAATTCATGAGATACACATTAGTTTGTCAATCACTCTCGCATATCTAAATCAAAACAGTAAGGCCTAATATTTTCGCAAATGACTACTTACATCATAAGGTGTTTTAGTAAAAACACAAGCATATTTATTAAACTTTTTAAGCACGCTCTCCACATAATGAGATTGCGTTAACATAATTTCTTGAGAATGTTTTATTATTTTAATCCCCATAATAACATCATCAAGATCCAAATGTTTCTTATCTAATTGTTTTTAAAAAATAATAATTTAGTCTTGTTTATTACATTTAAATTAGTTCCTATAATCAACATATTGTCAACATATAAGCAAATGATCACAAAACGGTTATTTTCAAATGTGCTTATAGCATTTATCGCATAACAACTAGATGTCAAAACCATCTCAAATTTTTTATATCATTGTTTAGGAGCTTGTTTTAGTCTAGATACCTTGATTATTCAAGCTTTCTACAATAAATCCCTTAAATTGGTTCATGTAAATATCACATTCTAAGTCTCCATTTAAAATATAGTTTTGAAATTCATTTGGTAAATAATAGTATCATATAAAGAAGCAATTACAATTAGCAATCTAATAAAGATAATCCTAGCCCCTAGGGCACATCTCCAAGTGGTAAAAAGGGAGGGTGGAGAAATTCAGTTTTGCTTGAGGCTGCCGCGTTAAGAGTTCGAATCCTGAAATATGGATTTGGCTCTTGGGTAAGTGCAAGTGTACAAGCAACCTTCCACCCTGTACCCTTAGAGGCATAACCTGCGATTTACCTCCCTCACGATACTCCAGGACAGGAGCGGTGGGGAACCTTTAAGGTTGGGGTTCAACCTTTAATAAAGGTAATCCTAATAACATCTTCTTTTTTCCATTTTTACACGCAATCGCCATGCCGCCTGTTTACTCCATTCTGCCTTTACTCAATTTCTCACACATCCATCCATGCAGCGACTAATGTACCACCATACTTTGGCTTCTAGTCTCATTACCACTCTATATTCCCACAAAAATCTCGTCATTTGTTCCACCAACGAATGCTGTTTGCTTCTTTTCATCTTTGAAGTTTTGGCAATCAACATTATTTTCGACCTTTTTCTCCGAATAGCTGTGTCTCTTTCCTTACTCGGTTTAGGGAAGAACTGGAAGTCAATTTTCCCCTATTCGAGCCATAGCTTGGGTGGTGTTTTAACATGTTTTAGTTGTTTTTCTTTATTTCTAAACGTGGTTAAAAGTGCTGGCAAAATAACAACTGTCTAAGGATATTTTGTTCATACACATGCTACTGATTTTTGCTCCTTTCATTTTCATTGTCCTAATATGTGCTTGCAACGTTGCTTTAGGATTTTTTACTATAGTAATATTCATACTTTTACAATATATACTTTTTCTACTGAAATTTGTGTGTTTTCATCATACAGATCAATTGAGGCTTTGCCATTGGGATTTCGGTTTGCCAGGGAACTGACGGTAAAATTGTTTTCCCCTTCACAAAAACTTATTTTTTTTCGTATTATTAATATTTTATGGCTTTTCAAGTTGATAAAATATAACACAAATTTCTCTAATTTTTATTTGATATCCCAATATATTATGAACCAATCTAATTCTGCAGATGTTGCATTTATTGTAGTTTTTCTAACTACTAATGTGATACATTCTTCTTACCAATTTCTTTGCTCTAAAAAAATAACAAATTTTACAAAATTAAATTCTAAAGTTATAACAAAGTGCACGACCCCTCACTAGTATAAATTTAAAAAACATTGAGTTTAAACCGACTATCATTTGCATACCCTTTTTCAACAAAAGAACTACGTTTTGACAGTACAACTTTACAACTCTTGAGTACATTTTAAACTATTTTTTAACTAAAATATAACCAAACACTAGAATTTCCCTAATATTAGCTACATTGAAAATATCCTTCAAATTAAGGAGATTTCTAAAGTAAACCTAAGTTTCACCATTCATGTTTCCTCAACCTTGGAGGAAGAAGCATTCACCATGAGCATATATTCTCCATTACTAACATGAATGATTGAGAACTTCACGTGCAACAAATATGCTTGCTCCAAAATCGAATCAACAATATATCATGTTGCTTATTAGATTAACTTCTGCCACTATCGTAGAAAAGTTCCCGTCTTTTATTACATGTGTTTGTTTTTCACAGCTTTTCCTTTTTTATGTTTGCAATCCTTTGCAAAGGGATTTGATTTTCTACAAACAAAACAATCACCAACAATTTTAATTTTAAATTGGTGTTTATACCGATTGTTCTTCCATACAAATTATTTTCCCGTGTGTATCCATCACAAGTATAACAACTAACTTTTAAGAATTTTAATTTAGATTGTAAGACAAAAATTAGTAGCAGACACTGCTACAGAATAGTGAAATGCAAAGAAGAAACCTTATTGAACGATTGAGATTTGTGGCAATACGATGTAGTAAAGTAAATTTGCCCATTGTTAATTAGTGCGACCTTTTTGAATAATCATTCCTAAGATACAACAATCAAATCACTTGTGCAACAATTACAAATTGTTTCCAAAACTTTCAAGTTTTGCTTCAAAACAAAATATAGGTAAAATAATTCTTAAATCGTTTTTGTATAAAAGTACATAAGATTAAAATGATTTTCAGCATTTTTTTTTTCAAGAAAAAGAGGTACATATAGAGTGCAAGAATTATAACTTAAATTCATAATTTAATAAAATAAAAATTCTTAAATCGTTTTTGTATGAAAGTACATAAGATTGAAATGATTTTCAACATAATATTTTTTGAGATATATACAGAGTGCAAGAATTATAACTTAAATTCATAATTTAATAAAATAAAAATTCTTAAATCGTTTTTGTATGAAAGTACATAAGATTGAAATGATTTTCAACATAATATTTTTTGAGATATATACAGAGTGCAAGAATTATAACTTAAATTCATAATTTAATAAATCATTTTTGTATGAAAGTACACAAGATCAAAATAAATTTTAGTGCATTTTTTTAAGAAAAAGAGGAATTTATATAGTGCAAGAGTTATAATTTAAATTCATAATTTAATAAAATAAAACTGTAATTTTTTTGAGATTTTTTTGATTTAAATAAATCATCCAATAACCGCCCCGGCTACAATTTTTTACTAGCTATATTGACAAAAAAAATAAATCTGAAAATAACTAAAATAATAAAACATTAATCAAAGTAACTCAATACTCTAAGACCAAACTTTATATTAACAGAGAATGTGATTCGAACAATTGGTGATGTGACATTAATTGATTTGACATCTAAATCCTACTTCGGCAAAGTTTAGGATCTCTTCCAATCTTTCCATGAATTCACGACGACATAAATTTCAACTTGAATTTCATAGCCGTTGATCTCATATATATGACTTATATGAGTGTATTTGATAACTAACTTGAGGAACTTCAGTTCGTATAAGTATGTGCTTGTCCAACATCTTTCCTTGCACTTAAACACTTTAGTAATCTCGTTCTTTCAATAGTGTTAAGCACTGATACATAAATAAGTACTTATACCCAGACCATCAAATCCTCGCGAGCATATAAACTCGATTAAACTTACAAACAAAATCAAACACTCTCATTCTTAAACTATAACAATATGCATTATATAGCTTCAATTAACACTCATAGTTTTTATCAAAACCATGTAAAAATAAGAACCTTCTTATCCAGAAGCTACGCGTAAACCCGGTTCTAATATAAAGTGAAGTCCAGAATGGCTTCCAAAGGTGAGAAAATCACAGATTTCAGTCTCCCGTTCTCTCGAGATCATAAAGGTGATCACTAGCCAAGAAAAAAGAATAGCTTTGAAGCACACAACTTTCACAATGTATAATGGCAGCATCGAGTCTTGAGACCCTCCCAGAGTACAAGGAATGTCAGGTTGGAGTAATTTTATGAGGCCCAGAACAAGAAAGGAGGAGTACAAAAATAGTTGACTGATGGCTCAGGTTATCACCATTCCTATTTTTCCTAACTGGCAAAGATTTGTAGTTTCTTCCAGATTTCTACTTCTCTAGCAGATCTTGATAAACATGAGAGAGAGAAGCACTAGACATAACACAAGTTTCTCGCTGACATTTTTCCCATAAGAAATTTCTCTCTCTCACAACAACAATTCACCGTGCAGAATACTGTAAGATAGGCACTTCCAAATGAACCTAATTTTCAGTGAGATGAGGATATCAATATTTCCAAGCACTAAACCCATTGAACTCACCTATAGCCTAATGTTTAGTAATAAAATAATTTGCAGTCAAGACACAGGAGACAAATTTGTGAACAAGTGTGGGAACTGTCAAGAGAAATCAATTTAATGGGAGAGAACAATCACCACTTCTGAAAATTAAAACTACAAATACCATTAGTGCCATGAACACCAAAGAAGCCTGCAAGGATATATAGCTACGAGAATTTTATAGTACAAACAACAGAAGAATGCAAGCATGGTAATTGAAATAAAAAATTAATGTAATTACTGAAGTTCAACTCAAATTGCCTTGATCTAGATTCCCTGATAAAGAAAAATCAGCAGAAGCTAACTCAAAATAGATTACCTGTGAAACATTTCCCTTGAATACACTACAGTACACCTCGAAAAATTGATGGTGATAGGAAAACAATAAAAAAATTAAAAAAAACAGTAATTAACCACGAATTAAAAGGAAGCGGCAGCATTCCATCTACAAAGTGCGATCTAGGATGTGAAATATTACATAGCTAAAAACATAGGAGATAAAAAAGATGCTAGCCGTTTGCCTGCTTGGCTATTCAAACATTGGACCATCATAGATTATAAGGAATAGACCAAGAATATTTTACGTCAAACTTCAGTAAATAGAGCTAACAATTATTCATTATAGAGAATGTAACGGTATAATACAAAATCTCAAAGCCCAGAAAGGCTTATTTTATTCAAGTACAAAGCATCAGTAAGAGGAGCTCATAGGAGAACTTCAATTCTCTCATAAAAGCATAAACAAAAGACTCGAATCCTGCCTACTACATAGACATCACCAAGGAGCAAAACTAGAAAAATGGATGCTCTAGATAACATAATCAGACCATTCAGATATATGAGATGTATGGTCCATTGTCAAGCTAGGCAATTTATCTAGCTTAATGGGATTCCCTATCCCTCCAATCAATTTAGCAGGGTTCCCTACAGCAGTAGTTCTGGCAGGCACCTGCTTTAGCACTACAGACCCTGCACCAATCTTAGCCCCATCTTCAATTCTAACATTGCCCAAAACACAGGTACCTGCCCCTATCAGTACCCCGTCGCCAATTTTTGGGTGCCGATCCCCAGATACCTTACCAGTGCCACCCAATGTCACATTATGCAAAATTGAAACATTATTCCCAATTATTGCTGTTTCTCCAATGACAACTCCAGTAGCATGATCAAGTAAAATCCCCCTACCGATTTTCACCCCGGGATGAATATCCACAGCGAAAGCCTCAGAAACCCTGTTTTGTATCAACAGAGCCAGGATTTTCCTCCCCGTTAACCATAACTTATGTGCTACCCTATGAGCCTGGCAAGCTAAATATCCTTTGAAATTCAAGAAACAGTGAACATAACTAATACAAGCAGGGTCCCTCTCCTTAACTGCCCTTAAATCATCTTTTACAGCTCTCATAATATCTTGATTCTCTGTGAGCACCCCTAGGAAAAGATCATATAGGGTACCACTAGGCAGGCTAGAATTGCTCAATTTCATGGCCAGATGATTAGCCAAAGCACTTTCCATAGAATCATGAAATAAAACTGAACTGAGATAATAATTCGACAATATGGGTTCTTGATCAATATCTGACCTGGCCTCGTCCTTCATCACCTGCCACAAATTATCCACATCTTCTTCATGATAAGCATTACCATCATCCAAAACTGTGGGTGCACACGTGTGGAGGGCATTCGACTTTTTCTCTGAAATATGGACACAAGAAACAATGTCAGCAGAATTGGGTCTACAATATTTAACATAATTTTGAATCACATGATCATCAACACGGGTTCTGTTTGGTTTTGTCTGAGGAGGGCTTTCTCTTCTTGAAGAGTGTACACAAGTTGCCATGGCGATAATGAATAACTTAACGGGCTTGAAAACGGGTCGTATAGAAGGAAATGCAAGAAAATTTGCAGACACGGAAATGTGAGGCTCAAGAAAACGTGGGCCGATCGATATGGAGTTATATATAGAGAGGGAGATGTGGATAACGAAAAAGCCAGAACTTTCATTGGCAAGTGATATTTTTTATTGGCGAATGAACCGAGACGATGGCGGTGGTTCTCGAGGATGCGTGTGGTGGAAGTATTTAAGAGGTTCCACCGCCACTCCTCGCGCCGCCACAATAGGGGATTATACTAATAAGGACGCTCCTTTGGCCAGATGAATGTATTGTGACGGGATGAGATTGATAGGCATGTTTGAGTCACATTTTTTTAAAATATATTTTTAAATAGTAATTTAACATTATTTTATTTTTACATTTTTTAGGAGTGTTTGTGTCCCATTATTTGTGAAGAATGTATTATGAAATGGAGATTGAAGTTGAAATGTGTGGTTAAAAAAAAAAAATTTATTTACGTATAAAATTATTTTAATAAAAAATGTAGAATTGAAAATAAGTATTGTAGACAAACAAAATTTTAATAAAATAATATTATACGTAAATTCAAATTTTTTTAATTTTTAATTACACTTTAATCATCAATGTACTACTTCAAAATAACGTGGTCGAAACACTAACATATATTAATAATATTAGTATTTTGACTGGGAATTTACACAACATAAGCCCCCTCCACTTGTCCACCAAATCTAGGGTTCGACGCTTGGTGCCGACGTAATTTGGTTGCAGTATCCAATTCGAATCCCTCTTTTTCTATTTTTCAAAGAAAAAAGATAAGAAAGTTGATAAACGATGTAACTGCTGGTCAAAGTCAGACTTCTATTTTGATTACATTTTTCTATTAATTTAAATTTAAAGATTAATTTTAATGATACATTTTTAATTATTATTTAGCCCCTAATTGATCTCCATTATAATGAAGGAAAGTACTACTTATACATGTATATAGGTTACACAATATTTTATATAATGATGATGTATCTAACAGTTCGTTTGATTGCGAGAATTGAATTTGGATGGAAAGAAAACGATTTGTAGAAAATTGAATTACCTAGAACTTGTTTTAGTGAGAATTATCAATTAATAGTGTTTAATTGATATAATTTTTCATCGGAAAAACGTTGAAATAAAAGTGTCGTTTGGTATTTGTTTGACTTTATTTTTCATTGAAATTGTTAATTTAAGGGTTATCCTCTTTTACAATTGTTCCTTGAATTTGTTTCCATTGCAAAAATAAAAATAAAAATAAAAAATCCAAGAAAACAAAAAATATCTATTTTTTGGCGTTCGTTTGGCTTTAATTTACATGAAAAAAATTAAAAAAAAAAAAACAAGATGAAAACCACCAAAGTGGTAGGAAAACCAAGAAATGGTAACTGTGTGGGGGCAAAGCAATAATTCCAATTGCCAAGAAAATTTTTGTGGAATATGAAATTCATTTTCTATTTTCCATGGAAAAAAATGGTTTATCAAACATAGCCTAAATGTAAGTGGATAAGTTATTTGATTGATGGGATTTTAATTCAATTAAATTTCGTCACATCATCGGTTGATAAATCATTATATAAATTATTACGTGCATATAGCACAACCTTATAATGTGATACATTTTTCTCTTTCCTCATTTTAATCATACATTTTCTAGTAAAATAATAACACACGTAAATTAAAAAAAATCTCTTTCCTTTGTAAGTTTGTAACCACGCTCTAAAAAATAAAAATAATAAATAAATAATAATAATAATAATAATCACTATTTTAAAATACATTATCCCAAAAAAATTCATTATAATGAATCACAAACAAGGGCTTATTATTATCAACACATTTTCTTATTATCTAATAATTTCACACACACACAGCAAAAAACACAATTAAATCAAGTTTCAATTGAGTCAAATAAATATCAAATGAGGGGAATAACTGCTAGAGCAGTTACAGGTGCCATGATTACCTCCTCTCTTTTTTTTTTTTTTTTTGTCATCTCCCAATGAACAAATGTCAAATTCTCCCCGTAAATCCCATGTCAGTTTTCCCCTATATACTAGCACTACTCGTATCAAATTAAGCCCCGTTTGACCCCCATTTTTGGTAATGAAAAAGGGAGGAATAGTGTTTTATTGAAAAAATGAGTGGTTGAAAAAAAAGGAAAAATTTTCGATTTACGTGTATTATTATTTTATGGAAAATTGTGTGGTTGAAAATAGAAGAGAGAAAAATAGAATGTAATGAAATATAATTTAATGGGGGCCAAACAGGGGCTAAATAACGAAAAAGCTTAAGCATTGACATTTAGAACACTCTAGTCCTTGTTTGATAGATTTTTTTTCCTGGATGTGTTATTGAATAGTAAATTTTGGAGAATGTATTATTAAAAAGTAAGAAAAATATTTTGAATTTGCGTGAAAAATACTTTATCATGAGAATGTGTGGTTGAAAATGAATATAGGAAAAATAAATAAATAAATAAATTGAAAGAATGGTTGCCAATCAGAGACTTAATGTATACTACAACGATGTTGATCAATAACATTACAGCTTTAAATGAGAGGTTTACACATACCAATTAATAGCTTGCCAGTAAACACATCTTTATAGTTGTAACTTTGAACGAAAATATAACAAGCTTATTCACAAAATTAACAAGTTGATAATGATATTAGGTTAATAGAACAGAACGTCTATACGTTTGACATTTACTACGAAAAAAGTTTCCACGTTTCATTTTTTTGTATTATCGCGCTTATTTCAATGTTTCATTGCAGAAAACGTCATTTTCACCATTTGTTAATGTAAAATTGAAATACCCTCTTATTTAAATAAAACCAAAAAAAGAAAAGAAAAGAAAAATAAAGAATAAATTGCAATCTTTTTCCTAAATGTTTTAAAAAGTGCAAGTGGGTCTAAATAATTATTAAAAAACTTAATAGCACAAAACGTCTTTATGTTTGGTCTGTAGTGTGCAAAACATCTTTATGTTTCAAATGAGTGAAAATGACATTTTTGGTAATGAAACGTGAAAATAGATATGAAAAATACATAAAAAAAAATTAAAAAAAAAAATTGAAACTTATGGATGTTTTCCACAAGAAGTGTCAAACATAGCAACGTTTTGTGCTATTAGACCTTATTAAAATTGAAACCATCGTCCAAGCTGCCAAACCTCTATGCCATTTCCAAGACATCATCGCCCAAACTCCGAATGCACCACCTGTTCCGGAGAGATCCATGCCATTTCCATCATATCAATCGATACTCACCAGGGCGCTTTTTTCATGGTTTTAAAACATCAACAGATGGTTCAACGGTATGGAGGTTCGATGGTTTGGACGATGGTTGATCGGAGTTTCTTCATTTCTAGGATGACAATTCATTTGGAGAAGAAGAGTGAGAGAGGGAGAGTTTTTTTTTTTTTTTTTTTTTTTTTTTTTAATAAGCCCTAATAGGACAAAACATTCCTATATTTGACATTTCTTACGAAAAAAGTCCCTACGTTTCATTTTTATTGCATTTTCATTATTTCTGCGTTTCATTGCAAAAAAATCATTTTCACCAATTTGAAACATATGGATATTTTGCATACTATAGGCCAAACGTATGGATGTTTTGTCTTATTAGGTATTTTAATAATTATTTGGACTTACTTGTACTTTTTAAAACTTTTAGGAGTAAGATTGTAATTTATTCTTTATTTTGTTTTTGATTTTATTTAAATGGGAGGGTATTTTAGTCATTTTACATTAAAATGGTAAAAATGACTTTTTCTGCAATGAAACGTTAAAATAAGTGTGAAAATGTAAAAAATGAAATGTAAAGACGTTTTTCACAATAAGTGTCAAACGTAAAGACGTTTTGTGCTATTAATCCTAATAATATTTATTAACATTGATGTTAAGCACTCGTCTATGCATAAAAGCATATTTAAGTCTTAAGAGATTCTTTACTTAAAAAATTACCTTACACATAATAAACAACATCTTTAAATTTAGATAATATTTTTTTATAAACTCCGATAATTCTCTCTATTTTGATTATTTATTTTACTTTTTTAAAGCTATTTATTGATTTTACTTTGTAACACAAAGTAAATGCAATTTGTTATGTCTGGACTTTGAACAATTTGAGATAGAAGCCGACTTTAATTATTCTATAAAAATAATCTTAAGTAAATTAAGAGAAAAAGAATAATAATGAGATTTTGTTGTTATGTGTCCGAGAGGAAGTGACGTGTGCGGTGACGATTTGTCAATCCTTTTTCTTGTACTCACCCCATTGGGCTTTGACTTGACTAAATGATTGCATTAGGACCACCTTCTAAATTATTGCTACGGCTGCTCCCAACACGTTTAACTAGCATAATTATGGCTTTCTTTAGAAAAAAAAAAATGATAAATAAAATTAAGCCCTTGTTTAATCTCCATTAAATTTTAATTCATATTTCTCCCTATCCTTTTATGAATCACATATTCTTTCAATAAAATAATATAATCGTAAACTCAAAAATTCTTCTTACTTTTTAACCACGTATTCTTTCAAAAGCACTATTCCAAAATCATTTTTTTTTCAAATAATGGATCTCAAACACAGGTTGAATAGACAGTTTATTTATTAATATTGAAAGTTGAATAGAAGGAGTTGACGTAAAGCCTTGCATAATTAGAGTTACACTCAATTCTACGAATCTTGCTACAGTGACAGACTCAATGACAGGTTCAGTGACAAAAGGGACACATGTTAATACATTATTAGACAGTTCGAAAAAAAGAACACTCAATCACTATCTCCCACACTACCTTTTCACCTCCATAATTGCCGTTGATCTTGGCCAAGTATCGTTATTCCAATTCTATATTATAGGAAACACCACTTTTTACAAGAGTATCAGTTGAAAGCATAAAAAAAATACGGAGCAAGCATCTGAGATCTAAGGTAATGGAGGCTTTACTCGTAACACCCCCAGTTTTTGATACTTGATTTGAAAGTTTTATCATTTAATTTTCTCTTAAAATCATAAATGCGGAAAGAAAGTTCAAATTTTTTTTTCAATTTATCATCAATGATTTATTATTTTAAATTGAATGTTAAGCTTAATTACAAAAAAGAATTTAACATTTAAATGCTATAATACTGCGTCTATGTCAATATAAGTCGTCATTTCAAATCATCTTACATTCATAATCTGAAAACGAGGAGGGATAACATGAAATGAGCTAAAGCTTAGTAAACAAATCTCAAGCATA
This sequence comes from Olea europaea var. sylvestris, assembly GCF_002742605.1. Classification (NCBI taxonomy): domain Eukaryota; kingdom Viridiplantae; phylum Streptophyta; class Magnoliopsida; order Lamiales; family Oleaceae; genus Olea; species Olea europaea. The sequence continues at coordinate 20,075,654 of NC_036242.1, read as the reverse complement.
TGATGCATGTGTTATAATATGTATATGAATTACATTTAAATAAAATATATTTCTCAATATGTACTCATTTTTGTTTCATTTTTTAAAAAATCTGAACATTGATATCGCAAGCTCACTTGGTGTATTGCCTAATCAGAATATAGTAGGCCATGCTATTTGAAACCCGATCAAATCAACCAGTAGTACTACAAAACGATTAACATTAACATTAATATTAAACATTGGTTAAGTACGCATGCTCCCCTCGCTTTATTTTTCACTCACACCTTCATGACATAAACATATACCTCATAATAAAAACGTTTACAATATATATTCCCTTGGCTCTGTTTGACCCACATTTTTTCAAAAAAATAGATTCTTAAATAGTGATTTGATATCATTTCAACTACACATTTTTTAATAAAATAATATTACATACAAATCCAAAACTTTTACATTTTTACCCACACATTTTCTATCAATACCTTATTTAAAAATGTATTCTTCTAAAAATAATGTGGTTCAAACAAGGACTTAAAAACATTCATTTTCACATTTATGGATGGATTGATATGAGTGAATGATCATTAAAATCATTTATGATATAAAATATAATGATGACAATTTTACATAATACCAATTTAGACAACACATCCATACATTTACCGAAATAATATAGATAGCTCTTGTTTGAGCCCCATTTTGAAGGAAAAAATAAATTTTTGAATAGTGTATTGATGAAAAATGTGTGTTTAAAAAATAAGGAAAAGTATTAGATTTACGTATAATATTATTTTATTAAAGAATGTGTAGTTAAAATAATGTCAAAATATACATTTTTTCTAAATAATGGGACTCAAACAAGTTGATATATGAAGACAGTTGTAGGTTTACTTACCTATAATTATTAGAATTTTACTTATAGAATAACAAGTGAAGATGCCTCTAGCCGCCTATGCACATCAAGGTGTCACAGTCCTATTTCATTATCATTATAAATAAAACTTCTCCAAACTCATCATTACTTTCTATTTTTATACTAAATAGGTAATGTATTACTTCATCTTGGGAACCTTTTTGTAGAATTATCAACCTTTTATGCCTTGTAAACATGCCTGAATGAAAGAATATTTTAACCTTATACACTACAAAGTCAATTTGAATTTCCATGTTGCCACCACGTGAGACACCAAATTAATAGTCATGGATCACTTTTGCATCATTTATTTAAATGTCCCTCATGATTAAAAGATACCAAACCTTTCAAAAGCCTACACTTATAAATTGTTTTAAATGATAAACCAGGCCATGTTTTGACACTCTTAAAAATTTTACTGGTAAGCAATGTTCTTAAAAGTATATAGCGAGATTAGACGTGGTGGTGAAACTTCAAGCTTTGCGAGTTTAAGCAAGTTTAGGCGAGATTTAGGCGTAAAAAATCGTTTTCTTATTTTTAATATTATTTTAAATTTTTAAACATTTTAAAAATCATTTAATAATTAAAATAATACATATAAAACATCTAAAATAATAAAATACTATATTTACTTAATAATTCCTACCATTAATTAATTATACAATTTTCAAGTTTTCGACTTGCAAAAATTAAAATATTTTTCGTAGTTTTGATTTTCAACTATACAAGTTCTACTTAATAGATTTATAGAAATTTTATATGTGTTTTTTTAGTTTGCAACAAAATAATGAGTCTCATGTCATAATTATAAATGTAGATAACACCATAGCTTAAATCTAATTTAACTATTTAGATAAAGTCATTTTTAAACTTTCTACAGACAAAATCTTTTAAAAATTTGAAATTAAAGTCAAATGAAAAATTTTTTTTTTTAAAAATAAATAAGAAGAAGCTAAAGTTGAATAAAAGACTTTTTATAAAAAGGAAAAAAATAAAAAAAATTAATAAAGTGAACTTAGGGAAAACGAAAGAGAATAGTGAAAAAGTTCAACTGTTTAAGAATTGAAAAAAAAAAAAAATTTCTAAGCGTGAAACGAGGCATTTTGCCCAAGTTTCAAGCCTAGGTGGTGCCTAAACAAACTTTTTAGAACACCGCTGATAAATATTTCTAATAATCAAATTGACAAGCATTATATTATTCTAAAGAATTCTTACAACCTATTTAATCTAAAAGAATTATCTTATAAATTAATGTTTTCAAAAAATAAAAATATAAGTACTCATACATATTAGTAAGATTATATTAAATAACAGTGTGCAGAAATCAATTGAGATGACTTCAATATTTGTAAATAAAACATTTAGATTTCTCTATATACTTATAAGTTATAAGTTGATAAATAAATAAAAAACTTTACTTTATTTAATTACTTGTTTGTCTTTGAGAGGATGAATTATCACGGAGCAAACACTCATATGACAAAATAGATAAGAATGGACCAAACTAGTAATTGGAGTAGTGAATTAATAAAATTAGA